>NW_020897714.1:10182013-10248525 GCF_003984885.1 Neopelma chrysocephalum
CCTTTTCCTTTTCCTTTTCCTTTTCCTTTTCCTTTTCCTTTTCCTTTCCCTTTTCCTTTTCCTTTCCCTTTTCCTTTTCCTTTTCCTTTCCCTTTCCCTTTTCCTTTTCCTTTCCCTTTCCCTTTTCCTTTTCCTTTTCTTTTTCCTTTTCTTTTCCTTTTCCCTTTTTCTTTCCCTTTCCCTTTCTGTTTTCCTTCTCCTTCTCCTTCTTCTTCTCCTTCTCTTTCTCCTTCTGTCTTTGATGTCTCTCACTAGTCTTACATTCTGCATTGCCCTATCTGAACAATGACTTCAAGAAATGTAATCAGTTATTCCTGATCCATTCAACAATTCTGTAATAACTTCTCTGCTCCAGGACTGTCTCTGTAGACAATTTTTCTGACCACATAAAATTCAGTGTATTTTTTACTGAGAGCATCTATTCATTCCAAGAAAGTAGTATGAATATCAATGAAGAAAACAATGTGAATATCAAGGGATGAAATCTAGGCAGTTCTAACAAGAAAGAATGCCAAATTCTTTCTATTAAGACATGATCTTCTAGGTGATGTAGTGCCCCTCAACATCCACTGAAATCTGATACTCAGCAAACAGGAAGAAAAGGTTTCTAAATGATAGACTACAGGAAAAAAAAAACAGACAGGATGTCGAATCCTAAAAGAGAAGCAATTTGTATTTATTTATTGTCAAGATTTTTGCATAAAAGTGTCTTTCTTATTTCAAAATTAATACCAATTTGCTCTAACTTCCTCCATCTCAATAAATAGCTTTGGAAATGCTGCAATTCTTCAGCTGCATTTAAAACATTAGATAAGCGGTCTTTTTTCATATACTGATATACAATATATGCGTCTGAATTGTGCCTTTAGCACAAATCAGAAGTGAAGGAATCAGATAAGTCTCTGGTATAATTGCAAGGCTTCCAAGTGAGCTACACTAAGATGAATTTGACTTGGGGTTTTATATTTAGCCTGGAAACAACCAGCCCGGGCATCTTGAATCAGACAGACCCAAGACACGTGCAAACACTACAGCTGCCACCGTGATGCAGATGCTAATAATTCAGTGGCTTTGTACCCTGTGATTATGCATGTGCTGTGTAGTGGTTCAGATTAAAGAGTTAAACAAAGTGCTTCTCCCTCCCCTCTTGGCAGAAGATAATTCAAACCCATCTGATATTCACAGACAGTTGGACAGCAGCTGAGGTTTCATTAGGAATCCCACGTATGGCCAGAAGCAACATACACCTCGGTGTTTCCGGGAGCCACAGGCAGCCACAGCAGATGGTAGAAATCATCATCCCCAGACAGTCATCAGGGGAACCTCAGGCCACATGCTTGAATTTTTCTCAATGAACTGCATAGAAGGCAGGCATTTGATCCATGTGATGGCAGCTGCCGGGTCCTGGGGGAGTGGGACGCAGTGGAGTGAAGGAAGGCTCTTGCAGGTTATTAACAGGTCACGCTGTGACATTAGCAGTCCGGAAATATCACCTCACCCAGGGGGCTAAAACAAAAGCAAGGGAGAGGTTCCTCATAATTCAAACACAGTTCAGTGCTTACAGATTACAGCACATAATCTGCTTGGCAACAGCACAGTGCACAGAGACACTGTGCTATCTGACTTCCCTCTTCTAGCTGTCTCCATTAGAAATGTCAGAAGGAATCCCTGATGCAGTAAATGTCCTATGCAAATCTTGAGGGAGGAAGAGCACAGCTTCTCTGCAATTTTCAGAATGAAACCTGGAGGCAAGGCTGATGGTAACAGCTCATCACCCTCATTCAGATGTCCTCAACCTTTTTGTTTCATCTGTGAATGCTAGACACAGCTTTGCTCATTGATCATCACTGCCTGTCTGAATCACCCAGTCCCCTCTATGAGCAGTGAGACTTGCTACAACTGTCTACCTCATTAGAGGGAAAATTTCCTTGATGACATTTTAGAGGAAATAAAGCATTTGGAGAAATAATCTTAAAAGATTGCATTTGATAAGGCGGATGGGTTTAAAAATAATTTCCCCAGCCTTACAACTGCCTACCTTTTTGGTCTCACCACAGCCCTCCCGTGCATAACCATCCATGCATGCCAGTCTGCAGATGGAAAGTTTTCAAACACCAGACCTGCTTTAAACCTTCTTTGTCCAGTGCTGACAGGTCAGGGCCATGGTGCTCAGCCAAGTGCTCCAGAATTACATCCTGAGGAGCACAGTAATATTCATATATATACATGTGGGCTTCTGTGTACAGAAATTAAGTGGGTGAGAGTGTGTGCATGCATGTATTTGTAAATACAAATAAAATTACTTCATTCCCAGAAGCTACTTCCTTTTTGATTGCTTACACATTCTAGTTGTAAAATGGAGTTTATCAGGGTCTGATGCAGACAGATTTTTCAACTAAATATGCTTTAAGATTCTTGTTATGTCAAGTGAAATTCTTCACCAGCCACCTTTCTCTGCTGAAAAACTTTGTTTTCTACCTCCTTTGCAGGACTTTCTAATTTTGAGGGCCTTCTTTGTTTCCTGTCTTGCACAGTACACAGCCCCCAGTCACACTTCTAGTCTTCTTTCTTTTCTGCTGTGGTCGATACTGCATTTCCCACTTTCTTGCTTGCCTATTTCATCCTGGTGGCACCTGGCTAAGTGGAACTCAGCTGATGTTTCTCAGCTTCTCCAACAAAATTCAGTGCTCACTGGACTGTTACTTGGGATAATAAATCCTAAATCCTGTCCTAAGGATCCTTTCTATTCTTTGTGTTGTACAGGGAAACCATGAGTGTGGACTGTGCAGTGTCTGATATACTGGAATTTTCCAGTAGCCATTGCATGTGAGCTTCATAATTGCCTGGCCAAGCAGCCGAAACCTGGATTTTCCATGCAAACATGGACCATTTGTTCAAGACTTCCAGGAGCCAGGAAGACTTGCTAAGGAGTGACAGAACTGAAGCTGTACTTGGTACTACAAATTGATTACAGCACTCAGCAACCTATTAAACCCCTTTGGCAGCATTTACTCGTGCCTGCAATATGGGGTGAAAACCTGAAACCTGAAATTACTTTAACACTCTGTTACAGTTTATCTAGCCCAAATGAGAAAGGTTGTGGATCTGCTCAGGTTGTCAGTCCTAAGAAGTGAGATATAGTCTGTTCGGCTGTCAGGTGAATTTGACAGATATCCCAGGAGATCCCTCTTGAGCTGCAGCATCTTCTGGAAATGGATAGTGTCCCAAAATATTTTCTAGAAGTGACTGAGGGCAATTTAAAAAACAGGTATGTGTGGCATAAGGTTTGGGATACTGGGTAGCCCTACACTGAGCTGGTGCCTAAGACATGCCTGAGTGATTTCAGGCAGAACCCTGCGTCACAGTGCATTGGCAATACAGCTTCCCTGGTCATTACCAAAAAGGCAAGGTTTGCAGGGAAAGGTGAATTCTTTCATAGAGGAACTGTCAGAGCTGGAAAAAATGAGCAATGTTTCATGCTCCTAGGATGCTCTTCAGACCTGATGCCAAAGCAGGAACTTCATGTGTGGGAACTGTTAACAGTGGTTCTTAATTTTCACAACCATTTAAGGTTCGTCAGATTGGAAATGATGATGCATTACATCCTTGTGCCAAAGTCTCACACTTGACATCTTTTCAAAACTTCTTATTGTCTGTTTGTATATAAAAGACCTCAGCTCATATAGACTTGAGCTTTTGCTGACTTGTCATACTTTATGCATTATTCTCCTACTGGCACCTTTTTACAAGAATATGTGGTTGTAATAGTAAGGACTCTTGTCAGGACAGTGAATTTATAGAAAGGCAAGTGAGAAGTGTGGGGTTTTTTTCTGAGGCTGCAAGAAGAACCATCTCCATTGCCCTCCTTTGGACACTCTCTAAAACTTAATAGCTTTATTATATTGTGGTGCCCAAAACTGCACACAATATTCAAGGTGAGACCGCACCAGTGCAGAGCAGAGTGGGACAATCCCCTCCCTTGACTGGCTGGTCATGCTTTGCCTGATGCCCCCCAGGACACAGTTGTGCCTCCTGGCTGCCAGGGCACTGCTGACTCATTCAACCTTTTGCCTATCAAGACCCCCAGGTCCCTTTCCGCAAAGCATCACCAGCCAGTTGAGGGAGGTGATTGCCCCACTCTGCTCTGTGCCGGTGCAGCCTCACCTTGAATATTGTGTGCAGTTTTGGGCACCACAATATAAAAAAAGACATTGAGTTATTAGAGGGGTAACAAGAGCAATGAGGATGGTGAAGGGTCTGGAGAGGAAGCCTTATGAGGAGCGACTGAAGTCACGTGGTCTGTTTAGCCTGGAGAAGAGGAGACTGAGGGGAGATTCCATTGCAGTTTACAACTTCCGTGTGAGAGGAAGAGGAGGAGCAGGTACTGATCTGTTCTCTGTGGTGACCAGTGACAGGACCTGAGGGAATGGCATGAAGTTGTGTCAGGGGAGGTTTAGGTTGGATATTAAGAAAAGGTTCTTCACCCAGAGGGTGGTTGAGCACTGGAACAGGCTCCCCAGGGAAGTGGCATGAAATTAGAACTTGTGAAAGAAGTCAAGTTGACAGTTCCCCATGAACTCTTTATTCAACCACAGATAAATGAAGACCTACTGGTACCCTTCTCCTGCCCTTTAGTGCCATTCAATGCTGCATGTATTGTCTAGACCAAAGTCTCCAGTGACCATCTCACACTGCATTTCCCTTGGTCCAGCTCCATCAGTTTTGTAGCAGCGTCTGCTCTGGCCCAGGTAAACCCAGAGTTTTCCATGCTGTCCCACAAACACAGTAATTATCCAGTTATTTCAGACACAGTACATCAAAGCCTATAGCCTCTCTAGGAGTAGTCACCACTAAAAGTCTCAGAGGTGTGTGCAAAACCAAAAGATATATAATACCAAACATTTAGGCATGTATCTAGTAATTCTGACATAAAGAGGATCTTTTATATTTATGCCTAAATTTGCATTGACTGCGTTCCCTGAAAGCTTTTTTTATAAGCTAGGGTGCCTAAAGTTATGCTGGCCGTTAGCAATTTATTCTCGTTTAAAATCTTCAGTGAAGTGAAGTTTCACAGATTGGAGTTTTTTACTGCTGTATCTCTATACTAGTTATAAACTTGCTACATTCAATGTTACTGTTCTCATACTCTGTGAATAGGAAAGCTATCTGTACTTGAAGTCATTCAATCAATGACCTTCATTTTTTATTCTATCACCATGTATCCTTTACCTTCCTAAAATATTTCTGGTTTTTACATAGAAAGCCTTTTAAATGGAATCCTCATTTTATGAAAGGATTTCTGAAGTAAAAAATATTTCATGTTGTTCCTTTTTAGATTTGAAGTTTTGCTTTAGAAACAGGGACAAAAGAAATCAACACACTTTTCAAGAGGAGATTGCACCCTTGATTTTTACAAGGTGTGAAGATGTGCACTTATAACTCTATTTTCATTCTCTGATTCAAGCTGACAGGTCAGTTACAAGTCCATTCATTTCCTGCAGATGATAGAGGCAGTACTGGTGAACGATGTATCAATGGGAATCAGACAAGGTTGTTCAGCAAATATTACTGTATGCTGCACCTTCCAGACACAGCATCACAGAATCACAGAATATTCTGATTTGCAACGACCCACAAGGATCTTCAAGTCCAACTCTTTAGTGAATGGCCCATATGGGAATTGAACCTACAACCTTGACATTATTAGCACCAGACTCTAAACAACTGAGCTAATCTCAGGATCAACATGTCTTTCCTACTGAAATAAGTCAAATTTCCAAGTTCTATTCTGAGGGGAGCTCATACACAATCAATAAATGCAAGGGTAAAAAACTTTGTAAATAATACCCACATGAGGTTCTGAGATACACAAAGTGGTAAGAAAAATCGTAGTAACAAGGCTGAGATGTTGAATCACAGCAAAATAGGTCATCACATACCATTAAGTACCAAGATCAGTGTTTACAGAGCCATAGTACTGTCTACTCTCTTATATGGTTCCGAATCATGGGTCATCTACCGCCATCACCTGCGTCTCTTAGAACACTTCCATCAACGCTGCCTCCGTACAATCCTAAACATCCACTGGTCACATTATGTGACCAATACATCTGTTCTAGAACAAGCAGCAGTCACAAGTATTGAGGCCATGTTACTGAGAACACAGCTGCACTGGGCAGGGCACATCTCAAGGATGAAGGACCACCGCTTCCCTAAGATCTTGCTTTATGGTGAACTTGCCACTGGCTGCCACAAGAGAGGAGCCCCAAAGAAAAGATACAAGGACTCCCTGAAACAACATCTCAGCCTCAGCCATATTGACCACCATAACTGGTCTACTCTGGCCTCCAATCGTGAGGTCTGGAGACACACCATCTATAACGCAGCTGTCTCCTTTGAGAACACACGCAGGATCACTCTCGAGGAGAAAAGACAACGCAGAAAGAATCGTGTCTGGCCGATACCACCTAAGGAGTCCTTCTGCTGTGCCTTCTGCAATCGGAATGTCTATCTCGTATTGGCCTCATTAGCTACCAGCGTGCTTGTAATAAATGTGGATAGAGCCTTCCTAAATTTTTGTTCACGAAGCCTAGCCATGAGTCTGTGCCAGTCCTATGGCATTAGCACAATACAAACATCCTGAAGCAGAGTCAAGATCAGCATGTTCACTTTGGCTCACTGTGAAGTAAAAGAACATGGCTTCACCAAAAATATATGGGTTCATTTGCAGACAAAACAGGGAGGTTATTACAGCTTCTGGTAAGGCAATGAAATATGCAAGGCCAAGAAGGAGCAAATTAGATCACAGCAGAAAATGAAACTATCTCAGAGCAAGTTTCTGATATTTTCCTACGCTGGCACAGTAATACAACAAATCCTCGAGGTGTCAGAAATAAGTAGGTTCAAAAAGGTGATGGGAGGATACTGGAGGTGCAGCATTAATTCAGTGTGATCAGTCACTCAGTCCCTGAGTTATTGATTGCCAAACATAACCCTGCACCTTGAGAGAATATGAGCACACATAGATTTTAGAAAAGCAAAGGTACATTAAAAGCATGCATGAGAAAGGCAAACACTGAGAAAATAGAAGGACCAAGAATAACAAACACAGAAAAGGAAGCAAAAGAAATAAAGGCACATATGCACAGAACAAGCAATGGACAGAGAAAGGTAAAGCCATAAGAATAAAGTAGTGATTAAAAGAAAGGTTATTCCATAAATCTTTCTGCAGTTTTTTCAGCCTTTGAGGAAGGGATTCAGTTGTAACAAGGGGAAGGTAAATCAAAACCTACTTTAATTAATAGGTATACAAAATTTATAACTGTAAATCATAAACTTCTCTTTTTACATTGTCTTTCACAGCTGCCCCAAAAATCTGAAAATACAAATGACAAAGCATCTTCAAGCAAAAGAAAAACCTGGAAAAGATGCTTCTATTTTTTAGTGAACCTTGGATGGTTCACAGTGAAAATTCTGTAACCTTGTTTTATTATCACTGTATCAACTATGCCAACTTTTTTTCCACATATGCAAATACTTATTCATTACTGATTGACTGATGTGAGAACAGGAGGAAAATTTTGAAGTCTTCTCTCAGATCAGGATTATGAGATTACAGTGAAGATTTAACACAGCAGGATTTCCCATTACAAAAGTTTGCAGTTTGCATCAGCACTTCTTGTAGGCATTGAAATACATTTCAAATAGCATAACCCAAAAGTCAAGGAAAAGCAGTTTCTGTATTTTCCTAACATGGTGTCAACCTGAGATATTAACAGTGTCTAAAGAAAAAATGGTGTTGATTTCTGAAGGAACTCCCATACATAGATGTAGGTATTTTCTATTATGAAAAACTGGCAATCTGAATTGGCCCAGCAAAATTCTAAGTCAGAACTCAAATTACCATCTTAAAAAATACTCCTGACAATAACAAATACATACAGTTGTTTTGTTGCTTCTTTAAAAAATATAACAAAGCACCACGTGACCATCTGTCCTATTGACCAGTTAGATTTGACAGGAAATTATTTTCCAGGGCCAGTGTTAACTAATTAAAGACCTCCTTCAAATTTTTCCTGGGATTATTACTATGGACTTAGAAAGCTATAAATAGGAGCCCTGATTCTCCACCTCCTCACTCAGTGTTCACAGGAGGCTGGAGTGCCAATAGAAGTGGGAAAGACTTCCCCTGAAACAAGGGACTCATGCCAGTTATTAAAGGACTGCATTAGGAAAATCTTTAGAGACAAACATTGGAAGACTTCATGAGTTCTAGCAAATAACAAAATACCAAAATTTACTATATGTCTTTTTCTAATAACTATGGAGCCTACCATCAATTATAGAAATGCTTCAAAATAAAATCAAGTGCCCTTCTTCTGGCCAATACGAAAGTCTTTGAGATAATGAACTATAATCAAATCGGGCTTGTGTGTTATATTGCAGATTTTTATTAACTCAGGATAGAGTGACTTCCTACTGCACAACACCTGGTGCTGCTAATTCTCCACAGAGAATACCACCAAGATCATCACAGTTGCTCTGAGTCTGCCTCTGGTGAGAAGTGGATGGAATGTCTCAGAACAAAAAAAAAAAATAAAAAGGACTCTCCGAACTTGGAAAAACTCCACTGCAGCAACAAAAACTGCACTCAGCTGGAGCCAAAATACACCTTTAGCCACAAACAGCAGTCTTTGAGCAGCCTGAATGACACATAGCAAGGTAAGGAACATAACTTCAATGAGGTAGAAGTGAAACAAAGGTGAAGTTAGTCTCCAACAGAGAAGATTAAGAAAGAAATATCCCAAGTTTTTGCAGAGAGCAGTGGAACTCCACTCCTTAAGGAGCTGCCATTGGCAGTCAGCTAGTGCTAAAATATTTTTCCTTCCTTCCTTCCTTCCTTCTTTCTTTCCTTCCTTCCTTCCATGGGTGATGTAGACCATTTTAATTTTAAAATTCTAATTAGCATATGCTGTACAACAGGTGTTCTAGCAAAATCATAGGCATCTGAATAAAAGCTTAAAAGCCTTGGATTATCTTTTAACACCAGAACAGAAGACTTTAATCAGGTCTGCTGTGTCTGGCACATACTGAGAGTTAATTAGGTTTAGCAGTAGTAATCATAATGGAAATGCTCAGGTTTGTGGGGTTTGGTTTTTTCTGTTTTACATCAGTAGCAAGATATGAGGAGAACTCAGCTTACTCTTTCAAGGTGATTTCTGTATTACCTTGGAACTTGGAGGATTTATCTTCCTCTGGTCTATTCTAGTGGCTAAATTTTAGACTGCAAATGTTACTGTCCGTGAATCTGCCTTTCAGATAAGTACTTAAATGCATGGATGCATCATAACTGGAACAAGTTACCAGGTTAAATGTGAAACACAACACGTATATTGGAGTAAATTAACATGCAAAGCATCCATTTTGCTTTGGGGAAAGCACATATTTTAAGTGGCACCTAAGAAAGGACATGCCTCAGTCAGTCTCACCATAACAAACTCTTAGGTAGTCCAAAAGACCCTCTGTTCTGAGAAGTATGTTCTGTGTTTCTTTTTTCATTGCCAGTTGATACCTGACCCAGTCAAGAGACTCAAATCCTCTTGGCTTGCATAAGGATTGCAGAATTCTTCCCTCAGGTTGCATGTTGTTGTCCTGACAAATCATTAAAGCTATTGATGATCCAAGGTGCTAACATAACTTCTTCACATTTCCAGTAAACCAGTTTGCATTGTATTACTATAGGAAGCATTTGAACTCAAGTCAAATAACTTCATTTTTTTTCAATTATTATCCATCTGCACTCTAGAGTCACAACTTACCAACTTCCCTGTGAAAGTTGGTAAAATTTATTCGTGCTTCAGTACAGAAGCACCAAAAGGAACAAGCAAAAAAAAAAAAAGGACAAAAAACAAGCATAAAAGGCCAGAAAATAAGAATGCAGGGGGGTTGAGCAGAAGGAGCTAAGCTACTTCTGCACTAAGAACTGGCCTCCCAGAAGAGACATTGAGTACTTGCATGATTAGACCAATGAAAGTGATTTCACTTTGGAATGAATTTATGACCCACTTTCAAATCCCTGAAGAAAATAGGGATTTAAAATGAGAAAGCTGAAAAGCCACAACAGCAGCAATACAAACGTCTGCTTTTTTCTGAGTTTTCTATTAGTGTCATGGCCCTGCTGTTAAAAAAAAAACAAACCACAGTGTGTCAACAACATGCTGGAGGCAATGAAAGTTATCAATCAGTAATGTGAAGTGGATTTAAGCAGCTTAATAGAGAGCAAAATGCAATTGATTTGGTTAGGGAAGTACTCACTGATGTGGAGGTTTCAAGGAATTACAATCTGATTAAAATTCCATTTCAGAAATGCAGGGATATAGGATGCTAATCAGTCTAAACCATAGATTATTAGTGCCAGCTATTTGTAACAGCTGGGACTATTGTGATAAAAACAAAACGTGACTTAATTTTGGTGAGACGGAGATCATTTATTTATTTTAAGAACTGGAGCACATCAGTAAACAACACCCATGCATCAAGCTTGCTGGTCTCTGGCCGTCACTTAACACCTGAAAACCCGGTAGTCTGTTGGTCAGCTTTGGTGAGAAAAGGAAAACCTGGATCTCTTCAGCCACCTATAACACAATAAGGTTCTGTATGTTCAGCAGAGCCACCTCATGAGGCTCTAGAGTCCTCTACAAGCGCTTCAGACTAGGGTGTTTTTGGAACTAATGTGGATTTAGAGGTCCTACCAGCTAAACAGGAGGCTATAAGAGTGTTTCTTTTAGAGATGTTATGGTAAGATAAAATCACTTTCTATAGTCCTAAAAGATTTCCTTTTTTTTTCCTCCTTATTTTAGGATGGACATCTATTTGGACTGGGAATTCAAAAATGCAAGGAAATAATTAGTAACAGTAGCTGAGATCTGACTCGTTGCACTTATGTCCCCACAAAGCAGCAATCTCTTGGGTTTGCTTGAGAAAGAAAGAATTATTTAAGGCAGTACTTCTCATCAGTTCCTAAATTAAGCAGACCATTACTGCATTGCAGGATTTGTGTCATGGCTTTAGTAGCCTCAAATTTGAGCTTTTCCAAACCCCATTTGTGCTGTTTCTGGAATGCACAGTTTGTGCTTTGTGTGTTTTCTTTCAGCTCTGCTATTGACAGTATTGGTTTGCTCTGGCACGGCTTTTAGTTATGAGTACAAAGAGCTGTGACATTTCAGAAGAAGATGTGTAAAGTCATACTCCTTTCACTGGAGCCAAACATCTGTTATCAATTGAAGTAGTGAGCACTGATCCAAATTTGGAGTTATTCTGGTAAATTAAGTCTATTTCTAAAGATTTATCAGGACAACGTTTAAGTAAGGAGATTTGGTCTGGGTAAGAAACAGATATGTGAATAACTCCTAATTGCCACGTATTTGATTCCTCAAACAATAATGTCATTTGGGCTTGGAAAAAAAATATTTCTAGACTATTTCTAAGTACATACATATAACACTAAAATAGACAATGTTATTTATCTTTTATTGTTTATTTTTAACTTGTTTAAAAACAAACAGTTCCTTCAGCTTGATGAATACAAGTTCATGGGGTGGGGGTTGGGGGGGAGAATATGAATCATACAAAAGACAGAATTAAAAAAAACCAAACAGACAAATAAATGGAAAAAAGTGCCAAATTCCAGTTTTCATCCAGCGAAGACCACTGGCATTCAGACCTCTATGGACTAATTTAGGCAATTTTTCACTTCTGAAGCTGACCTCATACTATGAAGCAGAAAATACCTGGGGCAAAATGAACATCTGGTAGACTTGATGTGGTGGTTTGGGCTAGGCCTTCCTTGGTGACCAGTTTGTAACCAAGGAAGGGTCCAGATTTACCCAGTATTCCCTACGATTTTTATGTAAGCCAGACTATAAGAAGAGAGGAGGAGAGACCTTCGCTCTCTTTCCTTCCGGCGGCTTGGAGGTGCAGGTTCCCTGCTGTTGAGTCTGCCGTGTTGGGGAGCGAGGCCTGGCTAGGCCTTGCCGACCTTGGGAGACAGAGGTTGCCGGCGATCGTTCCGGAGCGACTCTCGGTTGTCCCAGGAGAGTAGTGAGATATCTTCTTTGCTAACTTTTTAGTTACTAGATCTCAGGCTACTGATTGGGATATATATACATATATATATATATATAGTTTAGTTTAGTTTTGTTCCTTTTCCCCTACCCCTTTCCCTTTCCCTTGTGAAATTGTATATAAGTGTAAATATATTTATATATATCACTTTGGTTGTCTCTCTCATTTTCGGGTTTTTCTTAGTTCTTTCTCCCTCTTCTCCCTGAGGTTTTTTTTGTTGGGGTGGGGGACTTCTGGTGGTAAGGTTTGGAGACTTGGTAGGGAGCCAGCTTCAAACCTTATCACTTGAAAAGATTGAATTTTCCTGACAAGCTTGTTGCTTTCCTGCATAAAATAAAGAATATGTCTAACATTCTAAATAGAGCTAAGAAATCGCTGTGAGAAGGTCAACAGTTCTCCAGATGTGCCGAGCTTTGCAGCTTGCTTTTCCAGGTAAGAAACAGTCCTGTTATGTAAGAGACAATTTACATTCATCTTAATGCCATGGAAGAGCTTCTGAATGGAGGCTACTCCTGATTTACATCCGTGTCTCTATCACCCACTGATACCCACAGGCATGTGCCTGACCTTAAAGACTTACTAGAAAGAAAAGTACATGGTAAAGGTATTTCATCAGTTAGGGTGAAAGTTGTGGTTTAGCATACATTATTCAATGACACTAGATGGCAGAGCAGCTGTTTAGAATTAGTTAAAATCGCATCTTCAGGAGTGGTTCACTGTTACTTTATTTTATGACATTACAGTTTGAAATGGTTTTGAGTTAGATATCTATGGTGCCTTTTGGTTTTAATGAATTTCTTGGTTGAAGACTGCAGTCAAAAGTATAAGAGGATCAAAACAAATTTTATAATCTAGTTTAAGGGTAAAAAAGATTTAAAAAAAGGGAACAGAAAGGAACGTCCATCAGCCATTTGGCCACATCAGCTGAATCTCTGTTCCTTTGAAAAGGAGGATATAAAACTCTGGGGTCTGAGAGAAGTTGTTAAATTGTGGAACTAGAAGATTTTGGACAATACCCTGAAAGAAAAGTTCAGAGCTTTGATGTCAGTAGTTTGGGATTAGAAAAGAAGAGTGCTGGGTCTGGGTTTCAAGAGAGAGAGTGATTCCTCCTGCTCCCTGGGTCTGACCGAGGCCATGCGCCCCAGCTGTGGGAGCCCACCGAGCCCAAGGGGATCCTTGTCTCAGATCTACTCACATGGACTACTGTGGACCTTTCACTGGCAGCACTTTCCCACCATCAGAACTGCCGGCATGTTGGTTTTCACCTCATGGTTATCACTGTGCAGGATTATTGCTTCTGTACAAACCTGTATCAAGCCTAAGACACTTGTTCACCACAGCCTCCGGAAGGGTGGACATGCTGTGGCTGTTTTCACCCTCCATATCCCAGAGAATCGTGATATGTGCAAACATGACCAATTGCTCACCCAGCATTGCTTAAAACTGTTCACCCGTAAACACAGAAATTTACAGGTGTTCTTGTAGGGATGCAATTGTTATTAACCCTCACTGAATTTTGAGGAACACCCACACATCCTTTAAATAATATAATTATTCTGAAAATATAAAAAATAAAATTATGGAAAGAAATAAAACCTTTCTTGCTACAACAGTTTTCACTCAAGGCTCTGCTTGTAACTTATAAAGAGGGAAATATACTATGCTGCCATCAGACACAATTCAGAAGAATTTGCAAGCATAAAATTTAAGAATTGCACCTTTATGTCACAGAAGAGAGAGATAAATTGTGAGCAAGACAGCTTTTACAACACAGTATCATGAGATGAGAGCTGTCAGGGCCTTGCTTCTGATGTTTTTGGGTCAGCTGTAGCATGAGTCAGAATGCAAAGAGAACAACTTGCAGAGGACATTTGCTGTCTTTTAACTCTGTGTGTGAGGTAAGGGTCGTCATCTTTTCCCCTAGCAAGTGCTGTTTCCAGCAGAGAATCACAGAACCACAGAACAGTTTGGGTTGGAAGGGACCTTAAAGACCACCTAGTTTCAACTTGCCTGCCATGGGTAGGGATGCCATTCACTAGATTGGGTTACCCAAGGCCCCATCAACCTGGCCTTGAACACTGCCAGGGATGGGGTGCCCACAGCTTCTGGGGGCAACCTGTTCTGCTGTCTGACTGCCCTCTGAGCAAAAAAATTTCTTCCAAACATCTAAACTAAATCCCTCCTCTTTCAGTTTAAAGCCATTCCCCCTTGTCCTGCCACTATCTGCCCATGTAAAAAGTCACTCTCCCTCTTTTTTATAAGCCCTCTTGAAGTACCAGAAGGCTGCAGTGAGGTCTCCCCAGAGATATAAGATATACTCTGCTGCCAGAACAGACTGTAGGCACACATCTGTAAACACAAGCTGTAAAGATCACTTTGCACCTCTGCAAACTGGATGAAGCCCACAAAGAGAGCTGAAAGAATGAATTAACCAATTCAAAGATGTGCCAGCATGGGAGTTGCTATGGAAGCAAAAGGAAATATTTTTAGATTGCTCTTGCATCACATGTTCTCCCACACAGAAACTCCCATTCCCTCAAATTACCTTTAGTGAGGAGTGAAAGAGGAGCATCTCTTCACTTCATCATCCATTCTGCCTGTTTCTGAGTTGGTAGTGAGCCCATGTTGGACTTATATGGTAATCCCCCAAGAATCTGAAAGCTGGTAGAAGACAGAAAGATGTGTGTGGCTGCTATATAGAGAAGGCATAAAATATTTTGTAATGTGAAATTCATGGCTGACTTCTGTGCATTCCCGTAATGAACGTTCATTTGTTTCTTTCTTCTGCAATTTCTGGAAGTGCAGCTCCCATAATATCAACTCATATACAGATCTACTGTGCAAGAAACAGAAAAGATGCCTTAGTTATATTATGTGCATTATGCAGAAGACATAAACAGGCACATGTTTCTGCATAACTGGATGATTCCCTAGCGAGTAATTAGCATTTTGACAGAGCAGCTTGCAACTATTTCTGTTCTTCTGCCAGAGATATTTTATGGGGAGGATCCTGGTTTTGGTTTCTAAAAAAGAATGTATTGTATAATATTTGAGTGTAGCTACAAGGTACACTTCAAGGTAGATAAAGTAGCAAACTTTGATATTAACTGTCTACCAGTGACCTCCTCCCTCACATTCTCTTGCTAGTTTTAATGACAATTTCAAGATAAAATGCGAACTGGAAAGAAAGAGAACTGCTAGTGGATGGTCTTTCTGAAGTATTGCTCCTATCTTAAAAATCTACATTTTTAAGTAAACATACTATTTTCCTTTCATGTTGTCACGCAATAAAATTAATTCCAAGTAGCATTAGGGAAAACATCCTTTGAGGACTGGCAGATATCTTACCCAGAGGAAAGGACTACTGTAATATCTACAAGGTTGTGGGGCTGTACAAAGACCTACATAGAGTTGCCAGGCTGAAGATAAGGATCGCTTTCACAGAGCCTCTTCAGCAAGTCACGGGATGGTGGGGAGAGAGCCCGAGATATCCAATCCACACAAGTTCCTCTTTATAGTCATGCTAAGAAATGTTATGCCTCAGATAAGACTTCCCACAGCAGACATTTCTTCTTAGATCCAGTGCAGTGTGTTAAGAGAGCAAGGGTGCCACCAATCCCCCCAGTGCAGCTGTGGGTAGGCGTTCTCAAAGCCTTAATGTTTGTTTTTACAACAGACTTCTTTAGCCAAAGAGGGGAGTAATGAAATAAATGTCATATGTTGTGAAATGAATGGGGGATCCCACACTTGTTCCTTTCGCTCTGCAGCTGTACGTCATAACCAGCCCTTTTTCTCCATCCCACGGGAGAAAAAGGAGATGCCGAAGCAGCACACAGATGCCTGCCATTCCTATGTTTCCTAAGAGCTCAGGAAGGTTCCTGACAGCTTTTCCATACTGACAGAAGTACCACTGCCCACCCCACCAACAGCAGTGAGATACACCAGAGCAGCAGGCTGGAATCTGGGAACTTGCTCTAGCAGCAAACAGGCAGAAACTGAAAGGAAACCCCTTGGGAGCAGAAAGCAGCTCTGTGATGAGGGAAAGTGGGGTTCAGGAAGAGATAGATGCTGATAGATGTCCAGTGAGATCAGCCTCATCCATTCCACTGTCAGGAGATTTCATTTGTTTATTACGGCCTCAGCCTCTCAGTGTCAACCACTGTGCTTTATTAACAGAGTGAATTAGTTTGCAGCTCCCAATAAATTACTGGCTGACATTATGTTTTGGCTGCTTTTGATTTGATATAGAGAGTTGTAACAGTAATCACCAAAAGGAGTGGATATCACCATCCATCACATGACAAAGTGATTAATGGTACTGCTTTGACCTTTTTCAGTTAGCCCCAGCCAGGAAATAGAACAGCAGCTTCTCTCTGCAGCCCTCCCTTGGACGCACCTCCTCTAGAGCTGCCTTGATGCCTGAGAGGAAGGGGACCTCATGTGGCCTCCATCACCTTGAGGAGAGAGAACCGATAGGCTCCACCCATCAAAAAGATGCCCAGGGGAGCAGAAGTCCTTAGAGCTTTCCTCTACCTTGGTAGGAAGAAGGAATTCCTAGAAAGGAATGGTTTGAATAAGGTGTACCCCTCATACTTTACAACTCAGAAGCAGAGTTTGCAAATCTGGGGCAAAACTTTTTAAGTGCAAATGACTTGCAGTTTGAAAGCAGGGTTTAACATTACCCATACAGCACACACTGCTTCGACAGGGATAATTTGCTGAAACAGATTGGAACAAAAATTTGCTGAAGGCGTTGTATGGCCTTTCCCTGCAGATTACTAAAAATGTGATCCTCTTTCACTTTTTGTGAGCCCCCTTTTTCAATGGCCTGTTCACTGCCTCAAGTTCTAATATTTATACCTTTCCTCACTCTTTTATGAATCTTAACCATTATCTTCTCTTCCAGTTATGCTTTTGAAGCAGAGCTAGATCCCTTTTGTGCAGCTCAGGAAAAGCCCATTGCCTTGATATCATGGTCTGTCATGGCCTGGGACAAGCAGAGTTCCCACCAAAGTGAACCATATCTGAAGAAAATATCAAACAGACCATGTCCACTCACTGAAGGCAGAAATGCGGATGAACAAAACTGATTTGTTTGTATCAACTTAAATATCACTTGAGATGACAATTGTCAGTCCAAAACCAAGACAGGGGAATGGGTAAGATAATTGTAGACTAGTTGGTAGGCCAGTGGGAGGAGGACAAGAAACAAAAGAAAACTAGAGGAGACAGTTCTTCAGCATGACAAGCTTGGCTTGATTGATGGGAACAGCCGAGATCCACAGCAGTGAGACAATCTGGAGAACAAATAGATTCAAATAAGACGTTTAGCAGTGAGTGGGAAGTGAGTATCCAGAAAAAAAGGATTTTATCAAAATTCTCAAAAGGTTTGCAGCAACAAAGAACATCATGACTGCAGCAAGTGATGAAGTTTTATTCTGTAGAGACACCTGGGTTGGGCAAGAGCCCCTGGAGTGATTAATCAGGTGAGAAACTTAATCTACCTTCTTAGGCCATGGAAGCTGGGAACTCTGTAGTACTGCCAAGGATAGTATTGCTGGGTGAAGTGTTTGTTCAAGACAGAAAAAGGCTGCATTGTTCTAGAAATAAAGAGTGTGTTGTCCAGCTCTCTGCTGTAGTACTCTACTACACCTTTCTCACAGACGCATGATGGAAGTAAAAATGGATCCTGTCTGGGAAGTATTTGCCCTCTAAACAGCCCAGAAGAAAGTGGAGAAGCACTTTCAGATACAAGATATGTGAGAGAGCAGAAAACAGTGCAGCAGTATCTATTCCTGGGGCTGAGACCTTTCCTCCCTGGGAAGGCGTTTGTGCTGGCAGGAGGCAAGAAATCACTGCAGGTAAGTAAAATAGGACATGAGTTTGCATCCACTAAGCACGTCACATCCATTTAGTTAGTTCCTTCTGCATTCCTCACCTAATACATACAGGGCAAAGCTTCAACAAAACTGCTCTGAAGGAGCATACTATGGATGAAGCCATAGTATGCATAGATCATCACCTGCTACCCATGTTTCAAGTGCAAGCGCTGCAGCTCTGGAGTTGAAGGACAAGATTGCAGTGATGTGGGAGGGACACAGGGCTCTGCCTGTTCCCCACTGGCCCATAATCACATAGGAATACCACCCACTCCAACAGTAATGGCAATAGGGGTAGTGCAACAAAGCAAGGACTCATCTTGTTCGTTGTAACATGGGCCAAATAATTCTTCTTTTGTTACATTTTTTTAAACAATGTTGTGCTTCAGTGGGGCTTTTAAGGAGAGCTGAATAATGCTAGTAGAACAAATAAGTCTGAAATATGCACTGCACAAAGCATTTTAGCAGAGCAGGATCAGCTGTGCTAGTGAAGCCAGACAAGAAAGCAATAAGCAGGTAGGACATAAGAAATGTGAATTTTCTCACATTTTTTCCTTTGTTTGCTTCTAGCTGGCTCTGTGATAATTTCTTTCTCTGTTCATTTCATCAGTTACTGTGTAGTAGGTATTGTATCAAATAAATCTGTCTGCAGTGGAAGACCCAGACTATTCTGTTTTTATTGTTGTGAGGAAGTTAGCTTCAGTAGGGGTTCATTACCCAGTTTATCTGCCTCAGTGCACTTTCCTTGACTGAAAACTTTTGTTATAAACTTTCAATTCTATTCTCTTACCTTAATATCATGTGCTGAAAAGGACTCTTTGGTTGTTACAGACATTCAAAGGTAGATCTCATTAAAGATATTGTTAACCACTCTCAAGAATAGGACAGTGATTAAGAAACTTTCCTCTTCCTTACAGGCTTTAAAAAAATCTGTTCTTCATTAGTGACAGAAACGGTTTTCTCCCCAAAATATTGGTTTGTTGCCTATTATATGTATATTCCTAGTTAATCCAAAGCATACATACATTTTTATATAAAGCCAAAGTGATAAATAAGACATTTAGGACATGATTTAGATGATCCTAGCTAGAATTGCAGCATAGTTTAAGCATATTGACCCTAAACACTAGATCAGATAAGCCTTCCTGAAGGCACTGATTTACATCAGTTGTGTTTGGGGCTAATGGGAGAACTCTAGACTCATTCTTGGGGCTCTCAGAATAAGGTTTAGTCACCCGGGTGCAATTACCCACAAGTGATGAGCCTGGCATTCGGTTTAGCATTTAGGCAAAACCTGTGATCCCCGAGGTTGTACATTCTCCACAGACTTAAGCCAGTGACCACAACATGTTGATGCCTACTCATGTGTGAGGTGTTAAAACTTCCATCATACTCATTAGACATCTAGTCATATAGGCAAGATAGGCAGGAGAGTGACACCCAGGGATGGACTGAGCTACCTAGACAGAGATGTCTAAGACTATTTTGGTTGCTGTGGGATATTCCCCCGGCCTCTAGCTGCCACTCCAAGAGCCGAGGATGTCCTATAAGTCATAGGTCATTTCTACCAGCCTTCTGCAGATATTTCAGGTGCTCTGAGGATCCCAAATGGCTTTGTGTGGGCAACTGACTTGCAGTCCTAATGGCTGATAAGCTGAATATCACTCTCAGCTCTAGTGAGACTGCACTGATTAGACCTATCCTGACTGTAGTGGGACCACAGAGGCAGGTACTTTAATCTCAATCTGGAACTCACCACTTCATTAACAAAAACAATTGCTGTTCGCAATATCCACTTGTACATAATTACTTATTGGTCAGTACAGTCATTCAGGGAACTGGGGACTTGATGTGAAGCTTTGTCTAAACCCAGGAGTCAGACTCATCTGTACTTGTCTCTGTATCTTACAAGAGTATCTAGACTACTATGCTATGTACTACCCGGAGGGCAGGGATGACATCTCCTTCCCTTTAGGACAAGGAGGCCTGTGCAACTTGGGAAAACAGCAGGAAAGTGTGTAATGAGGAATGTAGTGAGGTCTAGCAGCCACAGCCTACATTTGGGTAAGATCTATCTCCTGTATTTCTCTGAACCCAGGACTTTCTAATGTAAAAGACAGGTCCATCTCCCAAAGCTGTCTAGCAGGTTATACAACCAAGTTCCCATCTCAGTTATTAACTTGCTGGTCCCATGAGTCCATCACATATTCACAGACTCATACAATGTTTTTACTCATTTTATGTTAGACAGAACTTCAGGGTCTGCATTTATCACAGGCCAATATATTTTACCTGTACCAAGGTCAATAATTTGGGCCTGATTGAAACTTGACTTTCTAGAAAGACATCCAGAGTAGATAACTTATTGCTTCTCCTGGAAAACTCTTTTGAAGGTGAATATGATACTCATGCTTAAGAAATATGTGCTCTCTTTTAAGTTGAATTTGTTCAACTTGAGCTTCAAAACATCCATTCATCTTATGTTCTTACCTAGTAGGTTCAATAAGCTTTTAACAACCAATTTTTCTATTCTAGTTCTAGTAGCCAGTAACTGAGACATCTCTTAATCTGCTTTTCTAGTAAACTTTGATTTGTCCTTACTCAATACTCACTGCAACTCATCCTTTCTACCTCTGAATGGTTCCTGCACCCTCTTCCAATGTTGTTGGCTCATTTTAAACTGTCATCATCAGACTTGCACCTGTTCTCACCGAGAGTATACAAAAATGTTAAACCATGACAAGTCATTGGCATATCAGACAATAGCCAAAGCATTGCACAGGGAGCTCGCCTGGAGTAGCTTTTTGCCCCTTTGGCAAAAGCCTATTGCTAAAACAGGAGAGATGAAAAAGTAAAGGAAGAGAAGCTATCTACTATGTGAGGCTGGTCCATATGTCTTTAGGGAAAGGAGCAAGTGCTGGTAGTGGTGGGCACTGAGGGGCTGAAGTCCAGAAGACCATGCAACAAAACGAAGCAAATAGCTTGTTTCAGAGCTGACTATAATTTTAAAAGCTGGTGGACCCGAATTTTTTCTGATACAGAACTGCCTCCCTGTTCCTCTAGTTTTATAGTAAAGAACAGGTAGTATTACAGAGTGGTATTGCCATGATCAGCCCCCATGCTACCATACTAACAGAGTTAGCTCATGAAATGTATTTGATGTACTTGATGAAGTGGCAGCACAGGCTATTGAAATTGTTGTTCACTCAGGCCTGTGAAGATTTTAACTATAATCCCAGCTCTGACTGTTCTTCTTCTTCCAAAAGTAAATTAATGCATTTCAGTTTCCTTAATATTCCTTCTCCTCACTTTTATCTAACTCTGTAAATCCAGGATTTAGAGTTATCACATCTTTTACTAAAGAACCCTGAACCCACTTGTAATCTCTAGGTATTACTTTCATCTCTTTCCTATTCTCTCACATTCAGCACTGACAGAGGAACTAGGTGCAATGTTTCTGCCAAATTCCTGCCGGTAAATATTCACCATATATCCAGACTTCCTCCTGCCCTCCCATCCAAGTATAGAACACACCCATAGTTCCCTACCCTCAGGCTACAGGAATAGCTCTAATTAGTAAATATTGTATTCATCCTGACATCCAAAATGCCACCAGTGTCCTTAATGTGATACTGTGGGGACAAATACGGCAGGAATCTAAGAATCATTAGAGTGTAAGTTAAATGTTGTGCTTTCTAGAACAGTCATTTCATGCATCTGCCAAAATAGCTCAGCTGAAAAGCAGACTAGCATACCAATTTTCAGATTTTCAGATCTTACACTGTGCATACCAATGTATTTGTAAATACTTTTTCACTTTTCAACTCTATTATTATATATGAACTTATTTCAAAAAAACCACCTAAAACTACTTTGTAAATAATTTAACCATTTAACCCTATAGGAAGGTCACAAAGATCATAAAGGTTACTGATTTTAACTTTCGCTTATACAAGACAGAATAAACCTACACCATGCACTAAGAACAAATTTAATTTCCTTAAGGGTTGAGTTTCATGTCTTACTATGTGTAAGAAAAATATGAGTTTCATATCTTACTATGTCTACTAAAACTAACAAGGTTAGTTTTACTAGACTTCAGTCACCAAGTTGGTCTCACGTCAGCATCCACAATCACATTTTGGGTAGGAATGGGTCTTAAAGCTTTGCTCTTCCCAATTTTTCACCGTGAAAATACAGACAGTATTAATAGCTACTGGCATTTACAGCATCACATGACTTCTGGAACATTCCAGAACTGATGTCTGCTGGGGACAGCCATCTTTGCAAGCGACAACTGAGTTCCTACAGGGAAGGGCTTGCTTCCAGCATCCCATCTATCGAGCAGAAGGCAGACAGAATTAGGAGTAGGATAGAGAATAGATGTCAGAAAATCTTGAAATCAGTATGGCATTCCATTGATGAAAGAGAAGGAAGATATGAGGGGAAAAGCAAGCAGCTCTTTACATACAGGTTTGTACGTAAACAGTAATTTTGTAATTTTAATACATTTTTATTTAAGAAAATGTAATAAAGATTCAAAATTAGAGGAAAAAGATTAAAATATTTATTTTAAATGTGTTCTCTCTCTGACCAACAAAGTAATTCACCTTGTTTCTTTCCAAGTTTTGCATGTTTGTATTTTTACACATCTATTATGGTTAGAGCAGCCCAGTGTAACATTAAAAGAATTAATCTTATCACAGTGAGGAAGTACTGGAAGATAAAATCAGCATTGCTCTTTGATCATTAAATGGCTTTAGAATTCTGCACACAAACAGATCTCTCTCTCCCTTATCAAATGTCTGAGATACAGTTATGGCTGCTTGTGAAAGATATCTTTTTTCCTGCTCAAACAACATACACAGATCTTCAGATGGGACACATGCCCTTTTATTTTCAAGTCGTTTCTCAACTAGATAAATTGGCTTTATTTGTAGGCAGCAGGAGGGAAATTTTTGAGGTTTATTTTCTGTAGGGAAGAGAAGAAAGAAGTTATGTAAAGGCAAACTAAAAGGCTAGTCTCTGTGTCATATGAAGGTGCTCGTAATCTTGGAGCACAGCTACCCAGCTGGAGGAACATACTCCCACAATCACAGTGTGCACCATGGTCAAAATATGTGGGGGAAAATAAAAAGTAAAGCATTACCATAACGATGTGCAAATGAATCCATAAGCCAACATGGAGTTGTTTTGGGTGATGTTGATACACATAATGAATACACCAGTTAGGATGAATTTTAGGAATCATACACATGTTCACTATATAAGTGTGTTCATACTTAAGTGAGGCATCTTTATGATTCCCTCTGAGGAGCCCCAGATTGGGATTGGGCCATGGCTCATGCAAGACCAGCATGGACAGTAGCAGAGGTGGTTGGAAGAGCAGGGGCACAGCAGCATATGGAGGATGGAATGGGAAGAGAATTCAGAAGACAGGAAAGGGAGTCTCACAGTAGGTGATTAAAACAGCAACATAATCAATGCTTTTTTTTCTTTATTCAATTATCAGCAGCAATTATGAGCTGACATTAATAATCCCAGTAGAAATTTGGAAAACTGGCTTGGACTGAATGATGGAAGGTCAAGTAAAAAGAGGGCAGAGCACTCACAGATCATCTCTTCTGCATCAGCTCCTGTGATCCAGACTTACTGCTCACTGCCAGGCACGGTAACTAAGAGAAAAACTTGTTTCAGTGAATGAGGAAAAGCATTTGGGCTGAAATGTAGTCATAAGGAAAAGATGATGATTTACTGCTTTTCTATAAATCTGTACTTTTCCCATTGCCAGCATTTTCCTCCTGCCCCCCCTCCTCCCACCTTAAGGCTCTCAACAGGCATGTTTCCTGTGTCTGTTTTGCAATGGAATATTTCCGAACTTGATCACAGACTCCATGGTGTGCTGAGAAACACCCAGTCCTAACGTGCCCTAATGGAATGATGTAAAAAAGCAAATTGCTAGTCTTTCCTCAGGGCAGCTTAAGCAAATTATTAACTAAAAGTTTTAGATGTTTGTTTGAAATGCAATTTTTAATTTTTTTTTGGCCGGGAAAATGCTTTCTTTTCATTTGGTCCATTTGACTAGCTAAAGCAGATAATACAGTTGAGTAGACCACTAGAGACAATCAATTAATCAATGAGAGGAAGTACTTTCACAGTTGGTGTCTGAATATACCTTCATATGCACATATAGATACACACACATACTACCATTGGTTAGTAAAGGCTCCCAAAAACTCAGTGAGGCTGCATAACACCCTTGTAAAATTTCCTCAATTTTCTGATAATAGGGAAGTAGCATTGTTTTGTTTCTGGGGAAGACATACACACCCACAGTGTCACTAACCTGAATAAACCTGGCAAAAGAGAGCAGGATCTAACCTAGCACAGGAGTGGGGCACAGCATAAGAGGTCAGCTTAAAGCTGACACTTTCCAGTATGTGCACAGAGCACTGAGGTGCTTATTTCAAATCTTTATACAGAATGAAGTCAGTGAAATTACACAGGGGATGAATTTAACCTCATAACTTTACTGATCTATTTCCTACAATTCTCTTAAGTATTCAGCTGCTTCCTGCTAATTATTTTTGCATTGTTTTACGGAAGGCTAATATGTGCCACAGAGGGCTTTTGTAAAATGTTCTTTAATAATTGTCACTCAAAATAATTTAAGTTTCTGAATGAATCTGTTAGACAAAAGGCTATGGATATTGTCTTAACGGTTATTAAAGTGAAGCAAGTGCTTTCCATACAAATCTCCTTTAAAAATATTTTGTTAACGCTCACCCCAAAATTAATTTTTACTTTGTTGAAATTAATGGAGCTTCCCAGATTTACAAGAGTCTAGCCTGGATGGGTTCAAGTGCACATTTAAGGAAAAAAAAACCATGTTCAGACCATGAGCAAAGTTTGCACAAAACAGTTTTCATTTTTTAAATCTGACTCCAAAACTATTTTTCCGTATCTCATATCATAGGATTTCCTATTAGTAGGCAGAATTAAGCATGCCCCACCTTCCATTTTTAATCAGCTTCATATCAGTAAGGAGTAGGTATGGGGTATTGTGAAAATATGTGAAAGTATAAAGATGGTTGCAAAGCTCAAAACGATCAGCCTCCACTAGGGCAAAACAGTTTGTGCAGGCTGAACCCATTACATGGACAAGTTTCTCTAAAGTTAGTACTATGTAAGATATGAAAACAGTGTCTCAGATATTATATGCAAGATCCATTTACTTTAAGTATCCCGAATTAGGTATAACATTGTTCAGCATATGCCTGAAAAAATATGAACAATTTCAAGTTCTCTGCTTTCACCTGCATGTAGCCTTCTCAGAGCACTTCGCTTTTTTCTGAGTCACCTTCTGTATAGATTAATACTAGAGTTTCCAGATTCCTTGCAAAATATTCCAAATACCGCATTTAAACAAGCAAACACACAAACAAAAAAATAAATAGTAGCTTCGGTGTCATTTCCAAGCATGGCCAGACCAGACCCAGGGTACTATGAAGTCAAACTAATCCAATTCCTATTCCAGTGCTTTTTCAGTATTTTTATCTTTCTGGAAGATGTTAAGATATGGTCCTGCAATCACTCCAAGTGTTGGGTAGGTGGTTTTGCCAGTATATTCAACCAAGTTGTCAAACACTATCTCAGAAACAAATAAAATGAGAAAGTGGAAAAAAGAAACAGATGGTCTTTACCTTGCTAATGCCATCCTTATAAATCATCCAAAAGGTACCTTAATTCTATATGGCTACTTATCTGCTTAAATTTAAATATCTGTTTATGTAAATTCTTTATGCAATCGGAGGCCTCCCGTGTTTTCCATGACCAGACCAACCACCCCTTGCCATTACAATTCAGGGTTCTTTTTTTTTATATCCATTCCCGCAAAAGTCTCACCACCACAATGACAGTTGCAATTGCACAAGACATTTCAGTAGCCAAGCCACAGCCTGAATACAGGCCAGCTGATCTCCTGGCTTCTTTTCCAAAGGCTGTATTGCTCTTACTCAAACAGCCTCCCTGCATGGGTTAAGTGGTGTCGATTTATAATTTACCCCACTAGGTAACAGCCCTTGAGTATTATTTCCCAATCAGGCAATTATTCCATTCAGCTTCTTTAAAATATTCTCTGCTGCTTTGAAATAGGAGAGGCTGGGGTGCCTAGCACATAGTCTTTAAGCTCTGTTCCTGCAGCTGAGAGAAATGACTCATGCTGCCAATGTGGATTTACTCATTAGGTCTGTTGTGCTAGTAGATGCTCTGGGGAAGCTGACAGCGACCAAATATTTCCTTTTTATCAGAGCGGCTATTTCCCTCTCATCTTGATGCAGAGCAGCTCTGGTTGTCACTGGTATGTGCTGTAATCTTATCAGATCTGCCTTCTCTTTCTTTCCTCCTTTGCTCATGAAAAGTTACTCTACTGACTTTCTCAGAGTACATTATCAGTGCTATGCCAAATGCATACAAAATATTTTGGTCTCAAAGGAGATAAAAATTCAGAGGTGAAATGAATAACATCCATATTTTTAAAAAGATCTTCCTGTACAGAGGGTCTTCATTTTGTCCTTTTATATGGCTTCCAAAATTAATTCCAGTCCCGATCTCTCAAATCATTTCTGACTAAGATCCAGAAAACCTCAAAATAATTGGCAAATCTAACTTTTCAAATCATACTGTTAGGTGTGTGTGGAGCTGAAAAATCTTTAGCACATCTTTCACCTCTTTTTGTCTTCATCACACAGCAATGAGGAGAAAAACTTCCCATCAAGGAAGTCAAGGACTGATTTTATGATAGGGTCCGTATTCACAAAAGTAATCTGCTGTCACTGGGGATCCAAAGCAAGCATGATCGGACACTAGGGGCTTGCCTTGGTGCTCCACATAGAGAGTCTGTGTGTCCCAGACAGGGTGTTTCAAATGTTATTCCGTTCTTTCGCTGCTTCTCTCAGAAATTGCAAATGTCTGTGTTGCAGTCCGAAATTCAGACACCAACAGAAATGAACTGCTAGGATTAAACAGGAAACCTTGGACCACAGGGGCTGGGGAAAAACCCACCATCTGAAAGACCAGACAAGATCCATTGACCTGCCTCCCCCAGCAGAATGTGGAGAGGCTTTGCATGATGCTATCAGATACCCCATTGTTTTCTCCCCTCCCTGTGTAATCCTTATTTTGGGGAACAGCGGACCACCCTTCCCCAGTATAATCTTGCTTACTGGAAATATCAAATCCTTTTTCCCCCAAATGTAAATACTGGATCCCAGAAATGTAAATCCCCTTTTTCCCTTATGTCACCCCTGCTACTGGAAATGCTAATAGATTGTGGAATCCCCTATTTGGCATAACCCTGTCTCTTTATTAGCATGTTAAGCCCCTGAGACCCTTAAATAGCAGTTCGCGTGTTCAGTAAAGGTATTCCAGTTTTTACCCCCATATCTGGGATCGTGTTAGCTTTTTTGGATCCTTATATGTGTGAGGTCAGTTCATCAAATTATAAGCCATGATTAAGTCAAATCAGTTCTTTCATGAGCAATTACTCATGGATTAATAGTCAATGAGTATTAATAGCCCATCATCGCTGCACCCGGGCAGATGGAGCTCGTTAGCCCTGTAAGGCCATCCATCTATGAGAAGGTCACTCTAAACAGACCTACGTCCTGAGGACCTCACTGCCATTGTCCAAGCTTGTCCAAGCTTGCTTGGCCCCGGCAGATGAACCTTAGGATTAAAGGGTGGGCTCAGTTCAGCGCATGCTGTGTCTCACCTAAAAAATCCATTGCGCAGGCTGGAAAGGTAAAAGACCTTTCCCAAAATCTTCGTTCGCGAAGACTGGCCATACTATCGCTGCAGTTGGTTTATTCCAGGTTAGGTGGGGTACTCTTTTGAAGAGCCAAATAACACTGCTCTAGAAGTAAAGGTAGAAGAACTCAATAGCAGCATGCCCCTTTTAGATAGTGAATTTAAATAATAGCATTGTCTGTGAGTAAGGAGAGAGTTGAAAAAGTGATAAAGTACTACCTAATTACTTTAGAAAGCTGCCTGGTATTAAGATTTCAGCGCATCATATAAGCAAGAAGATCGTTTATATCAAACTTAAGGGGTTTTACCATTAGGAAGGATTGAATGTTCCATTTCGTAGAAGTGCATCTATGACTTTGTACAGGAATTGAAAATATCTAGACTTACAACAAGTAATATGCTTGACAACAAGCCTTTCAAAAGTCAAGCAGCAACCTGTGTGATTTTTTTTCCCTCTGGAACAGGAGAAAAATTCTACAGAAAATAATTTATTTTAATGAACAGTTTTTAATTTTCTTTCCTTGTCTTTTCAGCAGTATAGATTTGCTATAAGTACGGGGTAGCTCTTTCATGTTCTTTATTTCTTTTCAATGATCCCAGTGTTCCACAGTGCTTAATCAAGAGAAGTCTCCAGTGTTCATGCAAATGGATCCTGTTTTCTACCTCCGTGGTTCAGTCATTAGACATTGCTTGTAATTCATACAGGAAAGTCTGTCTGTGCAAAGGAAATGTTCTCACTGTTCATAGATCTCTTTTGTTTCTTCAGTCTGCCCCTATTCCAATATTACAAAGCATGTGAGTGACAATTTTCAGTTTAACTACCTGGCTTCATGCTCACTGCCAGACACAGAACAAAGTTCTTGGGACAGGCACTAGGGATATACATAGACATCAGCATTACAAGCTGCTCAATTATCTTTCCTCACCAAACACTTTCTGGGGCCCTTTGGTAGTAAATCAATTTGGGCTTTGGAACCTTCCCATGTGAGCAAAGCTATAGCTGGGATTTTCTGTGATTGTGCCTCTGGACTCTACAGGATGGGTACCAGTCCATAATAGCATGAGCTATTTCATGTTGAAACTTTCATAGGTGAAATACACTTGGCCTGAGTCAGTAGGACAAAGGAGCTGGAAGACCTTAAAATCTTGTTAACCAAAAGTTTAGAATTATTATTCTCTCAGTGTATATCCCTAAATAACAAACTGCTTTACCCTCCCCCTCTTACCACATATTCTTTGAAAGACATTTACTCTAATAAGCTTGTCCAGTTTCTTTTAGCAACTCAATATAACAAATGATCACTTTCATAGAGTCACAGAAAAGAAGTCTGCAATAGACTTTGAGGATATGTCTTCAGTGCTAAGTAACAGAAAGCCTAGGATGATGCTTGAACACTGGAGCTCTGATTGTCCACACTGTTTTATTGTTTGCTCTCTGCAACCAGTTTTCTTCAAGACAAAGCTGCTATAGAAGGGGCAGAACATGAGCCAGTCCATGTGATTTTATCCCAGGACCAGGAATCAGCCCTGAGGCAAGTTAGACATAGCCTGAAAGGTTATAGAACCATCTTTTCTTCTCAAAATAGAAAATATCATCATGTAGTAATTTGTTCTGTTTCTATATGAATCAAATCTAATCAATGAGCTTTGTGGGCTGAACACTCCAGGGTTGTGCTCTGCCCAACAACTTCCATTATTTCTGAATTTTGCTCTGCTCCCACTGACATCAACAATCCCTCATTGTCAGGAACCAGCATAAATGAATTGCTGCTACGCCTGCCAAGTCTCAAATTCTAGTGTTCCAGTAAATTTACAGTAAAGCAATCATTTGCATCACTTACAAGATTCTAGTGATTATATTAATGTTAGCTTATATACAGTTGGTGAGAATAACAGACGCATCTTCTCAAGCCTTAGGATAGAAAATTTCTCTGCCAAGATAATCCTAATTTATAAAGGTCTGCAATGCCAGCTCACTGCACTCCCTGCATAGACACGAATCCACATATCTCCACTGGAACAGTTGGGAAAATCATTCAGTAAAGTAATCTTAAAATTCCTCCTGGGCCTTAGAAAACCCTTGGGAATGCAGCAGGTAATCCTTAGCAGGAATCCTTGCCACATGTTTGTTGTCTACAAAGTATAGCAGAATAAACCTGTGCAGATCATGATACATGGAATCAATATTGCAAGACATCAGTAACAATAATTCTCAGTTAGACCACAGTACCACTCAACATCTTCAGTCAGGTTTTATGAAATTAAATAAGGGTAGAACTTGGCCTTGCAATTCTACTCCCTAAACTGAAGAAAGTTCAATTATGACCAGTATTATTAGTATTGTTACCCTTATTCAAGACATCCAGCCGCAAAGAGACAAAGCAATTGCCACTCATTGATAAGGCAATAGAGATGTCTTCATATAACAATTCAAAAAATAAAATATTTTTAACTCCGTGTGTATGAGTATATGGATTTTTAATTTCAGATTTGCTGGCTTTTCCTCTTTGATATTTTATTTTTCCTAAGAAAATAACTTACAGGAATAAAATGTGATAACTTTAGGGAAAGTTTCACTTCTGTCTTCATAACAGATAGAAGTTCTCGGAGCATGCAAGGTCCCTACACAGGACCTGCACATCCAGCCTCAAGTCCCTTCTGTTTCCCAGGCCTGTGAGGTAATTGGAAAAAGAGCAGACGCTGACAGGGCAAAAACCAGGAGCAGGGAGAGACATAGTCCCCTGTCCCCACTACTGTCAGAGCATCAGTTCCCAGATATCAGATAAGAGTTATTTTCAACAGGTTAGTAGCCTAAGCACTAAAAGCTTTGTGTCCTGTCTGTAAGCTGTGAGCAACTCAACAACTGCCTCCTCCTCCTTCTCTATATTTACCCACAGAAGCCTTGTGGATGTCCCAGGATGCTTTTCAGTTGGTTTTGCAACACTCAAAATCCCCGTTGTTACAAAAGAGACTCTTTCAGTTCCTCTCAGCAGGCTGCTGTGCTACGGTCCTTCAAATCAAAAGCAGTGGCATCTTGGGTTCATTACTCTTACTCTTTTTAATGTGCCTTTTCCCAAGAGATGCCTTCCCACATTTAAATTACCTTTCCTCTTTTGCCAGTGTTAATGTTATGCATTAGACATTTGGCATAGATGCAATATATATTTCCTCTCTCCTAACTTCAGCTTGTATTTTGTTCCTAAATGAAAGCAGACTTCATAGCATCCGCCCCATGTGGCCAATCTCTCTGTGCTACACCTGCTTTCACATCATGCAAAACACAGGGAATCACGAATAAAACACCTTAAAAAATGCCAGTGTGAAACTTAGAATACCCTTAATAAATTACCCATGAAAGTACGGCACTGCTCTGGGGTTCCTGCTCATGTGCAAGCAAAAAGTGTACCTGCCATGCAAGTATATAGGAATGGAATGCTGATACTTGTAAAGGATTTTTCTGGATCATATCTTTCTGGTTTGCAAACTCTTCTTTAGACTATTAAGATATTTTAATTCTTTTTTACCTTTCAGAACACGGGCAACATGATGTCCTAATCATATTTTTCAAGTCTCCCATCCCTAAAAAGAAGGCAATCATTGTTTACAGAACACTTTGTTAAGATGTTATTCCCTTTTTCTTTCTTCACCTGTGGGAGGGTGAAGGAAAATGAGTAGACGCTGTTGCAGACAAAGTAAGGCTCAGACAAGAAGAGCCTGAGGCAACAGTGGCAGCCACTGTATCATATCTCACCATAATGTGACACTTATGACACCTTCACCACATTTACCAGGATCAATGAGGCTGGTGAAGGGACTCGAGCACAAGTCCTATGAGGAGAGGCTGAGGGAGCTGGGATTGTTTAGCCTGGAGAAGAGGAAGCTCAGGGGAGACCTTATCACTCTCTACGACTACCTGAAAGGATGTTGTAGCCAGATGGGGGTCAGTCTCTTCTCCCAGGCAACCAGCAGTAGGACAAGAGGGCACAGTCTTAAACTGTGTCAGGGGAGGTTCAGGTTAGGTATTAGGAAGAAATTTTTTACAGAGAGAGTAATCAGACATTAGAATGGGCTGCGCAGGGAGGTGGTAGATTCACCATCCCTGGAGCTTTTTAAGATGAGACTTAGTGCCATGGTCTAGTAACCACAGTGGTAGTGGATCAAAGGTTGGACTTCATGATCTCGGAGGTCTTTTCCAACCTGGTTGATTCTATGATTCTATGATTACAGACAATGTTTTTTCTTATCCTCTACCTTCATCACATTGCAAAAAAACAAATATACAATACTTGGTTTTGGGAAATTCTGCAAGTGTGTTTAGGCCTTTCTGTCATTAGTATGGTGTTTTGCTTTGAAAATGTGATCTGCATTATTATTATTGACACTCTTTGCTTTTGAGGAAGTTCACGCTGCCCTCACTTGTGGAGCAGGACACCACCATGTTGTCCACAGGTAGCATGTGAAAATTTATGCATTTATTATACAAACTGACAGAGCTGTCAGCGTATAAAAGGAAGAGAGTAAGCCCCATTTTCCAGCTGGGAAGTTGAGGTGTGAGAAAATTGATTTAGCCAAAGTGCAGTTGTAGCCTGACCATACTTTCCTTAAACTGTAAGATGAATGCACTGGTTTCATTACAGGTGGACAGTGTATATTAGTCTGCACATATGCCCTTGTGCTTTATAGAGGGGGTAGAAGACATAAAGGCGCCTTGGGGACTCTAACACCAAAATCCTAACTTCTGGAGGCTAATGCTGCGGCTAACTGATTTCACCAGAATTACAGGGCCCCAGCGAGTGCATGTGTGGAGTGCTGCTGGAGATTGGGCTTGGGGGGGCAGTTTAGTGACAGCTCAATGGGAAATCAGCGTCAGCCAGTGATGAGTCTGCAGCACTGCTCAGGGATGTGGTAAATGATCTGCAGCAGCTGCAAATTGGAAACTGGAGAAAAATAGTGTTGATACCAGTTTTCAGACAAGTACTTTAAGGTGGAATTTTTCAAGATGAAAAAATTCAGATTTTGATTTTCAACTTCTTATGTACCCAGAAGAAGGTGAGCAGCACAGCTGGTTAGACAGCTTTTCTCAATGTTTATAAGGTAATAAAAATTCATTGGGTGTGTTTGATCTTTCCTGTTAGTGTCTTGGTGTTTGTATCAGAGATATCCAAATCTTGCAAGTCTGGAGCTAAATATTATCTGTATGAAATCTTTGTCCTAGTACTATATCCTCCCTTGCAACATCATTCACAAGTAGTTGTTCTGTTGTCAAATGCTTCAAAACTCTAACTAGCATCCCTTTCACTGACTCTCAGACAAATTGAGTAACTGGATTCTTTCTGTCTTCCTTGGATTCAGGTTATAAACTGCCATACGATGCTATTGACTAAATTAATTTCAGTTCTCCCACTTCCCCTTACCCTCCTGTATGGGCCAAACTTCCCCTTCTTCTCTCCTGCCTTCCCTTACTCCTTGGGTGAATAACAACATATGTCTCAGTGAAACACAAACCCACCTGTTTTTAAGCACTGTTTGTCACACCTCCTCCCACAAACTCAATGTCCCAAAATCCACATGCTCTAAGTAAAATCCAGTACTGATTTTGAATGGCTAGTCATGGATCTAGGCTGGCTTTTTTTCCAATGGGAGGGATGGAGATGGAGATTCATTATTGTTGAGATGACTGGCGTAAGAACAAAGCCTTATCCTCCAAAAAGAAAAGGCTAAAATTTACCATCTCTAATAGTACAGGAGTTGAAGGGAAATGAAGAATAAATCAAAGGCCACTGAAGTAAATGACAAGTTTTCCATCAACTAGAAAGCACTCAGTCAAGCCTTAAGAGTAAAGAACAAGCTCCATTTTTGGAAAAGAAAAAGTAAGGCTGATTTATTGTGACTCTAGATGTAAAAAGTCTCCAGAGCTAAAAGAGAAATAAAACTGATTTTTTTTCCTGGGATGGACACTACAGCAGTGGCAGTTCAGCAAAGCAGGGTTATTTCAGGAGAAAAGCTCACCTGTGACCCATACCCTTTACTCATATGTATGTGTCTTATGCAGTTGCCATGTTAGAACTGACTCCAAAACATCATTAATCCCAGCAGTAGCAGTCTGAGAAAATTTCTAAAATCTTCCCATAGGAAAGCATCAGTGATAGGAACCTCTGCAAGGAGAAACCTCTTCCTGCTAATTATTTAAGGGACAAGCAAGTACCAAAGATGTAGATGAGGAAGTAGAAAGAGGAAGGAACCAGGTTTAGAGCATTACAGCTATTGGTCCAGTTGAGCAATATGTCTCTGCAGATATGCCTGAAATAAACACCAGTGCTAACACCATCACAGCTCCCTTTGGATTTTAATAGTTTGAAATGAAGCATTTTTTTTTCCTCTGGAAATACTGCTACTATAGATTTGAAAACCAAAGTGAGAATTATACTGTTGGCAAGTGTAAAAAATAGACACATGTCAAATGGTGGCTCCAGAAAAAGGAACGCACATTTTTAGAAATATCTTCAATTAGAAGGTAGAATTTTGGATTAGACATGTTAAGGCTCAAAATGAATCTATCAGGATTATAAATGCCTCTGCACTTCAAGTTCCTAAAGACCAATGCATGCTTTATATGCGGAATACATCTCTGAGATTAGGCCTTTAAGACCTTTTTTTTCAAGCAGAGATAAAATATAGAATTGTTAGGATGTGATGTGTTGATATTTCCATCATACTTTGCAGTGGTGTAAATGATTGTTAGAGGACTAAAGTTGTGGCAAGCATGGCTGAGGTATGCTAAGCCTGAACAGATACATGAAAAAACCACCTATATAGGAAATTCATACTGAGCTTAGTGTTATGCAATATGATCCAAGCTCTAACCTTCATAAGTACACAAATACACAGATTTGAAACATCTTCTAAACACATCTTGGAAGATTCAGCTTCAAACATGCTAAATACAAACTCTTTTAAAATTCTGTTTGATCCAACCTTACCCATAGACTGATACAGAGCTGTAAGACCTATATTAGCCTGACGACTTTCATGCTTCAAAAATGTAACTATTTTACGATGAATGTGGGCTAAGTTTGCTCCCATCTATTAAGAAACATGCAGATGAAAGAGCAAGTGATATCACATAATGTATCACGTATCATTCCCTCAGTGATTATTAGTTGTTTTCTTCCTGTTTGCCAGTCATTCCGGAACACTCCCTGTCTGTCTGTAATTCTGGTGGCTTACTGCATGATTTAGATGGACATATCCTACTCTGCAGATAGTCTGCCAGGAGAGCACTTCAGCATTATTCACTGTGTGCTATTAGTGGTAAGCAACATGTCATTTAGGTTATACAGTTCTGTTTGTGCTATCTGGTTGTGCAATGGCAATGCTGAAATAATGAATGATGAACACACTTCCCAGATGAAGTTTCAGATGAATAACTATTCATGGTAACTAGCATAAGACTTTCGTGATTTACTTATGTTTTCCATGAATATGTTTATAGTCATCTAAACAATAAATTCAGCAATCAGAAGGACCAACTTATTCTGCAGATTCTGAGAAAAAGATTCAGGTTAAGAGTTCCCTGAGCTTCAAGCCCTTTTTAATATATGAAAGTGAATCTCAGCATTTTCAAAGCTGATAAATGCTGCATTCCTACCTGTTGGATTACTTTTTTTTTCATCCCTGCCAAAAAAAAATAAAAATTAAAAAGAAAAGTTGATTAAAACTGTCACTTTTTTTTCATGAAGTTCACATGGGAAAGGAAGTTTGTGAACAAAGAACTGAAGTACAGGAGCTCCTGAGTTTTAAAACCAACTCCAATAACAAATATTTGGGTGACTGTTGGTCAATTCCGTGGTGTGACACACCAAGAGTGTTTTTTGTTTCAAGCAAATAATAGGCAAAAAATAGCTCTCCGATAAAGCTGGCCTTTTACTTGTGAAATATCTATCATCTGTTTTCAGTTTGCTCACACTATTCAACTTATGCCTCACTCTTTTCTGGATTTTGGGGGGATTTTTTGTAACCGTGAAAGGAACACAACAGAGACTTTGGAAGGCTTTGTGGTCAAAGGTGTTGTATAACCATCAGTTATTTATTATGAAATGAATGCACTCTTGTTCAAGTGAATTCCAGCATGAATATCATATGACAGGACTGAGAGGAAGCTTGTTTATTCTATAGACCAAAGTAGTATTTGTCTTACTAAAATGATAACATTGTTCATTTATCTTTGGAGAATTAATCTGATATGTCTCTTGGTTAAGCTTTAGAGACAGATTTTTCCACCCTAATTCACCTTGTCAACTATTTGCTCATGTGAACAGTCCCATGTAAAGTTCAGGTCATACTCTGTGTGAAAGAACAGAAGGAATAGCTACGTCTTAGCCTCTATTCTGGGCAGCCTTGAGTCTAGCAATGACTCTAGCAATTGACTGGGAATATAAGTGAAAGAATCTAGGCATCATATTCTTAGAGTGGAAATATTGTAATGTTAGCCAACAGAAAAAACAATTAGATTTAATTAAATTAATATATAAGAAAGATTAAAGACAATGGGGTTCTTCCCTTTGAAAATAAAATGTTTCAACATAGCAGAAGTTTACATAGAAATAGCTTGAAGCAAAGGATGGATAGATTATTAAAATAGTCTTCTAAATATTTAGAAAATTAGAGTAAATAAGAAAGTAATAACTTTGGAGTCAATCTGCAGTGAGTTATGGCACCTTCTTCATTGCTCAAATGTCTTTTCTCTGTGGGACAAGAAAAGATCAGAAAGAAATAGACTGGCATGTATATAGTAAAATGCACTTTTCTTTAATGAAAGTGTCTTCTAATCTGCCAATACTGCTTGTGCAAGGAGATCTTTGTGGAACACTGTACCCATAGTACTCAAATGACTTTCATTCAGCAAATATTGAACATGATATGGGTCCAAGGGTCATGACAATCACAATAGTCAAGAAATGGCATTTCTCACTAAGTCATAGCATAAACATCACAAAGACATGGTACAAATGATATTCAAAACATGTCTTTCCACCTTCCTCTGAGAGGCTATGTCCAAGCCGGTGCTTGAGCCAAGACATGAGACAAGCTAGACCAGCAAGGTCTAGCTCATGTAGCAGATCCACAGTAGATCTGGATCTGAAGTGCTTTTTCCACACACAACCTACAAATACACTCACCCTTAGCACTGTTTGTTACTCAATTATCAATAATAATGACCCCTGCTAGGTGCTCTTACCCTCAAATTTAAATAATACAGACAATAAATATATCAAAACAGAAAGGAAAGCAACCAGGAAGAAAGCTTGCATGATCTTCAGTAGGGTCATGCTTATTTTAGTATTTTAAAGTTTGGTACATAAGTCTCAACTCTTTCTGATTCCTATGCATGTGTGCAACATATAGCTCCAATTTCATGTTATGAAAACACCCCTCTGATAGCCTGCAGGCCAGTCCCCATGTTATGTTTTTTTCAACTGAGAAAGTCCCCAAACAAAGCAATAATTTGATTTTGCAATTATTTTTCTTTGATATTACTTTACAGCTTTTTGCCCCTTACAGGAACTCCACCAGACCAATCCTATTTTATTGAGCATTACAGATGTAGTCCAAATGTCTCTACCCCCTATTTTGAAATGGAGTACTTACCAAAGAGTGACTAGCACAGTCATAAGTATGAAATCTGCATGATTTGTAACACTATTGTGACTCGTTCTTTGAGGAATAGCTGGGCGCTCCTGTAACTCCTGGCATGAAGCCCTTAGCCCTCAGAGGTAAGATTCACTCCAAGTATTTACAGCACTACAATTTAATCACTGTGGCTTATGATTTTGATTCTGAAGGTCCCAGCTTTGGTTCTCTGTGGTTTTTTTACCAGGTGACTGTTGTCTTGAAAATCCACCTGGAAATTTATGACCATGCAGTGACATGGTCATGACTGGGACTATAAATCTAAGCCTGAATGCTGTCAGCAAGCTTCCTTTCCTTCTCTGCTGCATTTTTAATGCCTGAGCTAACTAAGATTATTTGAATTGCTTCAAACATTTAAAATATTTATGCTGCTACAGAAATCTTAAGGTCAGAAAGCAATTGCTACTAATAGAAGCAATGTATTACTGGAGTCAGTGTTTGTGATTCTTAACTTTTTTCCTGCTACATGACTCACCCCATTCAGTTATTTAGAAGTGAACATTTTTTTAAAAGGATTGGCTCCCTCACTGAAAGAACTCTTTGATAAAGTACAATCACAGCAAAACAGATCCAAGAAATTGGATTGAGAGAATGAAACAAAAAGGAAAGTATAAAAATTGATTCCCGTGTTATTATTTGTAGGCATTTAGTATTGCACCACATAATCTGCCAGCAAAAGCTGAGGGAAGGACAACAAATGCAAAAATGTACATTTAAAATACATTCAAGACCTGACCTGGAAACTTGGTTTCTAAAATAGCCAAGGCCAGAAACATTTTCACACTTACAATTGGAAACATCTGTGCAGAAACTGCTCTTTATTGCACTGATTCACAGGGGAAAGGGCATATTTTCCTCCTGGTGCAGACCTTCAGTTCCTAGTACTCCCCCAGCTTTCGAACTAGATCAAACCTAAATCCCAAAACCTAACAGCCAAGAAGAAATCTGGTGGTGTACAGTCTCCTGATCTGGCTGTCTGCATTATTTGCATTTTGTACAGATTTCTAACCCCAGGGAAGAACAAGAGAGTCAGTGTAGCTGTAGATTTGAATGATACTGCAGGTTAAATTATCATAACAAATCTTCCTGATGCCTTTCAGGGTACTTAATCTTGGTTCCCTAACTTGGCTTTCATTCTTCAGCCCATCAGCTCAGCAAGCAGGGGAGGGCACTGTCATCCTGCTCTGCACTGTGCTCGCGGATGCCATGGTGTCAAGCAAATAGGAAGAGGAAATACATCTTGCATTCAGAGGAGACATGGTTCAGTGAAGTCCTAAAAGCTGTGTGTGAGCAGAAGCAGCTGCTGCGTGGGGAAGCCCAGGCAGTGAATGGCTGGAAAGGAGGAGCTGCTGGCAGGTCAGACATTGTCCCAACAGGAGGTTTATCAAGGGCAGCCAACCATCAAGTCATAGCTGTGCCTGCATGGTTGGGAGGAGGAGGGGTTCATGCCTTGGGGTACCCCTTTACAAAGGCCTCTTCATGTGCCTACGCTAGATATTGTGCCTGGCTAAGACATTACTTTTTATGCTTGCATTTCCATAGGTCATTTATGGTAGTTTTGTGTTCATTAAGTAAAGGGGATTTGGAAAACCTGTGCAGGTTTCTAGCCTCATGCCTAGAGGCAGGCAGAGGAGGACCCTGTGGCACAACCAGTTGCAGTAGAAAGGACTGCAATAGAGTGAGATTTCTAAATCTAGAACTAAGAGAGAAGCAGAGAACAGCTAGCAATAACAGATCTCTACAGCTTGTAAAGTTGCATCTAACCCTTGAGTTGTTACATCATGATCCCAGCAGTGTGGCTGCACTACACAACTAGGATGACTGGCAGTGACACTGTACTGGTGCTGCTCCCACCATGATTCTCCATCTGCAGGAGAAACTAATCAGCAAAAGTTACTGAGCCTAGCATATTCAACACAATGCATCTGCAAAGGCATGTTGGGAAGCCACTGTCACCCCCCATCTGTGAGCACCTCCCTGTCCTTTGGGTCTCTGAAATATGCAGCATGTGGCTTGCATTTCCCATGCTTTCCCATGTTCTGCAAGAGTCATCTTGCCTGACTAAAAGAAGCAAATGTTAGATGTTGTGTCCTGGGAAATGGCAATTTGTGTTACCAACAAGATGCTCAAAATCCGTGTCAGATGTTAACAGCTGTGTGCTGAGAGAGGAGGAGTGAGGAACCATGATTATGGCTATGGTGATAGCAAATCATGTGGTAAGCACCTGCGTTTTAGCTGCTGACCCCTCTGTCCCACTTATACCAGGATCAAGCAGAAAGTGATATGTGAGTACCTTACCTCTCTCGAGAGTACAGGCCCTAGCTGGTCAACAGAAAACAGCTCTGCTAGTGGCAGCCAAGGCAGCAGAGTCGACACTAAGAGACAAGCACTTCTTTGCCAGAAATGCTCCCTCTGACCTGCATGGGTGTCATGGTTTGGAATGGTATTCTCCAATTCAGTACTCCTGCTAAAACTTCCCCTCCCCTGTCCAATTGGAGGCACAACAGGCACATGTCACTATAAGAACTATCACTATCACTATTGCAAACAGCAATAAGATAAGAAAATGAACAGTAACAGCAAAAATATTAATAAGAAAAAGGTGTCAGAAAAGAAACAATTTACATGGAAATCTCCTGACAATAAACAATACCAAGCATCTCCATCCGTCATGTTTTCTCGACAAGAAGGAGTCCCTTCTCCCTGAAAGCAACAGTCCCTTCCCCCACTCCCAGCAATGACATGAGGTGGTATAGAATAACCTCCCTGTCTTAGCCACATCCCCTCACGGCTACTGCAAAAATTAACTCTGTCTTGGCCAGAGCCAGGACACTGGGGCATGTTCCCAGCAGCATGGGAGATTTTCTGCAAGTATCTGCAAGCCTGTGACCAAGTTGGTGTCCATCTGAGCATCACTGATGCGTGACAACACTGCTCATGGTCTCAGCCATGACCTTCTGCTAAACTTGTCCACATATATTAAACATTCCTGAGCTTACTATGTACAGCTGCACGTGAGCTGCTGCTAATCCCACTACAAACCACTTCAATGGCATTGGATTCAGTGCAGGTTAAGTATTTGCACAATGGAATACAAATCCTAACTGTCTGCTTTCCTTGTTATCCATAATTTTTTTTCACTTCACCTTAAGCCTCTGTTCTTTTCATTTGCAGCAACCTAGTTCCATTTTAGACAGTTCTTGAAAAAACAAGCAGAAAACTCTTCTTGTTAGTTATGTTGTTTCTGCAAACGTAACTTTTTATGCTAGCCTTAAAATTTTACTCTAGATTTGTTTTCCACCATCTGCATATCTTTTTTGCAATTTATGTTATATGCTCTAGTCTGTCCTGTCATTCAATTTCAGGATACATTTTGTGTGTAACATAATCACAGACAGCTGTATTATATCTAAATCTGTCTAGGCTCAAAGCCCAAAGAACCAAATTGTCTTTCAGTTGAAATCATCTGGTTTACCCAGAAGAGATATTTTTGCAGTCTCTTTTTAAAAATTTGCTGTTTATGTTTGCTTTTCTTAAGTGTTATCTTTAAATAAAATGTCATCATTTGTCTGTGCATCGTAACTCATCAGTACAAATCAACTTCTACTCAGAAAGCTTGAAATGGGGCTCAAAGACCTAAAATATTTGTGTGTGCTTAAAGTATTGAAAGCATTTGAGTGGACTACTAAAATCACTTGTTATTAATGGAGGTTTATTTTTACTGGAGAAATAGAGTGACTTATGATCACCATAGAGTGACTTTTGCTTATCAGTAAATTATTTTTGAAGTAGAGGCTAAAGAGCACAAAATGTGGTGGTCTTTTATTCATTTCTTTTTCTTAATCAGAATAAAATTATGAGAATTTTGATTCTATAATATGTAACTTTCATTTAAGGAGTTAAAATAGTCATAGGACAGGCACTGTCCCCCAGTGCAGATGATATTTCATCATTTCAAATCTGTTTCCTACAAAACTTCTAAAGCTCAAAACTGTGGTACATTGATGACATTTTAGATAGTCTGACATGAGGCATTTGCCACACTGTAAATACCTTATTGATATTGGCCCATTAGGCTTTACATATTTTTACTTAATAGTGGAATCCAGCAAGGCAATATTTAAGTTTTTATAAAATACCCCTGGGTTCTAAAAGTCTGTAGTATAAGAGATGGTCCATAGCATAATTTTTTCCCAATGGCACTGCTGTTTTTAATGAATGTGTATGCAATGCGACCCATCAGGTTGCATCAGTGAACTCCAGCCTGGCTTGAAATGTTTGCGCTGCTGGAACTGCAAGGACTGTATGCCCACAGGTGATCTCAGAGGGGTGAGTACCACAGTGACCCAAAGTACCCACCCACGGAAATAAAACACATTAACCAGGTCTGACTCTGCTTCCTTCTTTGCCTTGTGGAATATAAAATATTTATGATTAAGCTTCGTAAATGAAAAACAGAGCAGTTTCTGTGCTCATTCAAGCTGCACAGCCTTATTCTGGGTGATTCATTCATTGAGTCAGGCAGCCATGCATGCAGTCATTCATAAGTAATGCCACGCTTCCCTTCAGCATGCAAGAATGATTTACCTCTCTGCTGCCTTTCAGTGTTTGTTCAGCAAACACACTAAACTAAAGAGTTCCTATTTCAAGCTTTGTCCTTATTTTTAAAGAAACAGTGTTATCTAAATGCAGGAGTACAGGGTGCTGTATATAAAGGCAAACACATATGTCTGTAAGAAATGGCTGCAATCCATAGTATCTCTCACAAATTATTCTGTCTTTTCTTGGCATCCATGAGAAGAGGTTTGTACTTGCGAGCAAGAATTCAGCTCCTTTTACACTCATGCCTTACCACAAGCAGGCCTATAAAAACATACTGTTTGTAACATTCACCAGGACTCCTAGGGGAGGACTGATAACTCACCCTTGCCTCATTCAAATGAACATGAAGCAACAATAAATTTTCTGTTATCAATAATTTTTTGCTAATTTCAGCAACTAACAGAAAATAAAACCATACAGACCAAGGAAGAGCTTTTGACCTGGACAATTTTAAGGAGCTGTGAAGAATGAAGATCTGGCCAGAGCTAGAGATAGGCAATAACACATGCTTGATCCTTGTCAATTCATAGCATAGGGGATTGGCCTCGTTCAAGTTTGCACAAATAAAAGTAAGGTACTAGTCTAACCTAATCATTTTAGTACTCTACCCACTTCGAGAGAGGGAGTGAGAGTAAGTTTACATGGAATGAAAGCCCTATGTGACACTGCCTGTAGGATTCCCGAGTCTTCTGGCACTAGTTAATTTCTGTTTATAGTGAAATTACAAGGTCAACACAAGTAATATCAACAAATACACAGCTCATGGCAGCCCTCACAACTAACAGAATTCAGAGTGCAGATACACTGGGTGATACAGAAGGCTTATGCAGTACAGGTGCCTCCTCCCCTTTTCAGGGGGGAAGAGATATTTTTTTCTTCACTCTAAATAGACTTCGGAGCTGTTGAGAAAGCTGGCCGTAAACAATGTTTTATTTCATATAAATCCACAGGGAAAAAAGGTAACTGAAAGTTGAAAACATTTCTAGGTGTGACATGTTCATACATCCCAAACATCTGGATTATCACAACTGGAAACACTTTGTGAACATATTTTCATTAGTCACAGGAAAAGTCAACTCATTTTTTCCCATTTTCTCAAGATTTTGAAGCTCTACCCTCTATCATTAAACATAAATCATTAAATTATGTCTCAAGCTAAAAGAATTTCATGCTTTGAAATTCTTTTGAAGTTGTCAGATGATTTTATTTTTCTGGTTTACTTTTTCAATTTTGATTCTTAAAAAAGAAACTTCAGTTTATCTTCCATTATTGTTCTCTTTTATAGCTCATCAAAGGACACACTTATGAAAAGGTACATATTCATGGTAAAGAATAATGTCTTGAAACTCTGCTGGTAACAGCAGACCTTTTTAAATAACTTTTTAAATTATTTACCTTTCTTCTTTTTAATCAGATTTTCAAGGAAATTAGAATTGTTTTCTTTGAATTTTTGCTTCTTTACTTTCCAAAGTATGTAGCATATTGCACCAAAAAAGCAGTAATATTGGATCACATTTTCCTGCTGTCTTTGAAGTTCTGAAGCATTTTTATTTTAAGAATTTATTTAGGAGACCGTGTGTCCATTATTCCAGGTAGCAGTCTATTGCTGATCTTAATAGTTTATAGAAAGAAAAACGTATTTGTAGAGAATACAGGTATTGTCATGTTATGGATTTACTGTAGTATCGGTCTGAGAATAATTTTTAAGGGAAAAGGTAATTTTCCACTAAGTCATAAATTCTATAAAGTGGTTGGCTAGTGTAGAAAATGTTGATTGTTTTTGAAAAGAATGGAACACCCCAAAAATCTGAAATACTTTGGTGGTAGTACTTTGTTTCTCTGTTTTTGTGAGTTTTGAGTCAAATTTTGTCCAAGTAATTAGATGAAATACGCATACTAAAGCTGTGAATGTTTCATTTTTACTTCAAAGGATTTCAGCCTGACTTTGGGTTGGAAAAGCAGCCCTCCATTACAGTCAATATATAGTACCCAACTCTCTGAAAGAGATTCCAAACTGGTACACAATGAAACAAATCAAGAGACATAACAAAAACAAATGCCAATGTGGATGGGGTAGGAGGAAGATGAGCCTTGTAGTGCAGCCATGACCACGGGATTCTGCTAGACTCATTTGGACTCAAGATTTATAACCCTACATACTTTCTATAAAATTCTCTGGACTCTGATTGCACATTCAGACAAGCATTAAAATCTGTTATACTTGACCATAACCACTTGTACAGGACACAGTGAAAAACCTTCCACCACAGAAGTTATATTTTTAATTCAGTAATACTATTATGCTACATAAAGTGACAAATGCTATACTAAATGCAGTAGCTCCTTTTCTGAGCAGTATTTTGCATCCAGCCTGGCCACTTCTCTAGGTCGCTGGGTACCGACCTACAGTTAGAGCATTGAAGGTAACCTCTTCTTGGTCAAACAGCATTTGTAAAATAAATATTAACCTGAAGGGGCTTTTTAAATATCTACCTGATCAAAGAGGCTAATGTTCTCTCTTTGCTTGAGGGAGAACAGTGGAAAGAGCAGTGAAAATATAGTCAACTCTGAGGGTCTTTCCTGATGTTCCTTAACACTAACACAACTATTACTGTTAGTTTAAAGCAGCAATAATTATCTCTGTGGTTCAGTGTGGAACCTTAAGTGAAACTGGATTGTCCTAGCATAGGAACGACTGGGCAAGATTTAGGTCCTCCTAAAAAACCTAAAGAACTCAGAACTATAAATCATAAAGAATCAGAAAATTTTTAATTGTCTTCATTCTTCAGAGTAGGAAATGAGGCAAATGAATATAAAGCGTGCAAGGAACTGAACCCAGAGCCTGTGATTTCACTGAATCGCTGTTTGGCAGATGGTCTCTTTTGAAGCCAGTGAATTAACCCCTGCCATTACCATTTTCTTTTCTGCTTCATTTTTAATTGCTTTTGATTACCTTTCTGAAACCTCAGCAGTGCCCCTCTCCGTCTTATGCTCTTTGTAGTGTGGATGGCTGAGGAGAAGTTGTCTTCCAGTTAGCTGAATGCATGTCCACTGTTTTTTCACACACAAAGGAAGGAGTTTGCCATGGCTGAAATATAATGACAGACTATTCTTTCCTCACAAAGGACCTGCTCTTGTTCTTTCTGGGGCAAATTAGATTGTCTACACTAACCTCTTATCTGAAATAACATCTCTGCTTTTCATATACTGCATAAAGGTGAGTTCTGGAAACACCAAAGTCATCTACAAGATAACACTCATTAGCAGGATTGCGCTAATGAGGACTACTGACTATTAAAACCACTCTAACTTGTTAATTTGTCTCTGTACTGCAGCAAGTGTCCCTTTATTAATGTGCTACTTGCTACCTAAATCTCAGGTTACAAGTCTTGTGGAATAGATATCGATTTAGGATTAATACTCCAGACAGTGCAGGGGGTATTATAGTCTCTTTGGAAGCCCAACCACAAGAAAGAGAATGAATAATCACCAGTATGAGTCTACATGTTTCATATGCTAACCTCCCTAGAAGCATAAAGAGCTCAGTCATCAACGTGCTGTTCATCGAGACGTTTCCAAATAACAACTCCTTTAAGAAACAGGATATTATGGGTTGAATAACATTTCTGCTCTACTTTTCTCCTTCACTTTGAATTCATTTAGGCACCTTGAAACCACATGTAGAAGTTGCAGTGACACTCTCTGGAGAAGGCTGAGCTGATTACTTTCTGATCCATGGTCTGCTGAGACTCCAGGCACCAGGTTCTTTATGGTACTGATTACCCTTGCATTTTAGCCCATTAAGCATTGCATATCTGCTGAGCTATCCAACTTTTATTCAGAAAGCTAAAAACCTGTGCCATCATCCAGCACTCTGCAGATGACCCAGATATTGCAGCAGCACAATCACTCTACTGTTTAGGGTACTTTGTTCCTGTCTCTGTGAATTATGGGGTGTCAAATCATGGCATGTGTTGCTAAAGTAAGAGGTAACCCAACGTGACGTGACATAATGGGATACAGCGTATGGGTTCAGGAAGAGGGGTGGGAAGGGAAATAAACTAGATCCATATCTGATGAAAAATCAGTGACAAAAATTTGGCTAAGCTATTGTATTTTATCATATTATTCAAAGAAAGAATGAAATTTTTGTTCCACAGCAACCTAAAAGCAAAGTAATTTGATTAAATAGCTATAAAAAGTAAATTCAGAACCTTTGTTTGTGTTTCAATTAGCTCATAACTTCTGCTGATCCAAAAGATACCCCACTTTGTCAGCATGAGCAGCCTCTATAATTCGAAAAATTCTGCAGAAGCCCTTCAGTTTCACCAGTTTGGAATAGACATGGGGTGGGTTTCAAAGCCCGTAGGTTCCCATCAGAAACATGTTTATGATTTCCTGTCAAGTTCATGTCTTCCCACTCCTCCCAGCCTTGCAGTTCCTTGGCAGCCAAAGGGTCCAAAAATCCACCAGTCTGTCCTAGGTTCAAAGCTCCCCTTGCCTTCGGAGATCATCTTGGCACTTGTAGTTCTCATTCCGTGGTAGATCAGAATCAAATGTTGCAGTGCCAAAATTCTTTGTGAAATGGCTTTACCTTTCTCCACACAACTCTACTCAAATATTATAGGAAGAATCAAATTAACTGTAGAACTGCATTGCAATGACACATAAAACCAATTTCTTGGGAGACATTTAGGGTTTAGCCCACACTAGGCTCCTGTCCCTCTTTTTCTCTCTTTGCCTACACCTAGGTATAGTCAGCAGCAGGTGATGAGAAAGAGTCTCCCAAGACAGCAATACATTACCCTGCAGCCTTACTGTTCTCAAGGGAGAAATACTTCCCCTGTTCTAGAATAATTGTTTTTAATTGCAAAACTTCCTCTGCCTAAATAAAAACAAGATTCCCCTTGGTAGACTCAGACAGGCCAATGGTTATTTATTATTTGAAATATCATTATACATTTGAACTCAGTCACAAATCAGAATCCCAAGGGCCACCTTGCTACATATAGATGAACCTAAATGTACAGCTTTGTATCCATCCATTTCTGACTAAGTTTTTTGATAAGTGGGTCACTGAATTAGAGAAATGAGTGCAGACAGCAAAGAGTAGTGGAAAGACATTCTGGGCAAAGTGCTTGTCTTATATTAATGTGGTACTTGTCCCATTGAGTGTTTTTGAGCAATATATACAGGGTTAGTTTCTAACAGGAGAAAAAGGGAACTGAAGAAACATTTTAAATGGTTGAGAAAGTTTCAAAGAACAAATAACAGTCTTCTATCAGCTACTTTAGAAAATATACTGTATACAGTAACCTTAATGGATGCAAATTTTTATATTCTTATTAGGTGCAACCCTTGTTTCAGCTCTATTTTTAGTATTTTCTGGTAAAGTTCTAAACAAAAATCAGGAATTTCTTCAATGATTTATCAGATTTCTGGTACCCAACCTTTTCTTGCATCTGTTCACTTGTTTCTGAGAGGTGACTCACAGAAGAAGAGCTCTATGTTGGTGTGTCCTTGCACATTTCATGAAGATCTCTTTTCCTCCATTCCAAACCTATCAGCTCCATTAGGTGCACACCAGAAGGGTTTGTTTAAGTTCCTTGTCTAACTGTATCTCTACAGCAACAGAAAAATCTATCCTCAAAAGTTGATTGCCTCCAAGAAAAAGAGTTTGCTCACCATATGCTTTCCCCACAATTTAAATATTTCTAAAAAGCAACCCAATAGACCTACAAAATCTATTTGTAAGGGCACTGTCTGATGACTCATACATAAGTTATAGATGCAAACTAAGATGGAACAGAATCAGCAACTCATTGCATCTTTGTCAAGTTGGCAGAAAACTCTGAAATCATAGCTCTGGATATGAGAATCAATCAGCAAAAAAACCCAAAGTACATCTCCCTACTCCCTGCAGACAACCCACTCTGCTCAACTTTAAGCAACTATTAATGGTTGTCTTCCGAGATGGAAATTAAAAGTACATTTTAAAGAATAAGAGGTAAACTCAATAGTCTTTTATGCTTCCTGGATTAACCTATCCCTCTTGACTTTGCTGTTGTGTGAAAGTTTACAGAAGACATCAACTCTGTTTTTCTAAATTTTCCATCTATTTGCCAGTTGTTATGTGAAACTTCGTTGTGTTTTGAAAAGATGATTTAGCAGGATCAACCAGATGTTCCTTCTGGGTTGATTTTTCAGCCTGGGCAAGCAAAGGATGAAGTTTAGTCCCATGGCTCTGGACACATTTCCATCCTTACTTACATAGAGTCCCTCCAATGGTGGGGGAGGATTCTCTCCTTGCAACAGGCATCTGAGATAAACCACAGAAAGGGAAGAGGATAGAATGATTTTTTTTTCCAGATGACCCTTCTGCATGTGTTGCTCACAGGCCCCGGCACATACAGCTCCCCAGATTTGGAGTCAAGGAAGGAAACCAAGAGTAAAATCTTTTCAGAGTCAAGACACTAACTCACTAATTTCACTGGGAGGTGACACTTCCCTGTATTTCAAAAAAGTAGAGGTGGATTTCAACCTGAGTAGCAAGTGGTTTAAGTCACCTCTCTTTATTTTGCAGCACTATCGTCTTATGATCTGTACCTAAGACAAATTATTCTTCTGTGAGAACGTTTTTTATCTTAACAGTATTACTCAAAACAACCAAAGTTCAAACTAGGGGACAATAAAATATATGAATTAAAATCACATTAGCAATTCAGAAAGCCAAAGATATGGACATCTGTGGGGTTATTGTGGGTGAACACAACATTTGAGGTTAGCAAACACTCAGAATTTTATTCAAAATTCCTCTGTTGGCTCATGCATTGAAGCAGCAATCACAATTTACAAAAAATAAAATAAAAGGTCAAAATGCTAAATTTTGTAGTGACAGTAATTCATGTTCGATGGAAAGCTAACTAGCTATTTCAAAAGCACTTTTTTTCTATTCCCTATCAATATGCAAATGTTACTTTTACAGCGCTGGAGAATCATAATTCTTAGCAGAGATTTTCCCAACATGAGAAATTGTACAAATTATCTTCCAAGGACCTTATGAATAGGAGCCATGAAAAAAGATTTTATAGTAATCTGCAAGCAGTCAAACCCCATTAATTTATTTTTATTTCATCAATGTAAGGCTCAAACTTGTTACACGGTTTTTTGAGGGGTTATGGAATCAGTGTCACTGTATCTGTATATGCTAAAAGCACAAAACCTATAGGGAGTCATTGACCTACTAAAAGGCATAAGAATACCTGATATAAAGTGCTTAAGGGCTTTGAATATTTTTTAAAGCCAACACCCAGATCTACCCTCTATCTAGCCTGATGCAACAAGTTGTCATTCCACATTGGATCAGTGGGAAGAATGATTCCTAGCAGCAGTCAGGCCAAAAAGTGGGACACAGACTTCTGGAAATCTTTCCCCTGGGATGACATGCTAATACACCTTTATAGCACAGCTTTGTTGAGTATCAGAGAAGGCCCTGCTGAATAAGTGAAGCCACAGTAGCATAGCCCATGCACAAAATCCAGCTTGCTTGCCCAAATTACAAGGAATTGGGCAAGGATAGGGACATGATTTGTCCCTATGGAAGAAACTTCATGCAAGATTTCTGAGGAATGTCCTCATTACTGAAACCTGTTCCTGCTTCAGTCTTTTCTGTTGGAGGGGGGGTGAAAATGTGTACCTGGAGCTGCATCACCGATGTGTTGTGACTTGGTTCTTTGTCCAGCCCCTCTGCAGTCAGCGTGACAAACTTTACCAGAACATCCAGCAGTTATCAACCTACCTGAGGAGCTCAGTGTGAAAAGAGGCAATGGGGTCAGACAGACACAGACTGAGAAACACTTCTCCTAGGCAGCCCTGTGTTGCCTGAGCAGCCTTTGGAGAGAAAGGCCAACCAGCATACATGCCAGGAGTGAATGGATGACAGAGTAATTGTGGCTTTGATAGCACCAACACACACTGCGGTAGCAGAAGCTGTTCACCTCTCCTCTCAGGACTCAAACAACTTGACCTGGTTTCAAGTATGGATGAAAAACCTCGGTTTTCGCCTTCAGTGCTAAGTCCATACTTGTAGGTGGCTCCCACATAGTAGCAAGTGCTGAGCTATCTTGCAGCATCATTTGCACAGAAACAAAGCATTGCAGTTCCCTGCCCTGAAGGAAACTATACCTCATCAACCACGGATTCACTGCTAACGGCCCCACAGTGATAAGAGATTTATGTTATCATGAGTGACAGTGTTTGAGGCTTTGGATATTTGTGAAGACAGAGCAACTAAACGCTGTTTTAGGTAGGCAAAAACAGATGCACTACCACATTCAGGGTCTTAGTTTATTTTCAAGTCTTTTGGAAAAAAATTATTAGAAAATAATTGCAATTTCAATGTCACAATTTTCCAGAATGCTTTCTCGTGACTCATTCCTACACCAGAGTTACTCTGCCTGCTACCAGTAGAAATTGCATCACAGCCTCAGGAGCAAATTAGCAGCCTGTTTCTCATCTCCAGCAGTTGATTTCTGTGTCTTTTAGCAAGTTGTGCTCTATCATAATTGTAACAGGAGTTTTTTTCCCAGCTGAAGCCCCAGTGTCCCCTCTTTTGCTACAGATATACCTCTGCAGCACAGCATCCTGCTGTCTGGTCTGCACCTTCAGAACGGAGAAAAAGGAATGGTTCTGGCAGCAACAGCAAAGCACATGGGAATGCTGGAACAGGGACTATTTTGCTAAGGACAAACAAATTTAACTAGTGTTTTCATAAAATGTTTCATAAAGGATGTTCAAGCCAAATAGGACAAGACATTCTGGCCTAAAAATACGTTTTACCTTGTAATCACAATACTTGAATATTCCCTACAGTTTTCTATGAGAAATACTGGTGCTTAAGCCTGAGAGAAATTAGCATTGAGTAAAATATTCTATTTGTGAATAGAAAGCATATTTACACTACAATACGGCAACATTATTTCAGGGACTTGGATAAATAACCCAAGGCATTTCCAGAACAGCGCCTTTCCAGTTATCCAGACTCTTCTTAAATTGGATAATCACTAAGCTGACAAAAGCTTACTATGTCCCTTTGAAAATCATCCTCGAGTCAATGGGTTCCAATGAGTTGTGGACCTAACTACTGCAGTAGCATCTCCCTGTACAACAGTAACATAAGATAGAATTTTAAAGATATTTTGTTTTTCTGTGTGCAAGTACTTTTGATTAAAATTTATTCGGTGTCTTTTGGTCATTTGAACGAGGCACTGGATTTATAAATTATATAGCACTCTCCCTGCCACACAAGCTGATGTTTGATCATTGGCCCGTGCCTAAACAGCAATGTTAACCTAAAGCCCCTGTGTTCTTTTCTCTTCATGCATGATTCTTGCTCACAGTGCTTCGTGCAGAGGAGCTGAAAAGAGGATTTACAGTGAAGGGAAAAAAAAACCTTCCAGAGGCAAACAAACCCAGAATTTTTAATACCAGAGCTGTCATTATAAAATAATAAACCAAATGAACCTAAGAATATTTTACAAAATTTACTGTCTTAGTGCTTCCAATGAGGCCAAACAAATAGTCTTAAGAGACATGGTCCATGCATTCAGTGTTTCTGTTAACATCCTATGAATTATTAGCTCACTGTTACATATAATAGAGATACCCAACTGATCTTAATTTACATTAATTAGTGTATCCTAATCCATGGCTAAACATACATTAAATATCAGATTAAACTCTGAAGAGGCAGTATGATAACCAGATAAGGCACAGAATCAGGATCCAGAAGAACTGGATTCTGCTCCTGGCTGACTCCAAGGTAACTACCTCCCTCATATGTGCCTCAGATACTTGATTGGTAATGCAAGAGAACAATGGTCTGTAATACATAACAAATCTCAGACTTGTAACTTGCAAAATTTTTAAGGTGTACTTGCCTTTGCATGTCAGAGAATGGCAGTGGGATGTCTTTTTTTCTGGAGAGATCAGCATCAAGTGCAAGTGTCTCTTTACTGGTCCCCTGGGCATGAATGACTAAGTCATTGAGCTACCGAGAGGTGTATATTGCAGTATAATTAGCCTCTTCTGGTCTCTATCAGCAATGCAACCCTTTCTTTGTATGCTAGTAAATTGCATCCTTGCCTCAAGAAAACCCCCTCTTTCTGCAGTGACCGTAAGACCTCCTGCAGAAGCGGTGACTGTTTCAGTGTTCAAGGCATGAGGAGATCAGGGAGAGAGAAAATAATTAGATACTTTCACCTAGATGAAAATACAGATAGAGACCCAAATGAGCAAACTATTTTTACCCAAATCTGAAAAGCTAAAGCTCGGGAACAAATTGTTGTATTATGGTCGTGCTGGCAAACAAACTATATGAACAAGGGGTACTGGAGATCACTTTGTCACAACCTAAAGGTCCTGTCACACTTCTACATCTCTTTCAAGCAATGATAATTCTCACAGAGTGTGCCTTCATCACTCCTTTGTAGGATGCCTGCAGATTACTTTAGCCTGGCTCTCCTCTGTACTGAGAGAAAGAGAAGCATTTTCAGATTCAAGGGAAGGTGGGGTTCAGTGCCCCCTTTTATGCATAGTGAACGTTTGTTTCCACAGTTTTTTTCCATCTGTATCATACCTTTTGGTCCATGTCTCCATTTATTCCTCTTTCTTTATCATCTAAACTTTGTTTCTTTTTTTTTTTTTTTTTTGTTCTTGCTTGGCCAATGTGTCTCATCCATTTTAAAGACTTCTGCCTTTAGTCAAAGCAAGGTACCAGGGAATATCAGCAGCTTCCTACAATTTTTAATCAATAAATTTAATTTTTTTACTCTGTCCGCTGTGTTCCACAGGGTGGAGCTCCTTTAAAGCATCCTACAGGCAAATTCATTATCCATCCTGAAATTCCCTTTCCTGTCTATAAAAAAGTACAACATTTACTATACCATTCATTTCAATACCAGCTTGAGCCTGCAGTAGAGAACACTGCCACTGAAAAAGGCACTGCCCTCCCACCCATATAGACCACTACTTTTTACCCTTTTTCTGGTCCCTCGACATGTGCCAGCAGAAACAGTTGTATGGCAGCACAATAAAGAGTCAGGAAGTTGACATGGGTAAAAAAAACTATATTTTGCTAGGTTAGCTGTTTTCTGCATCAATGCTTGTGCTGGGCTACAGTGTCTGGTGAAGGGAGGGCGTACAGGGGATGCAGTAGCCAGAATAATCAGCCAGAGAAAAAGACAGGGCAGGACTGTCTCTTTTGGCAGTGATACTAGTTTCTGCTGGCTTAAACTGCTTGTAAAGTTATGGTATCAAGCCACTGGCCCCACTGCCTGTCATGTAAAGATGTATTACTTCATTGTTCCCTTGTGTCCTTTTGTCTTCTTCTAACCATTTTTTGTTCTGCCTTTTGTCACAGTGGAATTTTAGAACATGTCGGATTTTTTATAGTGATTTAAAAAAATAGTAATAATTACAGTCATAGAAGAAAATGCATGTAGTAAGAGAAATATTTCCACTAACCCAAAATGATCTTTTAATCTTTTTTCTCACAAAGTAAGATTCTGATTCATTTGTTTTTTTAAGCATAGATATATCTTGTTGCAAACTGAAAAAAAAAACAAGAATCAGATGTTCCTTCCCCAAAAAGAAAGGTTTCTAACAGCTCAGAGCTGTTTAAACATATCCCTCTTGCAGAACTTTTTTCTAACTTTTTTTAGGAGTTACCAGCAGTAATTCTTCTGAGACAGAATGTTATCCTTCTGAGAGAGGCAGACCAATCTTGCTGCCTTGAAAAGTCCTTTCCCACAGCCACAGAATCCACCAGTCTGAAATGTTCCCAAAAGGGCTTTAGTAAAGCAACTTCGTTTCTTGCTTCCACTTAGCTGTTGTCTCTCAGCTGCCTGAGGCTTTGAACATCCAGAAAGTGAAATAGTATCTAGAAGCACTTATACGTGGCCGTGGCAGGAGTGAAGGGAGTTTTCAGGCTGAAATAACAGCAGAGGAAGCACACAGATCAGATGGAAATCCTATGTAACGTGAGGCACCTCTAGTATCTTCAGTACACTCTACTCTCTTGCTTCCTGATGAGGGGAAGAGAGTCTCTGCAGGTCTTGTAGTTCCCGGGGAAGACTCCTGGGGCTAGAAAGTAAAATCAGCACAGACACTCTTCAACAGGACTTCCTCATTCCCTGGGAATGATGCTTCGAGAACCACCCTCTCCCTGGCTTGTCTTCTGTCTTCTCTCACCTACCTACCTACTGCCTTGCTTGTGCAGTCTCACCTCATTGCCAAATAACCACAGAAAAGGCAAGCATGAGTGACACCAAGAGAAGGTGGCTGTGAAGCTCTTAAGAGGTGTACAGTAATCTGTTTCCTTTCTGTCTTCTGGGGAGAAGTGAATACAGATCAGTTTCTTTGTGTTTATGAAGAGCCCACGGCATTGCTGCACCCCAAATTAGCATGCTGTACTGAGGCAAGGCTGAGCTCATACTAGCACATGTTGCTGTGCCTATACTAGCACTTTGGTTTGGGTCATTAGTGCAGCGTTGAAGTGATTTCTCAAATGTACTGCACTTAGCACATACTGATTGGGGCCCAGAGAGTTTCTGGTGCACCTTATCCAGATTCCTGTTGGGAAGGCTAAATATATGCCCTTTGGTGTGCTGCAAGCACTAAATCAGACAAAAGGGGCCAAGCCAAACCCCACTTCTTTAGGTAGCTTTGAATCACATATTCAGGGGATATATGACCCAGTAGACAAGACAAAATCCAACGCCAGTTAAATCCCCTGAACCACAACACGAAGGTGTAATGGCCTCAGTGCCACCTGCTTCTTTTTAACAATCCACTCCTCTAGTTACAAATCTCTTGATAATTAAGAGAAAGTCAATGCTGTATCATTATACTCTCACTAATTTTCATCACCCAGGCATGAGTTTCTTACATTTCCTTCTGTCCTCCTCCTAAAAAATCTTGATTAGAGAAAAACAGCATCAAGAAACCTGCCATAATGTTGCCAATTTGATGTGTACTTTCAACTGAATTTTGGAATATATTTTAAAACTTACTATTAAAATGTTTAGTGTTCTTATTAGTAGCTACCAGTGATTGTTGACAGTCAGTAGAAATAAACCCTCCTCCCTTTTACATGTATTTTGATGATTTTAATAGCATTTTCTTGCTTTGTTAACAACCAAATTAAAACTTTACTGGGTAGATTTGAGCATGGGCTATACACACCTTGTTCTGTAACCAGGGTCTTATAGGACCCTACTGATTACTTCTCCTGAGGTTTTTTCCTTTTTTTTTTTCATAAATCAACTAATTTCTTACTTTGCTAGGTTTTTTATCAATATCTGATCTGTTAGAAAACTCACACATTTCAGCTGTTGCCTGAATGTCAGACCATTTTCCTTCCCCACCAAGAACTTATCAAAAGCAATAGGCAGAGTACTGATAGTGCTAATAATATTTGTCGAATGGCTCCGTCTCAGTTGCACAAGAGTGATAAACCAGCAAACAGAACGAACACTCTGACAGAAAGCTTGTCTTTGAAGGTGTATGATATCACATCAAAACCAGCTACAGAATATTTACTGATGGCTCAGAAATATTTCTCACCTCTGTCTAAATGTAACATATTTGAAGCAAGAAAAGAGGGACTACATCATAGCCAGAAAACATCAAATATATAATTACTTATTTTTGGCATATCCTGTACAACCCCAAGCTTCTTATAATGTATGAAATAAGTACACCTGTTACATTTTGAATCAACATGAAACCAGGACTTGCAAAGTTAAATACATCTGAAAAACTTATATTTGTAGTAGGTGGTCATGTAGTAAGATAAAGAGTTTATGCATGTGTGTTTTTAGTAGATGGATTTCAGTTTCTATCTTTTGTCTCAGAAACAGCATAAGGGTATATATAGTATTTTGGCACAAGGGCTTTTACAGGGGGTAAGGGAATCAATATTTTTTTAATTTAAAACATTCCACTAGTCTGGTAGATTCTTTTGTCATGGTTTGAGCAGGCCCAAAATCCAATTCTGATTCCTAGCCCCCCACCCACATCTCAACCCCATGTGAGATGGGTTTTCCAGACAAAAACACGAGACTCAATATGGGGGGAAGGAATATATTACAAAGACTATACACATAAATAAATACTATAATACACTGCATACAATCTTAACTCTATATCTATCTCTACCATGACAGTAATATTTACAATGGGCCAAATCTCTTCTCCCTCCAAATAAAAGTCCAGGAGAGAAGAAGAAGAAAAGACCCTTTCCAGTCTCTGAGCAGCAGGTTTCTCTAGGCAGCAGGCTCTCTTCTTCTCTTCCAGGCAGCAGTAGTAGTTGCTGGCTCTCTGCCAGCACACACGAGGGGGTCTCCAAGCCCCTCGGCCCTCCGTCCTCAAACGGGGGTCTTTCCGTAGACTACGTAACCCCAGACAAGGTCGCATCACCACGGTCATATCACGAAGCACGGGGGTCTTCGTGACAGTCTGGTATCCTCAGGGGAAATCAAGCCCCTGTGCAGAGCTCCCATGCTCTGACTCAAAGATGGCTGCCAGCTTCTCTGAAGCTGCAGCAAGGAGGGGGGGGGAAGCCCAAGGTCACCCCCTCCACACATTCCTTTGGCCGTCCTGGCTTTAGCTCTCAGGACAGTCTGAGCTTCTTGCTCCTCTCTGTAGTGCATACTGCACTCCAAGACTCTTCCAAGTGAGTCCAATCATCCTCCTCTCTCTCAGAGGAATCTCCAGTGAGTTTGGGGGTTTGGGTTATCCAATTCTTACCCCGAAACTCTGTTCCTGCTGCTGGCTCAGTCCTCTTTCAGGTGCTGCCTTTCTGCTTTCCTTTCTCCTCAGACATCTCTGTGTCTTCCATGCAGCATACTGGCTTATGTTCCTCCTTCTGGTCCTTATCAGTTGGCTCTTTGCCACTGCTCTTCAGACGCTGCTGTCCCTGCTGCTCCGTCACCCACTCGCAGTGGAGAAAACTCCTTCGGCATCTCAGACACAGGCACTTAGTTCAGTTCTGAGTCCCTGCAGCCCCCCAACCGGGGGCTGGGGGGGGCAGAGGCCCCCAAGGGGCCGGAGCCCCTTCTCCTCGTGGCCTCTACAACATGGCCACCTCTTCTTCCAACAACAAGAACCACTGCTTCTCTTCCGGTGGAGAGATATGTTTTATATTTTGCAGGAGCACTGATTGGGTCAAGCCCCAAGGGTCACCACCCCCTGGGGGTTACCACTTTCCTAGTTTCAGGGGGAAAACCTGGCTCAAACCACTACATCTTTACATGACAGACCGAAATTACTTCTGTCCCAAAGATCACAGGATTGGGGACCAGTGGTGTTGGGCTCCAAACCTAGCTTGCATCCACTATAAAATCTTGGTCAAGACAAACTCAATATTTTCACATTATTTTAGTCTGTTTTTACTTCTCAAAAGTAAACAAGGTACACTTTGAATTATCTAAGTTCAGGCACCAGGAATTTAAGTGGTATAAAATGGGTCTTTGCCTAGACTCTTCTGCTGAGCCAAGAAGTCATGTGTGGTCATTGCTTCCATCACCCTTGTTAGGTTAACCACAACTTGCTTTGGTATCTTGATGCTACAGTGGGCTGCACCATGTACACAGAGCTGATCTGCTTGTGCCTCAGGTTGTTTGTTACAGATATTCTGTTTTCCCAAAGCCCAGACAAAGCAACAGCTAGCAGACATTTAAAGAAGCATCCGTATTGTAGCTGTTAACACATAATAGCAGAGAAAAGAGATGCAGAGATAGAAAAAAAGTAGAACAGATTTAGTGACTAGTGCTAAAGAAAACCTGGAAATGCTGGTTAAGAGAATGCTTGGAAAACCAACACAACCTGAAAAATCCTCTAACGTTATCAAGCACTGGTCTTCTTTCCCTGGAAATCAAGGATCAGGATTCTTTTCTATCTTACTCTACTTTCTAATGTATAAAATAAGTATCACTAAAAAAACCCTAAGAAACAAGGCTGGAAGGGACCTCTTGAAACCTTCCAATCCCAACTTTAGTTGAAAATAGATCCTTAGACTAGGTTATCTAGGACCCTGCTAGACCAGATCTTGAGCATTTTCAGCTCTTCTCAAGGCAACATTTTGCAAGGTTTGGAGTTTCTCTTGGTGAATAACATTTGCTTAACACCAGATGGAATTTTTCCTCTAGCAATTCACTCATTGCCTCCTGTCCTGTCACCATACATCCGTCTCTTGAACTGGACAGACTACAAGTAGACACATTATTCCAGGTTAGGCTTAGGAAATGCTGAATATAGTGAAACAATCACATTGTTGGACCCTAAAGATGTTGGCATTGAAAATACAAGACTTTTTCAGCTCTGCTGTAACATCTAGTTTTGTCTTTCATTTTTCCATTTTATTTTCCTGGTTTCTCTATACTTCCATTCTGTTATATTTTGTTTTCATTCCAAGGTTAATTCAGGTTGACAACACTCACTGTGAAATTTGAATCCTTCTCAGGGAAAACAATGATATTCAGAGTGAAATAGTATAGAAAGTTTTCAGTATATTCTCTTTGTAAAATAGAAGGAGGCTTTATAGTTTTTAAAATAATACAATGGAGAAACCATTGCTTCTCCTCCCAGACTGTAGGGTCTTGCTAGAAGGAACTCATGTGTCATCAACTGCAGAAATTTAATATAACTAATTAACCACTCTGGGCCTCACTCGAAAATCAGTGGGAAGATATGGGATCCTCCAGTCTTTGGAAAAATAATAAGAAAAAAAGATGTAAGTATTGATAAACTGTTCATTTCTCTACAGCAGATGACAAAGGAGGGAACAGTGTTTATGATGGAAAGAGCATCGCTCTTTCTATAGGGTTTCTTAATGCAAGCAAGCCCAGAATGTTGGTTCACTCCTACTGTTAAAAGCCCTAATGGCTGCTTTGGCAGAGTTGTGGGCCCCTGGCTTCACAACTGCCTTATGATTTGGCAGCAGAGTAAATTAAATAGGGAGAAGAGTCAAAAAAAACCTAGGCACTTGTGGCAAGGCAGGACACCAGGGTGACTGGTGCAATCATCCAGTCTTGAAAGAGAACAAATTCATCAAGAAAGAGGAAGATTGGAATCTGAGAAATGCCTGTGGAGTGGGGTTTTTTTCTGAATTTGTATTCCTATAGCTCAAGAAGTAAAGGATTAATGATCTCTTAGTTCATCAAATATGTTGAATACTCTGTTTTGGTAAAAATGCTTATAGTTCAGACATTGCTTAGCATTTGCTGCCCTTTTTCTCTATTGTATCTCTCAAGCATGTTTCAGTTCTTTGAAGGATAATGAAAGCTCTCTCCTGGGAAAAGGGAAGTTGTGAGTGGTAGAGCAACTGAAATGGCACCTGGGTTTGGCTTGGCAGCAAGCACAGCTGGTGAGCTAATAAAGTTGACGTTTCTTAGGGATTCTTTTCATTGTGGCCATGTGATGAATGTCATTCCATACAATCTCCAATCCTTCACAGGGGAAATAGAAGGTAGGTATATTTTTGGAATATGCCTCTGTCAGAACAGGCTCGCTGTCTACCTCTAAAAATCCTTAACTGAATGCTAATTTCAAAGCCTGTAACATATGACAACCTTGATTCTTTGGCAAGAATTGATGATTAGGGGGGCAAAGAAAACATGCTGATCCATTAGATCTGCACAGACGTCGAACAGTATGGTAAGGAATATGTGGTATTTTATTACTCAGATATCATTCCTTGTAAATATGAGACATTAGCAAAATTTCACAGGCAGACCTTTTCTTCTTGAAAAATGCATTTTCAAGTTGAAAGAAACAATCTGTAAACCTATGTGATGCTCTTCAAACCACTTTAAGCAGAGAAAAAGTCCAACAACTCTACCTCTTGGGTTTTTTTTTTTTCAGAATGAAACACTGGAAATCTTTTCCAAACTGTGATTTTGAAATTTCTTTAAATATATTGAAATATAAAATTAGAAGAACTGACAACCCTGCAAACAGATCTTTTTGTTTAATGGCATTTGTAGAGCTTTCAGCCTTGGGTTGTGAAGCAGAGGTCCAGCTCTCTGTCACATCTAACAGGCATGGCTTCAAATCTCCACAAATTGGAAGTTTCTAGAAATTTGCTGTGCTCAGAGTAGCTATGACAGCTCAATTCAGGAACTGTGTAACTCCTGACGGGGCTCAACCATGGCTATGGAAAGCAGCTGAAAACGGGTTTTCAAGAAATGCTGGCCATGAGGATTAAATGCAGGTGTAATCTGCACCCTGAGTAGCCTGAAGAAGACAGGCAGTGCAGAGAGCAAGAATGTGCTTGTGGTAGTGGGAAGCATTGTGAGATGAGACTGCCACTTTCTCCTTTACCTTGATCTGTGAAAATAAATGCTTTTTAGATTTTCAGTAAGTTTTCTTTAAGCTTTCTTCAAGGTATTTCAGTGAAGTAGTTAAATGTTCAATAGTTCCCAAACTGAAGCAACTCATTCTGTTTTCAGTGTCCTCAATGAGCTGACTAGGTTGAAAAACAAGGTTTTCTCTGCAGATGTGGAACAGTTCTTGGAAGTGTCAAAACAATTTGGCTGCGTTAAACTCCAGGTTCAGACTTTAGGATTTGCACTAAAGATCTAAAATTTTTCCACTAGATGCAACAGACTGCAGGATAGTCTGTACATGAAAAATTTTTGGACAAATATTTTCTGTTTTCCATAAATCTTTTGGGTTTTTTGAAATAAATTAAAGCGAATATAAGACATTCATTGTTGTTGAACTAGACACATTAGGAGTGCAACATAAATTGGCTGTTTCAGGGGAGCAGAGGGAAAGGGAAAAAATAGAGTTTTTTTCCTGAAGTAATAAAGTATATCAAATCCAAAGTCTACTGTGAATGCTCCAGGGAGACGAATTTCTTTTTGCTATCCTGCATACAACCTCTATGAGCTACTGGTAATGATCGCTAACATTGTTATAGTACACTTTAATCTGTAATATGTTATAACTATCTAATAAACTAAGGAAATAACACATGTTCTTTCCTCACCTGCTAAACAAATGGCAAGGAGTGTAAATTCATTTATTTGACTTTCTTTTTTTTATTGCTTTGGGCATCTTAAATTTAAATAATCAGATTCAAAATACTGGCTTCAATCTAAAACAGACATTCTTTGGAGAAAGGAAGGATCCTTTTTCAAAGGATCTGGTAAACAGTAAGCAATTAGCCACAACACGCTACCAGGGATTGTTTAATTGAGGCTGCCATACTAAATTAACCAGACATATGCCCTTGGAAGGACTAGTAAAGCAGAACTACTTACAGATGTTTTCAATTATTCTATATGAAACCATGTGCTTCTTCTTTGATTTTTTTATTTGCTTTTCCACTCCAAGGAAAATTAAAATGCAAATCCAACTAACCCAGTCCTTCTTTCCCCCTAAATGGTAGGACTTGAATTATTGAATATTAGCTGCTGAAATCTCTCTGAGCTACTCCCTGTGGATGGATTCATGAGACACAAGTAACTTACAGTTTTTGTCTGTCCTTAAGGCCGTCCTATCAAGGTAATCTACCTTAGTTGCAGGTATTAAAGAGCAATAATGACTGCTTAGCTCTGTATGTCCCATTGATGTTGGGACCATCTGGAGAACTGGAAATGAGTTCATAAACTAGTAGAGAAAATGTCCTTGCAATCATATCAAGATCGAGTGCTTCAAATATAAAGGAGCTCTCCCCTGGCATCGAGCTAAAGATTTTTTGATTCCTAGTTAGAACTGCTCCTTGGACAGTCTTCCAGTCTTGTCTCTGAGTTTCTTCACTTTGGCTTTTTGGGTTTTGTGTTTTGATCTGTAGATATCATTTTCAGGAAGTTATCATCTCATGAGTTCCCAGATATCGTGTGAACTACATTTGCAATCCAAACAAATTCTCTGTCCCTGAGAACAGTTTGTAACTAGGCAGTATATATCTGCACTAAAGGTAGATTTAATGCACAAAAGCAGACATAGTAAACAAAGGAAATCATCTTACTTGAATAAGTCATCAATGACAGGAGCTCAATCTCATTATCATTTCTCTGGAAAGAAAAAATCCTTATTTTAAACCTCACTAACAGTGGTTTAAATAGTACCTAGAAAGGCTCCTGCAGCCTTATGTGAAGTACCAAAGTCCCTGAACTTATGTCCCAAACTCTAGCAGCCCAGTAGATAGATGATCTGAGTCATCCTCTGGGGCACCAAACAATCTCCATATGTCAATATAATTTGTATAATTTAAGGCTATGCACCTGAAATCCTGATATTCTGACACTGAAATTTTCTTTTTAGTATACATCATTCCCAGCATAATTATTGAACGCAGGACTAGAGGGTCACTGACTGAAAGCACTGTGTGCAGCACAGAATCTGAAGTATATGGGGTCAACATATGAGAGAAGCCAGCTGGGATGTGATTCTGTGACTCTGACATGAGCACTCTGCGTGTGGATCCTGGACTCTTAGTTCATTCTCAGTCCAGTTCTGTACATTGTCTAATGACCAGTAAATATAAAACAGCCAGGCTAAAGTCTAAAACTTTATGTGAAAATAAATGAAATCTTGCACTGTGGTTACTCAAATCAAGAAGAGATTGTATAAAGCTGGTTCTATAAACAAGACACAGGCTACTTACCTATAAGCACTTGACAGGAGTGCTAAATTAGGATTTTATTTGCTATTAAATTCTCTTCTAGTCAGTGATGAAAGATTGGTACTTCCAGCATAAAGCAGAAAATCACTGAGAGCAGAGATCTACATAAACATGAGGCATGAGACAGGTCTGGGATGGGGCACAATCTTGACCTTATAAACTCTATAATCAGAGTGCTGCATAAACTTATCCAATATGACTCAATGTATCAGATTGGCACAAACTGTTGAATTTATTATTTAAAAACATTAATGAAGTCTGGTAGTTCTACAGTATCTGGAAGAATATAGTGCATAAGAAAAAATGCTTTCATTATTTATTTAATATTTTGCATCCTATGACCCGAGAAATACATAGACCCAATCTCTAGAATAAAAATATATATATACTACTCACTTTTAGTTAAACCTTGCTCCAGAATCTTATGCCTCGCAGAGATGGTAAACCATGACTGTCAGCGATTTTTAATGTTGAGAACAATAATCAGTGTATGTACTGTCTGACGACTGTTCCCAGTAGAATTATGAAGACATTGTATCCCATTATTTGGCAATATCTCAACACTCCAACTATATATTGTCAGCCTAGGTTTTCAGATGACTTACCACTCAATTTCCTAGCTCCTGTGGGTTTAAGTTTATCCCTCATGTTACTTTAATGTAGCTTTGTGAACTCTCATTTCCTTTGAGGATTTTATAGAAATAGAAGTATTACTCAATTGCATTGAAAATATTAGTATCTGCAGACTAAGCAGTTTTTCCTGAATTCTGTAAGCAACTCCTACAAAACAGGAAGTCATTAACTGCCATGAATATATATTATTGTGGATATGTTGCATGGGATACTTATTAAGACATTTACTGATGAGATAGAGGATTTGGAAACTGGTTTTGGTTATGGAAATACTGACAGCAGCAGTACTCTTTTCACTATCATAAGGCCTTATTAAAAAAATAGAGGGGAAAAACCTACACTTTAAGGGCAGTTGTAAAGATTTTCAGAGCTTGCCATTTTAGAGAAGCCCGCCAAAAAAACCAAAAAAGTGTCCCATACAAGTTATAAATGTGTGCAAGCTTAATTGTCTTTCCAGTTCCGAAGATTCACAGCTAAGGCTTGACCTGTCCCTGGCTACCCTGACCTTCACTTTTAGGAAAACTGACAAATCAATGTCAGTGAATGAAACACTGGGGATGAAACACAAGCAACCATTGATAAGACCTGAGAGATCTATGTCTTGAAGGTGGTTGCAATTTAACCTGAAGGTGAGTTGGTCACTGCAGTGCAACGGTGTTAAGGATTCTTAACTAATATGCCCAGTCAAAAGATTGGCATCTTCATGCACCGCACTAATTAACTTTCTGAGTGGCCAGAATGTTTAGTTCCTTATTTAGTACTTTCCTCTGGGCTGTAACAGAAGCTGTAAGATTATTATTCACAACCATTATCCTATCATGGAAAATTACAGTTGGAGCAGTAACCATAGTTTACAAGCTTGGATTTGTGATCTATTCCCTCACAAGGGATCCCCAAGCAAAGCAAAAAAGAAATAGAAATGTAAAGCCAGACTCAATTTCAAAGAGGAAGAGAAGAGCTTACAGCAAGACAGAATTTTTTAAAAATATGTCTGAAGTTAAAAAAAAAAAATCCAGAGGAAAAAGGGAAGTCTAACTATATCAATAAAAAGAAATACAAGATACTGATAGACAATCAGATGATCATGGGGCAGTGCAGTCCTCCTGACAGATTCTGAAGTTGAGATAGATAGCTTGTCTTTTCCTTTGTTAAATTTCTGTTAAGGCACTGTCAGGATCTAGAATATTATTAAGCATTTCTAAATTTAAGAGAGCAATCAAGCTAGAAAACACACAAAGAACAGTCTCATGACCCCTGGAAATTTAGTTCTTGTGTGCTGAGCCTATGGGCATCCCGTGTGCTTCTGTTTCAAAGGATGTTTGTGCTACTTGTTTGCACCAGATTTCTGTTGCGTTTAATACCATGTTTCAGGGGTCCTCTGGTAGCTTGGAAGGGACAGAGAAGAAATTGCAGTCTTGCACATATTTTGTACCCATCTTGGCAGGGTGAAGGAGAAGCTAGCTTCCTCTGAGCATTCTAGGTTTGTTACAGATGAAGATAGGACATAGGCAAGGAGTGACGAAACATGTGGTAGCATTCAGTTCCTATTTTACTCATGAGGCTATTATGTTCAGGATCTAACCCGCAAACCTATCTGGAGTCAGAACATCATTTTTTTCTGGGTCAGGCAGGAACCTTGCTTTTCTTTGTAGCATGTCTTCCTTATAAATTACCTAATGGAAGATTGAATGGTCACATCCATAGGGTAGTGTTCAATGGCTTAGAGTCCCAGTGGGCATCAGTGATGAGTGGTGTCCCTCAGGGATCCATACTGGGACTAGTGTTATTTAATATCTTCATAGATGAAGGAATCAAGTGCTCCCTCAGCAAATTTGCAGATGACATCAAACTGAGTGATGCCATTGACACTCCTAAAGAATAGGATGCCACCAGAGGGACCTGGACAAGCTTGAGAAGTGGGCCCATGGGAATCTCATGAGGTTTAACAAGACCAAGTGCAAGATGCTGCACCTGGGTCAGGGCAACCCCCAGTATCAATACAGGCTGGGGGATGACAGATGGAGAGCAGCTCTGCTCAGAAGAACTTGGGGATGCTGGTGGATGAGAGGCTGGACACGAACCAGCATATGTGCACTTACAGCCCAGAAAACCAATTGTGTCCTGAACTGCATCATCTTTTCTGGTCATGTATATATTTCTAAATGCCTGAAGCTGATGCACCTACTTTTCAGTCACCAAGTGCCTTTCTTTTACTATCTTACTACTTTCCCTTACTCCGTTAAAAATGGCTCTAGGTTCTGAGTGTCTAGGAAAAGGGATTTTTAATAATGTGGGACAAAACTGTGGCAAATACATCCTTGTAACATCTCTTTTTCCAAAATTTAGTTGCATTTTAAGACTGCCTAAATCCATTTTAGGTATCACCAGTTGACTTCCTTAGTAGTTTCAGAAAAAAACTATAGGAAAATTATGAACTCCAGGTTTGCATGCCCAAGCTGTGTGTAATCCATCCCCTACTAAGCCAACAAAGTGACTGCTCCCAAGAAGGAAGCAGGAGCTGAGAGTAAATATCGGCTGTTCCCACTGACCCTCATTTTTGACACAGCAGAAGCAAGCATCAGGGACCCTCCTCAGCAGGGTGTGAAGGAAACACAAATTTTCAAATTCAGTGTCCCTGTCCTACCAAATATTCACAGAAGCTACTGGCAAAATGTGCCTTCTCCCATTTCACTGATGGTCCATAGAGAGAGAAGCAACCTTCTCCAAGAGCTCAAGTGTTGTTCACCTTTCTAGAGCATGGGGCAGAATTCGCTTCCCACAGTCACTCAGAGCAAAGTCTTACAGTGCATGAGGCAGGAGAGGAGGGTAACTGAATCCAGGAAGAAGACTGGAAGAGAATAGCCATGAGGTCCCTTCGAGTTCTGTGCTCTCCAAAGGCAAAAATTACAGCATCTAGAGAGAATTGCCCACATTAACTTCTGTAAATTTTGCTCACATAACTACATTAAGGAAGGTAAAACCTTAGATTTACTTTCTTTTCCATAAAAGCAAAGTTTCCTGAAAATATATCTATATATCTATATATCTATATATCTATATATCTATATATCTATATATCTATATAT
>NW_020897714.1:10248535-10316592 GCF_003984885.1 Neopelma chrysocephalum
TATATATCTATATATCTATATATCTATATATCTATATATCTATATATATATCTGCCTATCTATCTGAGATGGGACATGGAGACAAACATGGGGTCCCAGTTAAATCCCCAGCAAGACTGTAATGCATTTTGTATTTAGTTGACATTGTTCACCAAGGAATTTGTCACCACCAAAGAACACAGTCATTAAAATGTGAAATGTTCCAGCTTCTTTCAAGTTCCACAATTAATTAACAATCCCAAGAATTTAGGGCATTTTTTCAAGTTATGTTAAGTCAACTAAAGTGTCACATGCTGTTAGCTGACTTTAGAACTTGTCTTATATAATGTTGCTGTAAAACATACCCTGGTAGGACACACCGAAACTAAAAGCACATGGTTCTTTATGCATAACTCAAAGAAAATTTGACTATAAGCCAGTAACAATGGGCATTTTTAGTCATACCTATGCTGAGTAGCTGTCAAATCCAATTGCCTGGCAGTGGCTTAGCATTTCAGGTTTTGTAAGGTTATACACTCACTATTAAAAAGTAAAAATGACTCCTCAAAATCAGGGCTCAGCATTCCTTTAATTTATTTTCGTTACTGTCTGAAATGTGATTATTTTTTATATCATGACTGGATATTGTGGTTGTAGTAAGGTACACCCAGAGATAAAATTCTTGGAGAGAATACTGCTGCTACAAATATTCACGCTTGCATGATTTCTCAATGGTCAACATTTTAAAGCATGAATCTTGGCATTGAATGGCCTGTGTAAACATCCAACACTATCTCTAAACCTTCTTAACCTTCACCATCATTTCAACTTCATTTGTCCTTTTATAGCAGGCAAGAGCATTAAAACATCCTCAGCATACAGGAACGGTCCAGTTCCAGGACATAGACCCCTGAGGTAGTTCTGGGGAAGCCAATGAGCGCACATGACACAGCACAGCACAGAGGAGGCTGATGTAGTCACTTTCATGTGGTGAAACAGCCTATGCATTCAAGTTACCTTGGTTGGACAGGCAAACTCTGCCATCCTCCATGTTTTCCTTCTGGAGTTCAAAGTCAGTTCAGGTATCTGCTATTAGATACCATCACAGGGATAGTTATATTACTCTACAAGTAATATAACAGCAGTGGTAACAAATCCACATCTATTTTAAAAAAACCTTCTAATCAGTTAAAAAAACAAAGGAAAATGTTTGGCCCAGACAAGCAAATGATCAACCAGCAGAATTTGTTGAGCAATATGACAAAAACATTCACATTTTCCAATCTGCTTTCCTCAAAGTCCCAAGCTGAAATTACTTCATATGTCCCTATTTTCCTGGTTGCTAACACACTGGTGGCCAGGGACAGATGTGATAAAGTACAGATTTCAGTGTCTTGTGCAATGACCAGTGTCTTCTTATCCTGTCCTCCACTGCCACACCTAATATTCAAGATGAAAAAATCATTCTTGTGGAAATCAGCATAAGAAGGAGTGTCCTTCATGTGGCAAGCCATGTGGTGTTACTTTTTTGGAGTATTAAAGAGACCGGAAATTAATTGTTCACCTGCATGTTTGTCTGTTCCATGGTGAACACTTTCCTTCTCCAAAGAATATTGTCATCAAATCTGTTTTGTCATATTCTGGCCTGACTGTTGTTTGGTGTAGGCCAAACAACTGTGCAATAGCCTAGGTACTGCTAAAGGTGAAGCACTACTGATTTTAAGTAATATTGATCAGAAAGGGTAGCTTAAGGAAAAAATAAAACCAACTGTGATGTTTTAGAATTAAATAAGATTCTTAACACTTACTGGACTGTAATGTACTCCACTCTGATTAACAGCTATCTCTCCTTGAGAAGAGAATTTATGGTCTCAGTGTTGTGCCAATAGTCACTGTCTAATGTTGAAGGGCTGGAGGTTAATATTTTATGTGAGTGATTCAGATTTACCCCTGTGCTTACAGAACAACTGATTACACAGTTGTGTTAGGCTCTGTCCAGTTTGTCATCCTTTGTTACTGCTTTTGTTGTTCCAGGAAAAGCAACACAGACGTGGGTGAGCTTTTCCATGTGGCAAGATGAGAACGTTCTTCAAAGAGAGGAACTTGGTAGGAGACAGATTTGAGGCAGTGTGGGGGGATTAGTCACTCTGCTGTCTGGAAGACTTCTGCTAACTGAGATTTTGCAAATCTTGCTATAGAGAGGATGGAGAATTTCTTGGTCTCTCCCAAGAGAAGACATAACAGGAGAATAATGATGTTTTACATAGTTTTCATGCAAACACCAAGAATTGGCCTTTTCCTGTTACTAACCTGCATATTGCCCAACTTTTCTCCATTCTATTAATTCCGCTACAAGTCCACACTTATTACCTCTTCCAAACAGTCTTGCCTGTGATGATTTATTCTTATCCCCATATTTCCAATTCTGCTTCTGTATTTCTCTTTCCAGATTTTACTTCCACCATGGATGTTGGCTGGGTAGGCTGTCAAATTGCTCACAGCCCGCAGGGTAGGACAAAGTACAAAGACTATCAGGACCAAGTCTGAACAGCAGAGGAAGATGAAAGAGCTCTCCCAAGCCAACAAGCCTCTACACACACCTCAAGGAAGGTCTGTGTTGGGCAAAGAGGGTTGTTAAAAGAATTTTTTCCAGTCAGTTCAGAAAAAGCAAGGTTTTTAATTATCCAGTTCCAAAGACACAGATTGAAAAGTAGAGACCTGGCCTCTATGTCTTCCATGTCAGAGCAGGTCCTCACCACCCATTTGGCATCCAACTGCCTCTTTTTCCTTGAAGATGCAGTTGCATTATTCAGGTTAGTACAGTATTACATGTTTTGATGTGCTGTGTGCTGTTAAGCTAGCTAAAAAACTGGAAGCACCCAACTGTGTACTACAAGTCTCTACCCCAGGAAGATCATACAGCAACACATAGACACGCCGTTACTGCCAAACCCCTGAGTTAGCCTCATGTTAACTTGCTCTTGCCTACTCTTTGTCCTGTCCTTACGCAGACATTTATCCTGTATACAGCACTACCACATCTGAGCACTACCTCTCTTTTGGAAAGAGGGGAGGTAGCGGGAGGTTTCTTTTTTTTAAGGCAGCCATTCTTGTCTGTTCTAATAATGCCCTCCAGATCATTTCTATGACCTAAGGAGCTCACAAATACTGTAAGAAAAGTCATCTATGTCTATTTTGTTTCAGACACTTTCACCTGCTGCTGCATCCTGATTTTATTTTATTTCAATAATGTTTCTCTCTGCCTGCCACTTCTGTTCACACATGTAGTCCTTTTCTTGCTTTTACTGTTGATGACAAGTTTACTGGAAAAGATCATCACAAGAAGAGAAACTAATATCAGGCACTGACATTCCAGTCCCCCACATTTTTGCCTTTGCCTTTTGTTTTGGCTTTTTGGTTGTTTGTTTGGTGTTTTGTTGTTCGTTTGTTTGTTTTCATTTAGTGCTTAGGCTACAAGTGTGAGGAATGGGTGCTTTAAAGAGCAACAATATATTCATGACACTCTGTGCCCCTATATGTTTTTATCCTCTTGCGTTCTGTGTGGGTGTTGCTTTTTTGCTCTTTGGTCAACTTTGGTCCCTAAGAGCTTAACATGACTTGGATAACACCTGTTGATTTAGGTATCATCCAATTACAGAAGTTATAATACAGTAGAGCTTATGTTCAGCTCCTGTGAGTTGCTCACGGGTCTGTTTTTTCCAGGTCATCACCTGTTGTATTACCCACATTGTAGCTAGGAAAATTTTTGTTGTGGTCCCTGGTGTTTGCTTTTGGTTAAATCAAATCCATTTTTCATTCAGGAGTTAACAGTTTCAGTTGCTCAGCTTAAACAACACTTCTAGTTTCTCAAGGTACTTTATTGCTGTACTTGGTTATAATTTCAGTATAACTTGGCTGTTTATTACAGTCAAGTGAGATGATTCAATTTCCTTGCCGATTTACTGAATTCTTATTACAGCAGGAAACAAAACATTTTCTTAGTAAGCTAAACTCATTTTTTATGGTGATGAAAGACTCATTGAGAAATTGTGGCTGCAGCCATTTTTTAATACTATTTTTCTAAGGAAGGAAGACTTTGTTCAGTTGTTTTATTATAAGGTACAGGCTAGCATATCTATGAATTTTATACATATATTTTACATCCTCTAGAAGAGAACTGTGAGATCCATACTAATTATCACAGGACCTCATTTTATTTCCCATGACAGCTAGCAGGACATTTTGATCTCTTACTAGTCAGAGAAAGCACATTTGTTCCAAGGTAAATTTACCAGTTCACAAAAGAAAGAGTAATATCCACACTTCATTAACTCAGTCTTAATTACCTTGTACATACAACAGATCTTTTCCCTCTAAGGGGATGTAAGTATATCCTTACTGCTAACAATTATGGGGTGAATGACAGGAGTTGTTTGAGACTGAAACTTTTCTGCAGTGTCTTCAATATTAATATTTTTCTTCACAGGCTATATTTTTGAAAGCGTGTTTAGATTTACATCTTTTATGGAGCAAAGGTTTCCACTCTGACATTTTATGTGCCAATTTTTGGCTCTCAGATGAGCCATCTATGCCCCTAAAATGTATAGCTAATAGCAATTATGATTACGGATTTTGATTTGTCCTACTACTCTCCTTATACCATTTTTTACGTGTATGCCAATGTATACTAGGCCTGCATAGAGGGAAAAAAAATATTCTGCATGCCTAAACTTTAGAGGTTCTTTTCATGCAAACATATGCACCACTGTATAATCTACACCATGAGTGTTTCCATACCTATTTGTAGGAAGAGGGCTGTAAAGTCTGGCTGTGACGTTTCAGGAGTATGTGTCAATTTGGAATTAGTCAGTTTTTGATTGTCTTGAATAGAGCTGAGAGGTGTACAGTCTGACATGACTTCAAGTGGCTATGCTGAAATATCTCAGAGGTGAAACTCCAAGACTCTCCAATCGCCACTGAGTATCCAACACAAATGTGACTCAGGTGAAATTTGCCATGCCTCCAAATTTGAAGAATGACAAGCAGTTCCTATTTTAATAGGCAGTTTTCAAACCACCAAATATGCATCACTGAAGGAAGCAGCAAGAGGATAGTGGCCATGAGATCAGGACAGGGAGAGAGAAAGGGAAATTTGGACTGTTTGAACACAGAGCAGAAGAACAAGAGTGGAGTCTGAGACCAAATGAGAAGAAGGAAGTTAAAAAAGGGACCTAGAAGTAAAAAGGAGTTATATGTGCCAGAGAGGGAGAAAGAGCAGAAAAGCACAGCAGAAGTAGGAATTAGACTGGAAACAAGAAAATAGGAGGGGTTTTGCCACCAGGCTTGTCCTCTGCTCCAAAGCCTAAAAGGGCATCTTTCCCCTGTTGTCAACAGAAATGCAGTTCTAAAGCACAAGTTTCATCCTTGCAAAAGCTAATTTTCAGAGGGACTACCTACTTTTTACCCTGTCTGCCTGGTAGTATTTATTCTATTCATTCCAGAGACTCCATAGACATGTGCAACTGGAACTAATTTCTCTACCTTCCTGTTGTAGAAACCATTATAATACTAGAAAATTTTCACCTTGATATTTTCTCAAAAACTATGAAATCTTTTTAAAAAACTATATTCTGAGAACATGAAGAAAGCAGAATAGCATATTTAGAGAGTTAAGGTTCGTATTTCCTTGAGCAATGATACACATTATAATAGCAAGAATTAGATAATTATACATTGTTATTATTTCCAAAGGATTCCTCCTCTATCCTTGCCAAAAGACCAATACCATCTCAACAGCAGGTCTTCAATATTTTGGTTTTCCTATAGTTATTTCCCCAAGCCTTATTTAATGCTTACTATTCACCATCTCTGCAGGCAGAATAATTAATTGCCTCACAGATATTTTTGCGGTGGTCATCACTGTAGAAACAAGGTATTACCTTTCCCTGAACTGATATATGGGGGGAGGTGAAGGGAAGGTTCATTTTCCACAATTTACTTAAGAATTGTGCCTTAAACTAAGGTTAAAATCTGTCTACTGGTTGTGGCAACCTAGTCTTTGCTTAGCAAGCTCCATGGTTGACTGCATCTAGGACAATTGGGAACACAATATCTTAAACAAGCTGTTTTCAAACCAGCTAAGGGGAACAGGCTGGTAAGAAGCAGATCCTACCCATCCTACAGAGATGGGTAATGTTTTTGAATGCTAGCTTCCCCCTTTCACCATAAGACACAGCTACACAGTCGCAAGAAGCAGGGTCGAACAGTGGTCATATCTCTAGAGGGGCCTATGGACCACCAAGGACCCCAAGTGCCTCCCAACTCTTTAAGTAAACTCTCCATCAGAAGACTGCCCTTGTCTCATAGTGTTTCATTAGTCACAAAGAATTCCCTCCATAGGGAGGGATCTAGGTATTCCCATGCTAATTTTAATGTATAAAACCCAAGGAACTCTTTGTTTCATGGGCCCCCACCCCTAACATATCAAGACTGAGACCATTACTCCGAGCATAGACATCGAAGTTGCAATAATCAAGTCTCACCACTGGAGATATCTTTCATGTCCACTACCTAGTCTTAACCTTTCTTTCTTTTTTTTCTTTCCTTACATATTTTCTATGTGATTCTTTTTATACTTTTACAGAAAAGAACAAAAAACAGCTGCCTTATATATAGACTACTCCTTCAGCGTTGTTTCAGCCTGATTCATCCCAAGGAGTCTATTAACAGGAACCTCAGTTGCCCTGCCTCAGAGGTGGGTCATAACACCAATAAGGACCATTCATCTAGATAGCTGCAGCTTGATCTTTTAGCCTACTTAAAAACTCGAGATGTGAAGCTCGGCTTTGTGTCCAAGAGTGCTCAGCAGGCTTTCATGGGTGCATAGAAGATGAAGAACGTTAAGTTTGGAGGAATCTGGCCAAAGTTTGCCTATCACCATGGGTGAAGTTTCTGGTAGAGAAAGGAATAGAATTCCATTCCCTAGGGAAAAGTTCAAATATCTTAACCATGGCCAGGTTGTAAGTACCCCAACTACAAGGTAATCCTTGCTGTTTCTGATGTTCTCAGCTTCATTCATTAAAGCCAAAATTTCCCCACAATTGAGGAAGCAATCTGAGAGAACCGGTTGCTCACTTTACACTACTAATATGTTCCTAGGGAAGACCCTAGTATTACATTCTGTTTGAGGCAGGTGTCCTGAAAAAATCCATATACAACCTTAATTCTGTTGTGTCTGCTCAATTTTGCCTTTAAACTGATCCTTTATTTTGTTTTCCATAGACCTAAATGTAGAGGAACACAAAACCCTGAGTGTTTATATAAATTATCCATGTCCCATTGCTTTTTTAATTAAACACAATTTCAATGAATCCTCAAGATTCTAAAATGTAATATTGAACTAATATACACCTTATCAGTGTCATTACACCATATGTACCTCCCACCACATCTGAGACCTGTGTTTTCTTTCTCTTGCCCTTATGAATCATGGAATCACAGAATATGCTGAGTTGGAAGGGACCCACAAGGATCATCGAGTCCCGCTCCTAACCCTGCACAGGCTAGGACCAAGAGTCACACCCTGTGCCTGAGAGTATCATCCAAACATTTCTTGAGCTCTATCAGACTTGGTGCTGTGACCACTTCCCTGGGGAACCTGTTCCACTGCCCAACCACCCTCTGCATGGAGAACCTCTTTCTAATATCCAACCTAAACCTTTCCTGACACAACTTCAGGCCATTCCCTTGGGTCCTGTCACTGGTCACCACAGAGAAGAGATCAGTGCCTGCCCCTCCTCTTCACCTCACAAGGAAGTTGTAGACTGCAATGTCTCCCTTCAGTCTCCTCTTTTCCGGGCTGAACAGACCAAGTGACCTGAGCTGCTCCTCATACAGCTTCCCCTCAAGGCCCTTCACCATTTTCATTGCCCTCCTTTGGACATTCTCTAAGAGCTTAATATCTTTCTTCTATTGTGGTGCCCAAAACTGCACAATATTCAAGGTGAGGCCACACCAGTGCAGAGCAGAGCAGGACAATCCCCTCTCTCGACCGGTTGGTGATGCTTTGCCTGATGCCCTCCAGGACATGGTTGACCCTTCTGGCTGCAAGGGCACTGCTGACTCATATTCAACTTTAACTTCATATGGTTGGTGATTGCCCAGTCCTCTATTTTGTCGAGGTCTCTCTGCAGGGTCCTCCACCTTCAAGGGAATCCATGACGCTCCTCCCAGTTTTGTGTCATCCTTTCCAGTCCTGCATCCAAGTCATTTATGAAGATGTTGACGACCACAAGGCCTAAGATGGAGCCTTGTGGAACCCCACTAGTGACAGGTCTCCAGTCTGATGTTACCCCATTCACTATAGCCCTTTGTGCTTGACCTGTGAGCCAATTGCTCACCCATAACATGATGTGTTTATCCAGTTGTATGCTGGACAGTTTGTCCAGAAGGATCCTGTGAGAGACAGTGTCAAAAGCTTTACTGAAATCCAAAATGATTACATCAGCTGGCTTCCCTAGATCAACTAGATGGCTTACTGTCATAAAAAGAAATCAGGTTTGATAAGCAGGACTTTCCTCTCATGAAGCTGTACTGTCACCACTGTGTTATCTTTCAAGTGTTTTCCAATACCTCCTAGAATAATCTTCTCCATAACTTTACCAGTCAATGAAGTGAGACAGATAGGCCTGTAGTTCCCAGGATCCTCCTTCTTGCCCTTCTTTAACTGGGATGTTTACCAGCTTCCAGTCAGCTGAGACATCTCTGGATTCCCAAGACCTCTCAACAATCCTCAAGAGAGGTTTCATGATGACATCAGCTAGCTCTTTGAGGATTCTGAGATGAATCCCGTCAGGCCCTATAGATTTGTAGGGATCCAGCTGGAGCAGCAGATCCCGCATCATTTCAGGGTCAACTGGGAGTTGATAATTTTTGCAGTTATGGTGCTCCATCTCAGGGCACTGAGACCCCCTTGGTCCATCATCTGTGTTGAAGACAGAGGCAAAGAAAGCTTTAAACACCTGTCTCTGTCCCTATTTGTGAGGTGACCATCCTAATCCTGTAACAGGCCAATCATATTTCTATGCTGCCTTTTGCGATTAATATATTTGAAAAAACTCTTTTTATTGTCCCCCATATTTCTGGCCCGCTTCAACTCCAGTTGAGCTTTGGCTGCACAAATTTTCTCCCTGGAGCAGGAAACAGAATCTCTGAATTCTTCCCATGTCACTCGACCTTGCTTCCCCTGGGTATACACCTTCCTTTATTTCCTTATTTTCATGAGGAGATCCCTGCTTAGCCAAGTTGGCCTTCTGCCTCACCTGCTTGATTTCCAACATTTGGGAATTGCCTATTCCTGTGCCCTCAGGAGGTGATGTTTAAAAAGTGAACAGCACTAATGGACTACGACACCTGCAAAAACATTTTCCCAGGGGACTTTACTTACTAATTCCCTGAGTAGCCTGAGATCTGCTCTCCTCATGTCCAGAGTTGAGGTTTCACTGGCACTTTTCCTCCTGTCAACAGAGATTTTAAACTCAGTCACCTCATGGTCACTGTGGCCAAGACAGCCAGCAATTTCCACTTCGCTCACAAGATCTGATCTGTTGACAAGCAGCAGATCAAGGAGACCATCATTCCGAGTCAGTTCCCTTAGGACCTGCTCCATAAAGTTGTCATCCAGGTTTTTTAGGAATCTTCTGCCCTGGATTATATCGGCTGTGTGATGCTCCCAGTTAATTTCTGGCAAGTTGAAGTCTCCCATAAGGACATAAGTTTCCCTTAGTTCCTCTAAGAATAACTCAACGGTGTTATGGTCCTGGCCAAGAGGTCTGTAGCAGAGTCGCACAATGACATCTCCATTATTTGTTTGCCCCTTGATTCTTACCCAGAGCTTCTCAACTGTGCCATTGCCAACTGTGAGCTCCATGCATTTAAACCCTTCTATTACACACAGTGTCACCCTTCTGCCTCTTCTGATCTGCCTGTCCCTCCTGAAGAGCCTGTAACCATCTAACAGGGCACTCCAGTCACAGAACTCATCCTACCACAATTCACTTGTGCCAATGATGTCAAATGTCTGGGATGGGGCCAAAGCTTTGAGCTCCTCCTATTTATCCCTCATGCTGCATGCATTGCTGTAGAAACATTTCAGGTGTGGTACGTTGCAGTAAACACCTCATGAGAGACTGAGGATCCCATTATTGCTTGTTTCCTCAAGTTTTGGCACACCATTCCATCGCTCATGACTGATGAGCCTGGCTTTGTCCCCTTACCCCTTCCAAGCTAGTGTAAAGCTCTGTCAACAAGCCCCACTAATTCCCGTGCTAGAACTCTTTTTCCTCTCTGAGATAGGTACATCCCTTCAGGTGTCAGTAGAACAAGTGTTGAGTAGATCATCCCATGATCGAAAACCCTAATTTTTTCCAATTACACCAGCCTTGGAACCGCTCATTGACATGATGGATCTTCCTATTCCACGTTATGGGGCTGCTGCATGGGTTCCTGAACTCAGGAACCCACCTGTACAGCTGGGTCTTGCCCTCTGGATTTCCCTTAACTCACAACCACTTGAGCCTTGGGGTTTTGTATTTTTTTCTCTTCCCATTCAAAATAGCAAAACATCTACAGTAGCTCCTCTTACTCTAGAGCATCCTAACTTTCATATTGGTATGTGGTCCCATTTTATCTGTCTCTCTTAATTTATATGTTCATGTACCTTTGGTGACAAAGTTTTCTCTTGGCCATATTCTGTGTGTAGCAGAATGTTGTGCATATATTTCTCCAGTCACATAAATAATCCACTTTCATTTGCATCAAGCACTATGGGATAATTGCTTCTGAAGGGATGCTGAGAAGGTTTGTAATGGGCACTACAGATGCTTTACCTCATCACGGCCCAGCAGACTTTCACATCATTGGTTTGTACTGTAAACAGTTCTATGTAGATGTCACTTGCCTCTGCAGTGGCAGTACATGTGGGGCTTAGGAGTAGTATCTTTACCATTTTTGCAATTTACTCAAGCCTTCTCGCTCTGTATCCTGCTCAAGCCCCTCTCCTCTGTTACAGTTTCCAGATCTGAGAATAGGTGAAGGTCTCATTGTTGAGCTAGAGGAATGACACAAGCATACTGCAGGAAAATCCTACATGCAACTGTTGCAACAATACCAAACTGTAGTGGGTTGACCCTGGCCAGATACCAGGTACCCACTAAAGCCACTTTCTCACTCTCCCTCTGTAACCGGAGAGAGGAGAGAGAAAAAAAAAACAGCTAAGAATTCATGAGTAGAGATAAGAGTTGGGAGAGGTCAGTAACTGATTACCTTCATGGGCAAAACAAGACTCAAAGTGGGGATAGTACTTATATTTATTACTAACAGGATAAGAGCCAAAGTGTGACAAATAATCTTAAAATCACCTTCCCCCCAGCCCTCCTTCCTTCCATGTCTTCCCTCCTCCCCCCAGTGGTGCAGGGGGACGGGGAATGGGGGGGTTATGGTCAGTTGTTGTTTCTGCCGCTGCTCAGGGACAGGAGTCTTTCTCTGCTCCCATGGGGTCCATCCCACGGGAGACAGTCCTTGATGGACCTCTCCAGCGTGAGTCCATCCATCAGGCAGCAGTTCTTCCCAAACTGCTGTCCCATGGGTCACTCCTCCATGGAGTGTAGTCCTTCATGAATGAGCTGTACCAACGTGGGTCCCCCACAGGGGCCACAAGTCCTACCGGGAATAAACCTGCTCCAACGTGGGCTTCCCTCTCCACAGGCCACAGGTCCCTGGCAGGACCCTGCTCCATCCTGGGCCTTCCGCAGGCTCACAGCCCCCTTCATGCATCCACCTGCTCCAGCATGGGTTCCTCCGTGGGCTGCAGGTGGGTCTCTGCACCCCGATGGTCCTCCACGGACTGCAGGGGGACAGCTGCTCCACCATGGTGCAGCTGCACCACAGGCTGCAGGGGCCTCAGCTCTGGTGCCTGGAGCACCTCCTGCCCCTCTTTCTGCACTGACCTCGGTGTCTACATTGCTATTCCCATGTTCTCACTCCTCTCTTCCCTGGCTGGAATTTCTTCTGTGCTACAATCTTTTTGTTCTTAAATATGTTATCACAGAGGCGTTACTATTACTTCTAATTGGCTCGGCCTTGGCCAGCGGCAGGAAGTCAATCCTCCACGGAACAGGGGAAGCTTCTAGCAGCTTCTAATAGAAGCCACCCCTGTAGCCCCTCCGCTACCAAAACCCAGCCACAGAAACCCACTACACAGACTTAGCCAAAATAGCCATTAAATCCATTATAAAAACAGCATGCAAGTCTTTGCCTTATTCAGAGTTTTATCTTGTGTGATTGTACGTCAAAATTGGCAAGGACAATCTTTGTGTGGGAGCATTGTGGGGGTTTTGAATTAAATTGTATGAATTCCTTTTTTTTCCACATTATTTTTATTTTCCGAAAGAGTAAGTGGGGAGACAGTCAAGCTGGATGGAAAAGGTGCTACTGACTCATAAGGATGAGAAACAGCCAGCCTTAAGAAGGCATTCTGGATTTATGCTTGCTGATTCATAACTTCCTACATCCATGTGGGGAAAAAAGTGTGGATTCTACCCTGAGCTATATTCTGCAGGAAACCCGCCCTCCCTTCACGAAGTGAAACAGTAGTTTCAAAACTGTAGGAGGACTTAGCTTCAACTCCCAAAAGACGTTCCCTTGAAAAATGTTTAGAATGATGACCTGAAATAATTATCCACAACCACCAAGTCCTACTTTCTTTGCTTTCACAGAGAAGTTCAAAACTAGTTAAAGCTCAAATTTCCCAGATAAATTATCAAGTAAACTGCTGGATTCCAAAATATAATATCTGCAGAGAGGAATTTGAGCAGTCTCTGCAAAAAGCCATGAGCTACGAGAGTTGGGGGAAAAAAACTCAATGCAAGAAGCAAACAAGATACCATCGGTGTGACATGCCCTGGCCAAGCCGAGTAGCCGAGTGTCCCACCTTGATTTCATCAACCCATGCAGGAGATGTATTGTGTTTTATCTCTCCTTTTGTGTTCTAGGTATCCTGTGTATTTTGCAATCCTGAATACCTTTCTCCCCCCATGAAATCTCGCAGATAAAGAGGATTTTTCCTATGATGTAGTTGTAAGACCCTCAAGATTTGTCAACCTAGGTTTTTCCCTTATCTCATCCTTGTGAAACTCCCCAGTTGTAATAGAATGACTATGCATGCCCCCTGTTGAATATGTAGATCCTGAAACCCTTAAATACCAAGCTTTAAGTCCAAATAAAACATTCCAGTTTTCTTGTCTCCCTATGATCATCGTAGTTATTGACTCACTGCAGTAAACCAAATGTACTGATCAAACAAATAAAAGAAGAGAGTTGTATAGGGAAGGTACTGAGGGGTTTGTGGAGAACTGTTTTTCCTTTTCCATGCAAGTGCTACTAGGTCAGTTTTTTCCTTTATGTCCAAGTAATTAAATAAGAAGATACAAGCAAAATCAAGAATAAGAAGATAACAATTAAATAAGTTGTTGCAAATAGTGTTTAATTTCAAAGGGACTTAAAAATCTACTTGTATCAGTCCTAGTTAGAGCAGCCAGGACCAGTTTCATCACTGTGTGGATGTAACCCAAACTGTGTATTCTACACCCTCCATGTCATTTCCCAGGAACTGTTAACAATAGACCATTTGCAGCAGCTGCCCAGAGCACACCTGGCCCCTCAGGCTATAGTTATGGGTGATGTTAACTTCCCTCCAGGGAGTCATTAATACCTCCACACCCAGCCTGAGGGGTCATATCTGCTAATGGGTCATCAAGGATTCCAAAAACATCTCACAACTCACATCACCCATCGTGGAACTCCCCATCCTGGGGGAGGTACTGGGCATTCCCACTCAAACCTGAGTGTATGTAATCTTGGGGTCTTGGGACTTCTGGCCCCATTCGTCGGATCCAGAGGACAATCAGAACCTTCACCAGACTGTAACCACCACCCTTGACCAGACTGCGACCAGCACTCTCATCAACAGGTTTTCCCTCTCCTTTAACTTTGGACTCAGGGGGATCACATGGGGCTCAGCATGGGGGGCCAATGAACACCACTCTGTTTGTGCCCCAGGGTGCTGGGTTATACATCCGGGTTTTGAGGGTTAAAACCAATTATTTGTCCATATAATTCTATTTATTGTATTATTTTTATTAAATTGTAACTCTGACTTATAATCTCTTTTGAGTTGTATTCATTTCTTCTGCCGGTTTACCTTTAAACCAGCACGGTATTAGAACATTTTATTGATTATCTATGTTTTTTGGGCTGTGCCTGGACTGGACATCTCAGTGAGAAAGAGATATGCCCAGAGCTCCATCCATGCTGTGCTCAGTGTTGTGCCCCAGCTGGGCAGCCATGACATTTTTCTGCCCAAAATTCTTTTGATGGCAAGTGGCAGTCCATGTTCAGAGGAAAATCAAAATTTCACTCTTGGACTGACAAAATTCTTAACCACTGAGAATTAGGAATGTGATTTGTCTAGAAGAACCCCTGAAGGGACATGACCCATGAGGTCTTAGGCATGCACCAGTCACTGCCACCTTACCTCACCTGTCCGACCGTAGGCTGTTTCTCTTGGGACAAAGGAATCCTCAGTGCACCTCACAGTCATGCCAAGGGCAGTGTTGGAAGCCTGGCACTCTGTGCCAGTGGGCAAGTGCATCAGGTTCTGTGAACTGTGCTCCCTACTCCTTACTCTTAGCATGCCATATTGTTGGGCAGGTGGCCATTATATGTGGGCAAGCTTGTCATGTACCCACTTTTCCTTTAAAGGGGTCCTGGGTATCTGGGACCTAAGATGGGACTTAGGCCAGAGCTGCTGCTGCTGGATGCCAAGCCTGTTATCCCCCGGCTAGTGTTGCCGTCACCATAGGCTGCTTCCTCTGAGGCTTGAGTGAGTTTTTTATGTACACTTTGAGCTCAAATTATAGCTAATTTGTTAAAATGATCTGATTTTCAGAGGATCTCTGATATTAGTTTTGTAAAAGGATGCAATCCCCAGAGGGTCCAGGATAAAGTTTTAATTCTAACAACTTTTTGTGTAATTGTTCTACCAAGGAGCCCCAAAAAATCTGCCTGTCCCCATAGCATTGGGTAACAGAATCAATTGGCATAGTCAGCAAGACCCTTGGCTTAGAATGATGACTGAGTCCCCCTCCCAAATGACATCTGTTACAAAAGGCTTTCATGGAAAATGGATGGCAAGTTCCTAAGTGGGATAAGGAGTGGCTAAAGGCAATAAGCCACAATCTGAAAGCCTTATGGAATGAATTCAGTAATTGGAGCGATATTAGCAAAAAAAATACAGAAGAGAGGAAGGGTTGTGCTGACTGTTAGTTGCACTACGGAAAATTGAGAATTAACAGACTGAGAAGTTAGAAAAGGAAATTAGAAAGGGAAAGAGTGAATTTTCAACAAAGAATTGAGAACTAAAGGTGAATTAAAGGCTGGCAGCAAGTATAGGAAAAGGGTACATCTCAAAAAAAAAAAAACCAACCACCAAATACAATTAATGCCACAGGTTATAGAGAAAGCAAGAAAACACCATGAAATCCTATTACAAGGTAGTGATCTGGACCCCATAAAAGTCTGTATAGCTATGTATGAGAGCAACTGAGATGGAAACATTTGGAATAGGCCAGATGGGTCTCATGAGGAAGCCAACAGAGTAAGTAACTCTGTGTCAACATAACACCTGATCAAACAAGAAATCATTACTGATGGTACACTCGGAGGTGAACCAGAGAGACAAGATACCACTAAAGCTCATGTTTTTAATACAGATGCTCTGTGACAAATTCAGTTAACCTGTCAAGGACAACCTGGGGAATCAATACTTGAATGTTTGTACCAACTTGAGTATGATTGGGCAGAAAGAGTGTCTGTTGGTGAGAGAGGCAGAAGATTTAGACCTAGGCCTTGCAAGTTTCCTCACCCCCCCAAGAGTATGCTGGTCTAACATTTTGAACTTTATCTATTAAATGGGCAAGAGGGATCCAATACCAAGAGTGGGGTGAGGAATCTGTGTTATCTTGGCAGGGCCCAAATGAATTGCAGGGAGAATGTTAGAAATAGCTGTCACAGCATTGCATTAAGCTGAAGTCAAAAGTGATCAACCTAGTCCTTGCGACATTCCTGCTACCTCCCCTGATTTGAGATCTGTTGGGAAGGGAGCTGTGGGAATAGGAAAATTAGTTTTCCTGCAGATACATCATGCACTACCAGTGAAAATCCCCTTTGTGCCAGTGTTCCCACAGAACATTTTGCAAATGCAAGAACTAAGCCCTGACATACCATGGTATCAGGTCTTAATCATCTTGGCCTGACCCAGAAGTTGAATGAGTGCTCCATGAGACCAATGGACTAATCCAGTCAAACAAAACAAGACTGTTAATGGAGTTACCAACCAAACTAAGAACAAGCGCCTGTCTAGATCAAGAGTGCACTAGCAACTTACTTCATATTTATAAATGACAGGACAAGAGAAAAAGGCCTCAGGATACACTAGGGCAGGTTCAGATTGGAAATTAAGAAAAATTTCTTCACTGTCAAGCACTAGAACAGGCTGCCCAAGGAAGCGATTGAGTCACCATCCCTGGAGGTCTTTAAAAAAATGGTGCTTAGGGACATGGTTTAGTGGTGGACCTGACAGTGTTGGGTTAATGGTTGGACTTCATGATCTAAAGGATCTTTTCCAACCTAAATGATTCTATGAATACAAGTACAGAAGAGTCTTATGTCAAATTCTGGTTTTAACTGGATCTGTGTAAAACTGTTACTCACAAGCTCTGCCTGAAAGCTAACTGAATCAGAAGATCGTGTTTGGCCTGTGGGAACTTTTTATTTAGTACTGTGAAGCCTGCTACAAGTTCTACTGGTGTTTTTGCAGTCCCCAAGGGACTGTATTTTTTCTAGAGTCTGACTCCTATCACCATTTTAATGAGCAATCCTTTCCCATATGTGGTTACTCTTGGAGTAGCTAGAATAGAAACCTTGTTAACTGCGCTGAGTAGCTTTATGAATGAAAACAGTGAAAAAGACCTGTGATATCATTTCTCTTCTGCAGTATCACAGAACAGTGTTGTCCTTTACAAAAGGAGGAAGGTTAGAGGCAAAATGCAAGTTACAGATCAGGTTTGCAAGTTGTCATAGGATCTGGGATTGTTCAAAGACGAGGTTTTCTTTCAGGCACCTCTAGATAAGGAATTATCTTGTGTACTTTCAACACTCCAGATGTCACCAAAGTAATTTTGATGTTCAGTGGCTAACTTGAAAGACTTACAGTGTGACAACAAAACGTTTGAAGAGCACAAGGTCTGCTTCAAAAATAGACATGGATCAATAGTGGCAGAGTTCATTAAGACAATTTCTTTATTGTATTAGGAAAAGCATGGCAGTTTCATTAGTAATAAAAGAAAGACTCCCTAAGCCTTTAAAGCTTAGTGTATTAGTGTTTATATTACTCCTAAGGAATTGATATTTAGGCCTTTTCCTTGGCTTTATCATAGTTGCTAGGTAACAGAGATGCCTGTGACATGATAATCTTTAAGGATCGAGATTAAAGAAAATTTTATCCAACAAAGGTTTGTGTGAATGATTGCTCATTTCTCAGCCCCGCTCTAGGAAAAAGAGAAGCTGGGAGAACACACTTTTAACAGTTCTTGGAGACCTCTGCCTGTTCCCCTCTGATAAAGTTTTAACATCAATTGAAGTCACTGAAAGAATCAAGTTCTTTTCTCACATTTCTTAAAAGGGACTGAAATCAGCACAAAGGCAAACAACTATCCTGTTTATCCCTTTGTAGTGGGCACTGGTCTCCTGGTGCCCTGTCTTTCTTCCAGTTGCCTTTCTAATCCAAAGGTCCTTGTCCCACTTGCCCGCAGCTGTTCCCACAAGCTCAGTTCCTCCCCTCCCTTGACGGTGGAGAAGAGCACCAAGATCAGGTGGCAAAGCTGCAGTTTTGCTCCCTGGTATCCAGCTGTCAGAGCTTATCTTTGAGATTTACAGGTGAGGAAGACAGCAGGGGAGGTTTCTTTATCCCCCATGCTCTGGTGGCCTGTCAGTCACCCATCAAAGGAGATAAAACAGTGGCAGAAGTGAGTTTTAATATCATCAAGCACAAGTCATTAACCTTAACTAGACAAGAGGAACAGCCTGCAGGGACCCTTTGTTATCTCTAAAGGAGACAGAGGAAATGAAAATGTGACGTGTCTCTGTGGGGTCTGTAGAGCTCTGAGTTCATTTCTTTTAGTGCCTTAGGAAAGGAAAACAAAGATGGATTTCATCTTTCAGTGCTTTGCTACTAAGATTAATGGCTTGTAGCACTCACAACAATGGTATTATTCTTGTAACAATAAGAATTATTATCTAACAGTTTTTGCATTACTCTCCCCTTGTGCTCACAGCTCCCATGTATCTGTCACACACCTGCTATGTTGGAACAAGGATAACGAACGCTTTACTTGACAAATCTCAACTTTCAGCTGGCAAAGAGCAAATATCTTTCACAGGTTAAGGGATAAACACAGTATTTTGGGGGCTATCTCTACTTCTGTTGTTTGCTGACTGACGTTGATTCTGCCCCTTGTTCACTCGGTTTACAAAGGTTTCCACAAAGAAAGGCAAACTGATTTCAGCAGACATTGCACCACTTAACTTGCAAAGAGACATCAACAAAGGTGCCAGACTAAAGCCATCTCTGAACTCCATTGTGTCCTCGTAGCTGGGTACAAGTCATGTGTATCATTTTTGTTCCACAGACACAACAATGTAACTCTAAGAATTACACTACAGTTACAAAGATTTTTCTAATTCAGGTAAGAAGAATTAGATCATTATTTTTTTATAACATCCTGTATGTGAGGATTCATGCCCATTTACAAGTAAACAAAAGAAAAGGGGAAGGGGAGACTGAAGCTAAATATTTTATATTTGTATTCATATAATATTTGCAGAGAACCTTAGCTAAATACCTAGAGGATGTAATTCATAAAGTACAGGTATTGCAATGCCTGTGCTGTGTTTTACATGTCTGGTTTCCAGAGGGAAATCCCAAACCCAGACTTAGGTATTTACCTTTCCTAAGCAGCTGACATCCATTAAGAGTAATCCCAGCTTCGATTAGGCGGTGACATAAATACAACCAATTAGAAACTACACAGAAAACTGTCTCAACTCACTTCCTTTCCAGAAGTTGAGATCCCACTTCAGAGCTAACATCAAGTACCTCCAGCCCCTTAGGATCTGGAGCCCACATTTTTTCTCCTACAACTCTCTTTTAAAGAGCTGTCCTGGTTCCAGCTAGGACAGGGTTAATTTTTGCAGTAGCCAGGAGGGGTATGGCTAGAACCCAGAGGTTATTCTATACCGCCTCACATCATTTCTGGGGATGAAGGGGCTCTCTTCCAGGTCGGTGTAGTGTGGCAGAGGGAGCGGTTGGATATTGCCAGGGGGTTTTTGTGTGAATCATTTGCCTCTTTCTTGTACCCTCTGTCACTAGTATTGTTGATGTTACTGTTTGTTTTCTTATCTCATTGCTGTTTCCAGTAAGTTGTACTTATCTCAAACCATGATCTTTACCTTTTGTGCCTCTAATTCTCCTCTCTAGACCGCAGCAGGAAGACGGAGAGCAGCGAACAAGTGAGTGGCACGGGTTTTGGAGACTCTCAGTGGGAGCACTAAATTGGGGAATACCATTCCTAAACCAGGACAAGAGCTGGGGAAAAAATACGCTTTGCCTCTGCACAGGAATGTGCAACGAAGATCCCTCATCCCACAGGCTCTCACCTAGGAACTGGGAAGCTGGACATCAGTCTCTCCTACTCTGCCACAGCTGAAACCTCACCACTCTCTTCAGCTCCTTCTTCTACTCTAGATCCCAAAAAAGTTCATTGAAAACACAAAAACAGCTGTGCACCTGGGCTTTCCAGGAGGTGCAGTCAGAGCATTGCTGGGGATGTATCTCCAAGGCTGGATGGTTCAGGTGTCTGGAGAAGAAAGCAGATGTAGGGCTGCCATTGCCAAAGCTCTTTCTTGGAGGCAGCTCTGTGGGTACCAAAATACCATCAGAGTTCAAAATCCAAGGGCTTTGTCCTGTAACTTAAACTCAAGTGTTCACCCAGGTCACTTAACCTCCTGACAGCAGGATGGCAATTCGGGATTTAATTAACATCTGCCTACACTCTAACCAATCATAGGGTAACCACTGAATTTGGCTCTTTGTTTTGCATCGGCTAGGTATTGTGGGCTTGGGAGAATTTGAATAAACCTGAATAAGTTGTCATAAAATCTAAATACTGTAAGAAATTAGGAATACATCTTTATTGTTTCCAGATTAAGTTAGAAATACACAAAAGTGTCCCAATTTATAAAAAATTATTTCCAGTTTTTCATTTTTTCCTAGATTAACATAAAAGGAAACTCAGTGTAAGATTTCCTATGTGTATCATGTTATACTCTATCAATAGAAAAGATGGAGCAGATTCTGCTCTATTTGATTGATATTACATTTTTATGCACGTTGTCCAAGCAACTAGATGAATAATTGTGCAGAGAGTTGTACTTTTTGTCCAGTCATAAATATATCTTCCTTTTGGGACTATTATTTTCTTTTATATAAAGATAGTACCAAACACATACAAATTTTCTTTAGGTAATCAGAATTATATGGAGTAAGTTCCTGAATGATTCAACCAACTGCATAGAGCCATTCAATGTGATTCACCACTGTACACCGCAAATGATGTAAAATGAAGGTGAGTGAAATCATAGCCCGAGTTCTTAATGCTTGGCTTGTGGAGAATGATTGTTCAACGTGAAAAGTCAAAGACATTGGGCTTTTGGTAGAATGAAGAACATGGAAAGGATTTTGCTTGTTATGCCCATTATGATAATGTGAAACATATACTATCTCCATGACTGCAGCTGCTGATTGGACAAGAGTTGTAAGGAGCAATAAGGATGTCATTTTGCATTATCTGGATCTGAAAGAAATTGCTCATTTAAGGGTCCAGATGTTTTTTAAGTGTAGTGTAGGAGAAAGTATACCCCTGTAACATGTTTCAAAAGATGACTTTCATACTGCATTTCTCTTGTTTCAATGATGATTTCCCATTTAGATCTGCAATACATTTGAGTAATACACCCACTGTAATCCTTTAATTTTATAAATATGTACACTGACCTATGTATCTGCCTAGATATACAAATATATCTTTCTATCTAGTATCTATCTGTGCACAGACAGATAGCCACAGCATTTACAGGATGGTATGTACATGTGTCTGTCTTGAAGAAGGCCTGAACCACACACATCTTCTCAAACATTCAGAGTAAACATCAGAAACCTTGTACCCTGGAATCTGTTCATCTTTTCAAGCTTATGAAGTCATGGTGACACCATGTCACCAAAATATTTACTTGTAATTTTTTACTTAACTTTTCATTTGAAATGATTTATCAAAAATATTTGCCACTTTTTAACAATAGCTGTAACTTGGTGGTTTTATTGTTACTAGTAATTATTCATACTATCTGGTGCAAATACACACAGTGACACACAGATTGGCCCGCTTATATCTTACCCTCATTACGCAGGAGACTGGGCACTTTTTACCCTGATGAAGTTATGAAGCAATTCTTATTTGTCACAGTGTTATAGAAGCCCACCAGTGCTAGCTGAAGCATCATTCTAAGGGTCTGCTGAACCAAGTTATTCAAACCTCTGTTCATAGTAGTTGCTATCAAAAATGCAGTAATTTATCTTCTTTTTGTAATAATTAGGAGACTTTCTGCACTCTTTTTCCTGGGTCTAAATCTTGTTTTCTGATTTTGCACTTTCATAAACATTCAATACTTGTCCTCATTTTTCTTCCAGGCCAAAGAAAACAACAGTGATAAATTTGCTTTAAGGTTTGCTCTTAAAATCTTACACCTTCTTTTTCTGGGCCTAGGAGAGTCCCAGTGTAGGTTACAACAGGGACATGAGTGAAAAAAAAAAGTCGTTTTATAGAAGGCAGTGTTTTGTGAAGCAGATCAAGAGTCGGTTAGTGAGCATCACACCGATCAACATACTGAGTGATGTTCATCACAGAAGAGCTCCCTTAGGAACAGTTAGTTCCTGCATTGTAGGTTAGTTGATCTTGGTACGTACTACACTCTAATTGATGCTAGTATTTTACCATGACTTGGAAAGACTAGATTCTTTCCTGAATTAGTTCAGAAAGGCTTCTGTTATGACCTGAAATGCTTCTGTGCAACCATAAGCTGCCCTCCTTATGAGGGGAGGTACACTTCCACCTGCAGTATAGCATGCAGTTCTGGTATCCCCAACATAAGAAGGGTGTGGAACTGTTGGAGTAAGTCCAGAGGAGGGCCACAAAGTTGGTAAGAGGACTGCAGCACCTCTCCTACAAAGACAGGCTGAGGAAGTTGGGCTTTTCAGCCTGGAGAAGAGAAGGTTGCATGGAGAGCTCATTGCAACCTTTCAGTATCTAAGGGGGCCTACAGGGAAGCCAGAGAGGGACTCTTCATCTGGAACTGCAGTGATAGGGCAAGGAATAATGGGTACAAATTGAAAGAGGGGAAATTTAAGTTAGGTATTAGGAAAAACTTCTTTGCTCTGAGGGTAGGGAGACGCTGGAACAGGTCACCCAGGGATGCTGTGGATGTCCCAACCCTGGCAGTGCTCAAGGCCAGGTTGGATAAGGCCTTGAGCTACCTGATCTAGGGTGAGGTGTCCCTGCCCATAGCAGGCAGGGTTAGGACTAGATGATCTTTAAGGTCCATTCCAACCCCTTAACATTTTATGATTCTATTATTCTGTGATCTGGAAACAGCCTCCATCATAGAGGCTTTTCAGAAGATGGGTCATTCGCAATGCACTACTGTCAAGGGCACCAAACCAGTCCTGTGAGGCAAGTTGCATGCCAAAACATGAGTTCTGGCATAGTGCCTTGATTGTAACCTAGAATTTTATGTCAATCATCATGGAGGTTTTTGCTGGTTACCATTTAAGAAACCCCAGTTACCTACTCCACCACACTCAGTCAAACTGCTCTGTCAGCTCTCAGGTTCTTAGTTCAAACTGGAAAGAAATGAGGGCAAAAGCAATTAAACTTTATTCATGTGGTTGTAGCCAGAAGGAATGAAAATTTTTCTACTTTGCAGGCACCACTTTTATGTGCATGCTTTGGTGCGCTTTGATCTTAGAAGACAGGGCTGTAGTGGAGTGATATTAGATGACTATGGAGCTAAGAGGAAGCACACAATTGCTATGCATCCCCCAAAACTATAAAAACATCCCCCAAAAAATAAAATCTTCCCTAAAAAGCCCTTTACAAGTACAGAACATAGAGCTGCAATAGAGACCATCACAAGGAATATTAATTGCTTTAGTTTGGAGCCACTAAAGCAAAGCCAAGCCTACGCCTGCCCGACTTCCTCTTTACAGATCTCCCTTGTCTTCATACAACCCTTCTATCCATTGTATTTCTTCTTGGTACCTCCCTACTGTCCCCTTTTCCCCTTCTTCCCATCTAATCCTTCAATCTCTCACTTAAATTTCAACTCCAGTTCAATTTTCTGTAACACATCAGTTCCTCTCTTGGGTCACCCAACAATAGCAAACACAGAGACATCACACTTGTGAATCATTGTGGAGATGTGCAGAGTGCTGTACACTAGTAAGGATTCGAACACCTGAATCACTTGAAGATTAGAAGCTGTGCATAATTCAGTGTTCAGCTCTGAAGAAAGACGATGGGAATTGCAGGGTTATGTGATATGCACTTTCACACCCACACATCACACATCTCATTGCTCTAATTTGAGATTTAAGAGATTAAAAGGGCAGTCTTTAGCCTGAGAGATGCAAAATTGGCCTCTGTTTCTAGTATACGCATAAGGTCATGAAAAAATGAGTGAGTGTAATTGGGATGGAGGAAATTTTCCTCTAAGACAATATGCTTCCGCTATTGTTTTTCTGTGATTAGTGACAAATCTGTCAACTTGACTTCTTAAGGATGTAGGTCAGCATTCAAATGTGAAACTGGACAAAATAAAATTCAGTGAGAAACCAGAGGGGTTTTCATGTTCCTAGGGGAAAAATTATTTTAAACATTCTGGAAGATACTTTTACCTTTTACTTTTCATTTGCTTTGACTGATTTAGTGGCTTTCATTCTCCTAATGCTGACCAGAGGCAAAAGCAGATGACAGAAGATTCTCATGTCAGGAAGGGCAGATTCTGTTGATCAGAGAAGAGAGTCTTAATTAAAGCCCTGTCACTAGAATGGTGCTGTTATTTGTCATATAGGAGAAATTCTTCAACATGGAAATATTTGTACAGTCTGTTGGTGTAAGTTCAGGGACGAACACCCAGCTCTGCATCTGCAGGCAGTTTTCACAGCAAGCGTTGATGTCAATTGAAATATGAATACACCGACCAGTGAACTAAAAAATTTAAGTCAGACTATTGTTGCCAACAGAGACAAATTTCTGGCTTGAAGGAAGAGAAAACTTATAAATCCAAGATAATCTGTTCCTGGAATTATTTTCATAACTTGCTTGTGAGGTTTTAACTTGGATTATAATTTTCTGATGAAGAATGAGATAGTTTCCACTCTCTGAAGTGTAAACTTCAAATTAATTCTTGAATTTAAGTAATCCTGCAACTAGTTTTAACTCTTCTTTGAATTTTAAAGGTTTATTCCCAGTAATGTATTTGACATCAATTTTGAATAGCCAGGTCAGAACCTGGAATAGTCAAAAGTTTCTGCTTTTGTAGTGGTGGAATACTTGCTACATTTATAAAGATTGCATGTTAAGTCTGTGTGATACATTGTTCTAGTTACCATGACTACCTCTAATAAATGTTTGCATACCTCAGCAGTCTCTACATTCAGTTAAAACCCCTTTATTGACATTTACTTCCTGCTGCATTTGGCACAATAAACTCAAGCCAGGAACAATTATGATTTTAAAGGAAACAGATATTGCGTGTTCACACTTTCAAGCCTGTTTTTTCAAAATCCCAGGTGGTTAGAGTAGCACATACACAATTAGAGAATCTACGATTATTTCAGGCATTTGTGGAGCAGCTGGTAGCAAGGCTGATGCCTGATTTGTCTATACAAACACATGCTCAGGCAAGATTTAGGACCTGGCTCAGTAGTGTTACTTGTGTTAAAGTACAGATTCCCATCCCATTCCTTGGAGCACAAAAGGTTTTACAAGTCCTACTTCACATCTAATTATTTTCCCAGGAAATATCATAGGCAATGCACACAAGCTGAGACTGAATTTTGGGAAAAACTTCTTCACAAGAAGAACAGTGAAGAAGAACTAGAGAAAGGCTGCCAGCAGGAATGTGGGTTCTTCAGCCCTGCAGGAGTTGACTAAACAGTCATGGCTGACCTGATTTGGTAGTGACAGCACTCAACCATTTTATATGGGAAGCAGTACACATGGACCACCAAGGCCTCTTCTAAGCAACATTTCAATTACTTCATTTTGTTTTTTAAACTTAAGACATCCTATTTTATGAATTGGGTGCTGTAAGTTTAGTATTCCTGTACATTCACAAAACTCTATACATTTACATACATACGCATACACATACAAAAATTCCAAGTAGAAATGCAACCTGTACTTTTAAGAACAATAAATATGCATGCATTTTAATTTTAACCTCTGCAGACCAGCAGGTCCCAAAACAGGACTTCTAAATATCCATTTGACATTTGTGTATGTATTAGTTTTGCTCAAATTGTGGCCTCTGCTGAGGTTTGCAAGATGATTCAGGGAAGGGGAGATTGCAAAATACAGAGTGCAGCTGTCAGCAGCACCTCAGGTCCTTCAGGGTGGAGGCATGAGCGTAAGCAGCTGCTGCACACATTATAACTGGTTCTTACTCTCCTGTCCAGGAGGAGCTCAACATCTGCTGGTTTGGGAGATGGCACAAAGATGGGATAAAAGTGTGTTACATTTTCTAGAGTTTTGAGAGGTACTAATGCTATCCTTTTGCAGTGCAAAACTTCTGAGTTTTAAGTTTAGATGCATTGGATATATTTATTAGCACTGGACTCCAAGCCTCCCTCCACAAGTGTAGCTGCTTTTGGCAATTAGACCAGGCTGTGAGTAAAGAATATTCAAAAAGGAGCAGCTCCTTTCACCAACATCAATAAATCTTTGGGTATCTGGAATGCAATGAGAAGGAGAGTAAGCCTCTGTGGAACAAGACAAATCTTCTATTAAGTGAATTTTTCTGTGCTGGGTTAATGCTAATTTGTAGTGCATATTTTGGTGGGAAGAAATAACAATTTTAATTGAAGAGATAGTTTTACTCTAAGTCTCTCAGACACTGTAATGTCACTTGCAAAAAAATTAACCTTTGGACCACTACTTCTTGTTCTTTAGCCAAAAACAAATATTAAATCACAGAATATGCTGAGTTGGAAGGGACCTATAAGGAACTTTGAGTCCAGCTCCTGGCCCTGCACAGGACCATCCCCAAGAGTAACACCCTGTGCCTGAGAGTATCATCCAAACACTACTTGAACTCTGTCAGGCTTGGTGCTGTGACCACTTCCCTGGGGAGCCTGTTCCACTGCCCAAACACCCTCTGCGTGAAAGGACCTCTTTTTAATATCCAGCCTAAACCTTTCCTGACACAACTTCAGGCCATTCCCTTGGGTCCTGTCACTGGTCACCACAGAGAAGAGATCAGTGCTTGCTCCTCCTCTTCCCCTCATGAGGAAGCTGTAGACTGCAATAAGGTCTCAGTCTCCTCCAGGCTGAACAAATGAAGTGACTTGAGCTGCTCCTCATACAGCTTCCCCTTAAGGTCCTTCATCATCTTCATTGCCCTCCTTCGGACACTCTCTAAGAGCTTAATATCTTTCTTACATTGCGATGCCCAAAACTGCACACAATATTCAAGGTGAGGCCACCCCAGTGCAGAGCAGAGCAGGACAATCCCCTCTCTCAACCAGCTGGTGATGCTTTGCCTGATGCCCCCCAGGACACGGTTGGCTCTCCTGGCTGCCAAGGCACTGCTGACTCAAATTCAACTTGCCACTGACCAGGACCCCCAGGTCCCTTTCAGCAGCACTGCTTTCCAGCCTCTCATTCCCCAGTCTGTATGTACATCCAGGGTTGCCCCATCCCAGGTACAGAATCCGGCACTTGTCTTTGTTGAACTTCATATAGTTGGTGATTGCCCAGTCCTCCAATTTGTCAAGGTCTTTCTGCAGGGCCTTCCTGCCTTTGAGGGAGTCAGCAGCTCCTCTCAGTTTTGGAAGTTTGATAAAGTCTACTTTAAGAAGCACAAAGAACAGGCAGAATTCTGTTTTCAGAATTTCTATTTTCTGAAATATTTTCTAGTCTTGAAAGACATTTAAATTTTAGATTTAATCATCTGTTTATAAAGTTAACTGTAAAAGAAACAACAATGATTAGCACACTCCCTAGCCACAAGACTTGTGGCCAATGTGTCTGTTTAGAGATATGTTTTGGAGTTTCCTTATATAGAAATCTTCCAGCAGCCAAACAAGCAGCAGTGGCAATGCAGCATAAATTTGTTTCAAACACTGTCTAGCATTTACTCCTGTAACTGAACTGTAGCACTGGACAGAAATATATTGTCAATTTATTTGTAAAATTCAAAATGTACTTAATATGTGTCATTGTTCTAAATACTATTTGTTCCCATCACTAAATCCTTCAGTTTCCTGTCCTCTCTTCTCAGTCAAGACACCCCTTGCAAAAGTGAGCTTGGACTCTCTGTTGCACACCAAATCACACACCTTTTCATTCACCTCTCCCTGATCCCTGTTATTTCTGGCTCGCTGCCCAGAGCCTGTTCTTTCCCAGAGCTCAGTTTTTCAATACATCTCACCTACCTCAACTGTTTTTTGGCAGAAGGGGGACAGTGGGAACTGGCAGCTGGCAAACAGCAGCTCCCAGCAGATGCACAGCGCAGGGAAGGAAGGAAATTCTGCAGCAAATGATGCAGATGGAGTCTGACCCTATTGTGTTCACGTGGCCCTGCCATTCAATGAACAAATCCTTTCCTTAGCCCTGTCAGATCTTTCTGCGGCTGCTGCAGACCCAAAGCTAGTCAACATCTCATTGTACAACTAGACACTAAAAGTTTACTTTCTTAAATGTCAGTCCAGCCACAGATTTAATCTATAATGAGGAAAAATAGTTTCTGCACAAATGAAAAAGTAACCCTTAGAAGCAATAAAATAATGTGAAATTGCTAAGAGTTACTTTAAAAAGTTATCAGGTAGGAAAGCATTCCAGATGAAAATGTCTGAACATCTTTTTTTTTTTCATTAAACACAGCTATCTTATTGCCACAGATTGCTGACAAGCAAGGCACACAAGAGTATATGCAACAAGTTGGGCTAGCAAGTAAAAAAAAAAACCAAACTAAAACCATTCCTCAAAAAACATAGGAAGAGAGCTTTTATATTAAATTGCAGGGTTATATCCTCATAAAATTCCCTATAAGACAATTTATTAAATGATATTTTCTATTCTGTCTCAACCTACAATTTCCTGTTTACTTAGAATTGTAGTATATAATTTATTTCCAGTCTTGTGTTTGTTTTTCTTTCTAATTCTTTTTTTTTCCAAATTATTTCAATGACTTGCAAAAGCTGATAGGGAAGTTCGTTCCAAGACTGAAGTTAATGAAGGCAGCAGATCTTGATGCCTTACAAAATTAGAAAACTGTGTCCATGGAAACAAAAAGAGAAGCAAAACCTGAGATCCCCTTTTTCTTCTCTGCTGTATGATGTGATGAGAAATAATCAGTGTAGTGATATCTGAGGACAAATATTTTGTTGTAGCGATTCCAAGACATGAGGTGCCAGGAAACTAGCATCAGACAAGCTCCAAATGATGACACATACTGAAAAGTAACACCTGCCATTTCCCCAGCTATGTGTCTTGGTGTGCAGCTTTGCAACAAATATCCCTAAGCTATCAATCAGAATGTTTGTACTGGGTTTATAGCTATTGGTTCAGCATAAAAACAGAAATTAGTTTTGGTACTGGCTCATGGAAATATTTCTTGATAGCTCGTTAAACCACAAGTTAATGTGTTACCATAACTTGTTAATGTTGTTAATGTCCCAGAAATATTTGGGACTTTACCTCCCTCACACAGCTACTTACATTTTATTTGTTATTGTGATCTAGAAGGTTACAGCACATTTTGTGATGGTATGTCAGCAAGCTTGACCTAGGGTGGATTTTTTCTCCAATTCTGTTTTTATATTCCAAGATTTTTTCATTTTCTATTGAGAACTGTGGCCAAATACCAGTTCCTTGTCTCCAGAGAACACTATATTTATAGTACATATTTTTTGGATCTTTGTTTAAAGGAATAATCTGAACAGTATAACTCCTCTTCCTTATTTCCCTCTAACATGATTCCCAACAGCCTTGTAACATCTTCCTGACTCTTCATGTAGAAACACTGACCTCCTATCCTTTTACTTTTCCTAGACAACTGCTTTCCCTATTCTTTTTTATTAGGTTGATATTTCTGTATTCCTCTTGGAGCAGTCTACTGAATTTTCTTTGTTGCCACAGATAGACTCTAACTGCCTCAACTTTAATAAGTTGGTTAGTCCTTTAATTTTAAACCTGTGAAGGTTTATATCCATTTGGGAAATTTGGAGGAACAATTTAACAGACATAGTCACAGCTGTAAAAGATGAGTCACACTGAGGTAAAATGCACACACTCTGCTCACATATACCCATGCATACTGGTCATGAATAAAGCAGTATGACTTAATTTTAGTTACAAAAAACTGAGCCTCATCACCTATTCCAGGTACAATTTCGCTTTCAACATTTTCAGTTCTTCCAAGATGGAAACACAGGAACAAATGGCCCAAACTTCATTTTGACCAGTGTCTCAGACTCCCTAAGACTACGACATAGCTACTGTTTTTCTCTTTATTTTTTCAGCTAGTCAGCCTAGTACAGCCATTCCTTCATTCCTTCAACTCTCTTGGTACCTCCCATAAAAGCAATTCTCCTTGTTTCAAACACTGAGCCCATTTATCCATTTATATAGCTGTACCCCATGATTGCCACACCAGCCTGACTCTACCTCAGAGTAATCTGATCAACTTGATGAACTACAAGTCCAGCAACTGATTAGCACTGGAACATTAGCAAGGTTTGATTTAAAAAATCAAACTTTTCTTACTATCTGCCCAAATGACTAGAGCTGAGCAGGAGATACTGAGTTATAGCAAAAGTGATGGTAATTCTCCATTAAATTATGATAGGTAGCTTGAGCTAACTTAGTTGGAAAAATGCCCTTACTTCATCCTAGTCTGAAAAAATCCCTAAAGCTCAGTCTAGAATTGGCAAGGCTTTAGAAGTATCTTCTAAGTGCACCAAAAAAATCCTGTCTACCCCGTGCCAATGATTAATATCCTTTGCATAGAATTTGACATATGTCTTCCCTTGAAAAAAATGAGACAGATACTTGTAACAAGAGCATAATCAGCTAAAAATGCCCTATAATCATACCTTTTTCAACTTTTAGAGACTTTATCTTTATATATCTTTGGGATATTTTCTACATGAAGTCCTTTAATAGAGATTATCCACGCTACTTAAACATATTTGATTTCTAACCTCAGAGGGTCAATGATTTCATTGTAGTGTCAGAGATGTCCAGAGTGGGCTAAACACACTTACCGAACTGGAAGTAGCATTGTGCTGTTATGGTACTGCAATACTCCCCTTGGGCTAGTTAGCCCTGATTCAGGGCTGTTAGCTGTGCTAACAGCTGTGCCATTGCCAGGGTCCCCAGATAAATCACATGCAGAGCTAGCTCATGTACCAGTGCTGCCTAGATAAAGCTGTAGTGTATTTTTTTTCACTTGCACTCCATAGAAAACTTCTTAGAAATCCAGGATTATGAAGTTCTTGGCTTTCTCTTAAATTTTTTTGTGGCAAGTTGTCCAATTAGTCATGTGTGATTTCATATTTAATAGCTATAATTAAATCATAATTTATCCTGTGCTTTAACTGTGATCTACATGAACAACCTAACTTTCCCTTGATAGAATAGTTACTTCAGTCAATAGTTTCCTGGCTATTCCATAGAAGTAAACCACATGGTAAAAGACAGATTAACTTCTGGAGAGTGAAGAAACATCCCTCTCTTGAAAGGATGGTTAAAGTACTTAAACTTGTTTCTTTGCCTGGGGACAGCAAGAAGTTTTTCCGGCACAAGAGCTTTATTATTTTGCTTTTTTTCAGCTTTCTTCTGGTAACATCTCAATTTCTTCTTCCTATGGAGAAAAAAATAATAATCTTTCCTATATCTATTTGTTTATTTTTCCTTGTATAGTAAAAATTGCTGTAATGTTTTAGCAATGTCTTTGCAAACAAAGACATTGCCACCTTTTGGAAGCCTGACAGACTCTTTCAGATGTTTCCTGTTTTCCTATAATAAAAATGACTTGATGTGTTTTTGGTTCCTGTGCAGTCTTGCTTTCTGTTAGCACCACCTGGTTTACAGCTTTGCCACCATGTCACTGCTAAAGTGACAGTCTGCTTAGGCTGACTGGTGGTCCTGCCTCAGGAAGTACAAACAGACCACACACACAGGGTACTGAAGGGCAAATACAGAACAAACTTGACTGTGAGTACTCAGGAAAGTCACTCAGAGCATACTCAATACCTTAACCCATAGATCATGCTTTTGTTGTACTATTGCTTCATTTCTCATTCATTGTTCCTGTATCCTTTGACATTTCGTCCCTGAATTGTGATTACAGCAATCTGAAAAACAACTTTCAAACCTACCATCATTAATAATTTTCAGTAAAGGTACCAAGCACATAGAACACGGAGTGAAAACAAGAAAGACAAGTAGTCTTGGGCTTTATTCTTGCCTTTATTGTTTTTTTAATCTTGCTAGCTTTTTAAAATTTATCTCAAATTATTCATCCTTTTCTCTCCCAGTTGATGGAAATGGGTCTTCTCTTATTCCTTTCTTCCCCTGGCCATTTTTGTTGCTTTTAGAATTCTCTTTCATCTTTATTTCCCCTTGAACAAAACGGTTAATGGTATTAAGTTAGAGATTTGCTTAGGTATGATTATCCACTGTAGTCTTGGTTTACCGGCATACTCTAGGTTAAAGTCCATATTTTAACTTTCCTGCTGACTTTTCTAATATCCCTTTATCTAACTCTTTAGCAACAATTCATCGTGGTATCAGTTTGAATGACAATTATTTCCTAGTTTGTCATAAGTTATTTTATATTGAGACTCCGCATCATTCAGTTTTCAGTCTACCATTTTTCTACATTTTCTTTGCTAGCTGTAAAAACATTATCTGGGTGAAGTTGTTTCTTTGGCAGACAAATAGCAGAATATCACAGTATAAGAACTGATGTACTTTGGTCGATCAAAATTCAATCGAGCTCAATTCACCAATCTTGATAATGCATAGCAAAAGTTGTTTAAGGAATAGCAGAATCACATGCAATTAATTCAATGATCATTCTCAAGGTATCCAGCCTGTTTCTGACACTCAGCTCATGGACTTCCTGAGCCAGAGGTTCCTTCTAGTAGGCAAGGGTGTTCTTGTAAGAATTTGTCTGATCCCTTTTTGAACATATGTAAGATTTTGGCTTCCAGAACATCCTGTGGCAATGAGTTCCACTATTCACGAATGTGTTGTGCAAAAACAATTCCTTTTTTGTGTGTGTTTTAAACCAAGTCACTTATTTGGGTATGCTCTCATTTCCAAATCACTACAAATAGTGAATTATGGTTCCAAATTTGTCTTCCCTTTGCCATATATGATATTTTAACTGCTTCCATTAGCCTCAGCTCCTTTTTAAACTCAAATGCTCATCTATTTAATCTTTCTTTATCTGGAAGGAAGTGAATAATCATCTCCAAAAGGCATCCAGGAACATCTCAAGTGAACCTAAGAGTATTTGATTTGGGTATCAATACTCGGTTTCCAAACACAACTTCTCAGCTACAAGACACATAGTGGTAGTCTACATCACTTTCCAGCCATCTGTGTGGCACACTTCTGGACTTACCTTATCAGAGGAGACTTGCAGCTTTAAGCTGTGAATCAGAACCATTTAGCAAAAATATGTGAAGGAAGAGCACCGTACAACATGGCAAGATCCTTCCGATACGGTACATCTGGAGCTGAACTGAGCTTTAGGGACAAGCAAATAGACAAGCAAGCACTTAAATATTACTCAGCCATCTCTCTGTTGCCACATTGTTTAAGGAAAATGTATAATTACTCCAGAAAGCAGTTTTACATGATATGTGAGCAGACTGTCTGTGCTACACTTTAACAGCCTCTAGCTATAAATAACATTATTAGGAAAGCACATTACCTTAGAAGGAGAGAAGAGAGATGATCACCTTTCTGACTGTCTAGAAACATATTTAGATTTCATGTTTAAAGATTAAAAATAGACTCAACAAATGCGTTCGGTTTCTGACATTGTGTTAAGCTTCTTACCCAAATAATACAATTGACACAACAATACAAACAGTTTATTATAAGTTTTAAAATACATTAAAATATCAGTCAAAAATCCAAAACCTTAAAAGGTTCTTTAATTAAAAGGTGAAAATGAGGGCCATGACACATTTGTTCCAGGAAGTAAATCACAGATGGCTGACACAGCTGCTCCCCAGCTGCATACACGTACCATCCTCCTGATGGACACCACTGTCCTGAACCTGGGAGAGCTGAACCACCACAGATTTCAGCCTGGGTTTCCACCCAGTATTGGGAAAGGTTTATGTAAATTCTGCAAATTCTGTCTGATTTTGAGGGGGACATTCTTCCTGAGTCCCTGCCGCATCAGGGATGTTATAGGCTAAAGCCATATCCCTGCATCACAGGTCCAAGGGTCAGATGGTGGGGCTATTTGGCGTGTGGTGCGCTGTCATCTTCTCAGAGCAAAATAGAAAAGCAGTGACTGCAGCCTAACACTCATATCTTTCTTCCTCTCATACCTTCAATTCTTCCTTCTTTACATGGTAGGAAGAAAGACCTTCTGGTTTTGTGCCACTGTACCCATTCACCCTGTTCAAGCACCACTGGCCCATGGACATGCTGACCTGCTGAAAAGGCCAAGTGTCCAGCCTGGCAGAGCCTAACCTGGAAAGCCTGACAGCCATTTGCTCAGCAAGCATCTTCCCAGGAATCTGTATAACCACACAGCATGCAGCTCCCTACACTTCAGCATACCTTCTGACCCAAGAAATTGAATATAGCTTTGTGGTAAGACAAATGAGCAAGTTTTCACTGAATCCAGATTACCCAGCTACTCTTCCCTCTTGCAGTGTGTGGATGTTGATGCCACAATTTTCATGAGAATTGTCAGGATGTACAAAAAGGTCTGAACCAGGAGCCTGTTGTGCATACCACTGGGACCATCTACAGCCCTTTATGTTGTTTCTTTCCGTTGGTCCATTGAAGGTCCAAGTAGCCTCAGAGACAGCAGCATTGCTTCAAAGCCTGCCAGCCTGACCTGTGACCAGTTGTAACCAGCAGCACGTGGACAGGTGGAATTTGGTCAAGCAGATATGCATATTTCTGTGGAAAAAAATTAATGGCCAGACTTACTGAACTAGTGAACTGCCTATCAAACTAGGTCAACTAGGTTGGACTTCCACTTTCTGTTTGTAGAAATGCAAAATAAACACCTACGCACACTGTACTGCAGAACCTTAGGAAATAACAAGCTGAGAACGTAACTGGCCTGTAGCCCATACAGGATATTCATTGACACAGGATACCTGTGTTGAACACTCCTTGCTATAAATTTTCGTTTGGTTGTTTTCTTGACAGAAGGGCAATCCTGCACCCAGGCACTCCCCGTATGTTCTCAGCAAAGTTGTAAAACAAGCTCTCTGAGTCAGGAGTTAAACACTGCGGGTAAACTCTCCTGATAAAGACACACAGCCTCCCCAGATGAATATGTCCTTCAAGGATATGTGGTGTGGGACTTCATTGGCATGTAGGCTCTTGTATGAGTGCCAAATCCAGAGATCTCTCGTGTGGGATAAATTGCTTTTTTAGTTTATAAAGAGTATAAACAAGCTAAAACAATCTTTATTTTTGTCTTCATCATTTGGTTCATCTGAAATTAAATATTTTCACTTCCTATTGATTATCATACACTTACCTCTGCTCCTCATCTGTTCACCCAGCCAGAACAACTGGTCCCTGATCTTGATGCCTTTCCAAACTTCACAGTAGCTGGCTTATTATGATTCTTTATCTCAAATATTTCTCAGGAAGGAGAAAATGACCACAAATTGAGATGTGTCTTAACATAGAAACACTGAAGACATAAAACACCACCTTTATCTTAAAGGTTATATCACATGTATACAATATTACCTGAGTAGTTGAGATTACAAGTAACATCCAAGTTAAAAACAAACAGCTTCATTATAAGCTGGGCAGTAAACAGACAGCTGGCTTCTAAAGGATATTCTACTTCCTGCTCCTTTCCACATATGTAATATTTATTTTAAATTTCTGTGGGGTTATGCAAACTGGGCAGTTCTACAAACTTCTAATCAGATTGTTTAACTTTCTGGTGAATGAGTGGTACAAATCCCTCTTTGTGACAAAACCCAGAAGTTAAATGCATTGCAGACTCTTACCATAGACATTTGGCTCTTCAATTCAAACTGTGGCAGCTCAAGGTCCTAGTGTGACAATGAAGAAAGAATCATCATCCATGCTTACACATAACATTCAGCCAGTGGATAATATTTGATATGTTTTTGCTCATTTGATTCTCAAAACATCCACTTTAGTAGTTGCTAAACAGGGAAATTAGAAGCTTTCTTTAGTTAAACCAGTTTCTCCCCAGATGATGAGATCACTTTGATCAAACACAGTGCCTCTAAAGCAAGGTGGGTTACATAGTCTTTTAGCATACTTATATTATTTTTTTAGTTAGTTTTAATTGCTATTCATTCCCATGAATATTTCTGATCTAACCTTTCTCATTCAGGGCATGACCCAGCTCTCAGCAAAATAGATGGGAACCTTTCCATTAATTTCAATGGGAACTAAAGTGATCCCTAAAGATCAATTAGCAGATCATTGTTTAGTTATGTGTGAAGCTCTGCTAGGGATGGATTTTACAACTATTTTCTTGGAGCCACTCAGAGACTGGACATTTTTTTCCTGTAATTCATAGCCCCATTGGGTAATGCAGTAGAATGCATGATGAGTGCTAATGTGAGCACCAATAACTAGACAAATATCTCATTTATTCAATGCCATCAGGGCTCTTGAAAAGAACATCCCATAAATTCTTAATGATAAGTACCTAAAATAAGTGTCATTGAGACACACTGGATCAGATCAGAAAGCTAACACGGTATCATATTCTGATCTTTAGAGTACTGTGTAATTATTACAACCAAAGAGAGTACTGTCTTTCTTTTTGAAAGAAATATTTTTCTAAAGGTGACATTTACATAGATTGTAAAATAAAGTCACCCAAAGAGAGTGGATGTGGGGAAACCAAAGCAGGGAAAAGGCTTGCCTTACTCTTTTGCACTGCCTCCCAGCTTAGGGAGTTAAAAACAGATTCCAACTCCTAGATAATCCACTTTTCTCTAGAACCAAATACCAACACTTTTCATGGTTTTCATTGAATCAGTAATAGTACCCAAAAAGCATTTTGAAGAAACATTAGTAAGAGATGTGGGGAAAAATGAAGAAATCAAGTAACATGTGTTTACCACACCAATCTATCCAGATGTCTTTTCTTGACAACTGTCTTTCAGGATGAATGAAAGTTGGGTAAATCATTAGAGGACTGTCACTGGAAAATTATTATTTCAGCAAAGAGATAATGGACAGTGTTGAAAGGGGAACTTCTGGCTAAAGGAAGACTAGGAAAGGAATTTCTGAAAGATCATTTAGGGCCTATCTTGTTCAATACTGTCATCAGAGAATTAGCACAGAAATAGAAATGAGCTATTGAAAGGTGGTGACAATTCTTATTTGAAAGTATTTGTCATTGCAGTAAGGGAACAGGCTACTTTAAAGGAAGAACTGGACAACTTTGAGGGCTGCAGTATTAGAAATCTCATAAAATGCAACATTATTATTGTTAAGCTTTTCAATATACTTATGAGGTTTTTTTTTCTTAAACACACTACTTGGAAATAAATGAGAGGAAAAAATAACTGAGAGTGTCAGTGGTTCACAGGATGATTATGATCCATCAAAGTGATCTGATTGTGAAGAAGGCAAGCACGATCCCCATAAATCTTTTTTTTCCAGGAGAGATGAAAAACCATTAATGTCATTGTACTTGTGAAACCTGTGTAACCTGTGTATATAGTACTGATTGCTTGTGTTCAAGAAAGATGAATGCAAGACGAAAGAAATATAGTGAACAAAGTAATGGCAAGCAACTGAAAGAGCTTAACTTTTCCAACAAAACAAGAACTGTGAGGTGATATGTTTGCTGCACTTCAGCAGCAAAGGAAAAAGAGGAAAGTACTAGAGCTTGTTGATGTCGGTATGATTAAGGCCAAGTATAAACTGGCCATGGGTGAACATAGCCTAGAAATTAGGAAAAATTTTGTAACTATCAGAATGTTATGACCTGGAACAGCTTTTTTCCTACAAGTGTAGAGTTATACTTTTGCAGTAGAGCTTAAAGAGTTTGTAAAGAAGAGAATATGATGTGGCCACCTGAGGTAGCAGGGGGTTGCACTTGTCTGCTGAAGTCTTATATACACTGATGTCAGTCTTCACTTCACTTAAAATCTCCTGGGGTGATTTTCATGAGTAGATAGGTGAATCATGGGCCCAGCTGTAGCTTTTCTACCAGGCCTTGAGGCTGATGACTGGCTACAGCAAGTCCAAGAAGAGATGAGAAATCAGACTGTGAGCCAGAGGTAGGATGGATGTAATCTTTGCCAGAATATTTTCACTTGCTGCAGCACCACACAGTATGAACTGCATTGAAGAGATGAAACAAATTCTTTTCTCATTCCCTTCTCCTTTACCCCATATTTACCTTCATAAATGTAGCCCATTACATTGACTGATGCACAGGTATTCTCAAAGGAGAGAAACAGACTAATTAATATTCTTGACTTATTCCTGCTAACAGTCAAACCTAGGATTAACTTCTGTGAATACTAAAAAACCTTTCCAAAGGTAGAAACTATAGTGATGAAGATGTTTCTTCAATAAATCATTCTTGGTATTGCCAACATTTCTGTTCAGATCTGTGGTCTTGTTAGGCATTTGCATGATTTACTTGTAAAAGCAAAAAATCTCACAGGTTGTTGGAAGGATTCAGATACCAGCAGTAATTTTTGTTCAGTTTACATCCATTATCAGTCTTCTCTTTTGCTGACCTTTATGTCATGTGCAAACATTCCTGGTGTTGTGTGAAGGGCTGTTGTCTTTGTTTTACACATAGACTAATTGAAAAAAAGGTTATATGGCTTATATGACTTAGTGAAAAAAAGTACAGAAATTCTGTGGAGAGATTGCAAGCAAGATCTCCCAAGGCCTGGAGTAGCATTCCAGCCACAGAATAAACCTTCACTTTCACCCTAGAAAACTTCAGCTGAGGCTGCCGGGGTTCCTGAGTGTAAGATGCTAATGGGATTCGTGACTGGAAGAGAAAGGACGCAGCGAAGCCACATACATTTCTAGCCTGTGCAGCTGAAATGACAAACAAAAAGCCATCAATACTTCCTACAACATCGAAGAGATGTGGCTACAGAAGGACTCTTGGCACTCAACCCCGTTAATTTTGGCTCTCTGAATAAAGGCTTGTGCTGTCCTACAATAAAAGGCATCCTGTTTCTGTTGTACAAGGGACCAAGTAAGAAAGGAGACAGGCAAATACACAAGAGAGCTTAAAGAAGGAAATCTCTGACGCGCTATGTGTTTCAGATCTTTATCAATGATTTTACTTGTCCATGGCAATGTGTTATTTTATAGAATGAATGATCTATATTTTTAAGTTATCTGCTTTGCCTAATTGCCCAGTAGAAATCACCAATAATTTTTTCTGTGAGATACTCTCTGTGACTTCTCAAATTCTGGTTTATGTCCTCTGTTCAGATCTAAGCACCTATTAGAAATACAGAATAAAGTTATATTCACACTACTTTTAGGGACATGAGTCTGTAAGATGCCCAAATGTCCAGGACCAGCTGCTGGAGTTACATACTTCTGACAGAGAATCTAAACAGCCCACTTACTGAGTCACTTATTTAAAGTTAATCAGTAGGAAACATCAAGATTAGACTTGCGTTTAAAATCACTTTTTCTTTGACTTGCGCCTGAACATCTTCAGGGAAAGGTCTTGCAATATCCTGGAGGTTCAAATCCCCAGTTTCTCACCTGCGGACAGGATGAATATGCACTTTTTTCTTACATGGTATCCCTAGAGAAGGAACCAATCTTTTCTATTACTGCCTAGTGGTTCTAGTGTCTTTCTTTTGCCTGCATGGGATTAGAGCCATGTCTCCCCTGCAAAGTGAGATTACATGGATAAGCACATTAGCGATTAGCCTGGAGCTGAGGAGACACTTCTATGTGTCATGCTAAACTATGAAGCAAAGAAGTAAAGACTGGTGAAAAGGAGAAGGAATGACTCCATGGTCCTAGTAGTCAGCCTGCCCCTTACAAGGGAGCTCTGCAAAGTGACTGCTTTGAAGCCATTGCAGTCCTGGTCCCTTGCTGAACAGTGGCATCACTGACTGAACAGATCAGTCTTCTTGTGAGTTGGGTTTGAAATCTCTAATGCTGAGAAGGGCTCCAGATCTTCTAGGGAAGACATATAAGCCATTACAGAAAAGATGGACTTCTCATTCTCTAGGTTTTCAAAAGAAAGTGACCAGCACTGCTTTTCTGAGAGGCTTTATGCTATCAGAGTATATTAAGGAGCATGAGAAGTCTCCCAAGGAACTTAGATGATGGAACAGCTACTGCTGGTCTCAGATGAGACCTGCATGGCCATTTGTTCAAATGAGACCTCTGTGAAAAAGCATAAGCATATAACTCTAGCCACCAAGAAAATTTCAGTTAAAGAGGTAAGAACATACTGATATTAGCAGCTTTTTCTACCAGCAGGGTTTTCTGTCATGATTTTAAGTTAATCTCCTCAGAGAAACTTTGTTGCCTCTTTAGGATTAAACTCCTCTGTGGTCCAGTCACATGCATTAGCTGAAATGTTCAAAGTCAAAAATAAGCATGAATTGTTGGCTTTGTCCACAGAGAAACACTCATCAAAAGGGTGAACACAAATGGTCTCTGGAGGCTGTTACTCCGGATATACACTGCGCCAGATTTTGGACTCTGTTAACTTCAGAGGCATGTAACTAACACCAGATCATCACCACAGGCATGTAAATGGCGTTTTATATGCATTATCAGCACTTAACTCACCTCAGCTGACTTAAGTATTTAAGGTGTAAGTGGATCTAAAGTGGTAAATAATGTGTAACACTTCATTGTTTCATACACAAAAAGCCTATTGGCTTAATTGTTTCAACTGTGCCCATTGGCACTGGTGATGTCATGGTATCGATGTCTCCTAGACACTGCAGTGACTTTCACTGTGAATACACAAACCTGATAAGAAGGCATAAAAAATCACACTTAGAGGAACTTCCATTTCACCCTGATCACACTACGGTTTTGAGAAAAAAAATAGCAGAAAACAGTTTTGAGGAACAGCTTTGGCCTGCTTGGCACCTGTGTTATCTGTGCCAACTGCCAGTAGAGCTCCAAGGTGATCTCACCATTACTTTCTCTTTAGCCTCTTTTCCTGAGGAACTTGAGCTTCTCTAGTCATGCTGTCTTTCTGTTTGTATTTCAGTTTGCCTGTCATTTGCCTCCTACCCTAGCAGCTTTTTAATCTGACAATAGCTCAGTCACATCAGGCAAAAAGGGAGAATTTCCAATGGGAAATGAATTCCTACAAGCCTTGTGAAAGCCAACAGGTGGATAGAGGAAAGCAACTAATGCAAATTAGAGAAAAGAGAACCAGAGAAAAGTTTTAATATGAGCACCACAAGACCTTCTGGCTGGACAATCACTTTGTATGTATCTGCATGCAGGTTGGCCATAACATCTGCAGCACTGTGTTGCTTCAGCCTATAGTTAAGGGACATCGGGGTGAAATGAAGAAAAAATAGGGAAATGCAGGAACTGGGAGTAAGTTAGGATTAATGTGAGGATGTGTAGGAGACATGACTGGGGAAGTCTTACAGACTTTCGGGACAAACTGTGATTATCATGGAAAGGTTAGATGAAAATCCATAGGAAGATGGACTTTCTTGTTCTGCTTATCATAAAACAGGATATGGTGCATATTTAGAACTGAAACAGCCCAAAATGGCAAAAATGCAGACCTTCAGAGTACAGCCAAACTATGATTTCATTAGTATCTTCATTCCAGATTAGGCCAAATTTGACAACAGGTGTAGCTGCACCTGTGCAATAACCATATTCAAAGTGAAAGGGGTATGCAGTCAAGCTTCCAATAAAGGCCCTTGCTGAGTGGCTTACTGCTGAAAACTGAGTACTGAGTTTAAACTAAGGAAACATTGGCATCAAGTACTGAATGTGGGTTATTTTCAAGCATAAAGTGATACCCTTGCCACAGTTAAAACAGGCTCCTGTCAAAGATCAACTGATGTCTCCACAGTCACATACTTCAGCTCCCTGTTTACTGGCAGCATCTGATCCTCTCATCATTCATGCTGTGTATATGCTCACTCACTCCTAGGATCCCTTCTGAAGCAAAATTACTAGTTTCCTTGGAGAGGAAGCCTGGACAGAGTTAACAGAATAGTTTACTCCAGGCTCCACTCCAGACAGACAAAATGGTCTTAGACTGCAGCAAGTTTAACTCCCTCAGCCCATGACAGTTGTTTGATGTTGCTCCAATAGGCCTCCTGTCCTCAAATGCCCTACACACTGTCGTGGCATAGCATGTTTTGAATTAGCAAATCACAAATGCTTAATAATTAGCTCTCAGGGCAATATGGGGCCAGAGGAGACCTCGGCCAAATACTACACCAAATCTGGTCATGCTGCCCTAAAGGGAGTAGTTACTCCTGAGCAAGGTAGACAGAAATCATCTTGGACCACTTGGTCTGGGTCAGAGATCACCCTTGGGGCGTCTACTCTGGAAGCAGTCACCACCCTTGAGAAGCCAGGGCAGAGGCCAAAGCTCCCAGCAGAAGGATTTTGCTTCCAGGCTTACAGCTGGAATTTGAACTATTCACACTGATAGGTGCCACCCATCACCATCAGCTCTCACCCGGGAGACTGGGGTGGCCCCTCCAGCCTTTCTCCTCAGGGGCCAGTTAAAGTATTCTCTCAAAATAGATAATGAAGTAATAATTTTATTTTCCTAGTTGCTTAAGGAGAGTGTTAGAAGAGTTAATCCAGGGATCAAAGGTCTTTGTTAGCAGAGAGTCTTTTGAATCCCATGTGTGCTGGTCACAAAAATAACACAGAAAGTGTACAGACCTGAAAATGACAGCCAGGATGGAAACCAAATCAGCCACTACTTTCTCTTGGCATTTAGTGTCTTTTAAATATTTGGGTCAAGTTTGATGTTGCTAGTTTATGTAGTCTGTTGTAGTATTATTTCACCAGCTGCCAAATCTTTTTGTGCAAGTAAAACTTTCCAAAAGGGCCTTAAACTCCAGTGGCAGAATAGTTATTTGTATGTCAACTGCAGCTTCTATTAATAGGATGATGAAAATATCCCCCAATCAGTAACTCTCCAAGAGACAGGCAATTCATAAAAATAGATTATAGAAAACAAACAAAGATGAAGGCATGCTTTAGGTTAATCAAAACATTGATGTTCCAAACTCTTCCTCATAACCCATATATTTAAGACATTTGTATATTCAGATAGTAAACCCATTCAAACACAAACAAACTAACTTTACATAGGACAAGGAATTCAGGTATTCAGGGAAAAGGAATATTGATATATCCTATAGTGAATGAACACAAAAAGTAGTGGAGGTTTTTAATGACTCAAAATTAAATTAACTGCTTTCTGTGATACCCAGTAGAGCTTGCATGAAGGCACGTACCAGAGGTGAATGTGTTTTTAAAGGGTGTTGATTTAAGACCTGATTTGTTTGAAGATTGACTTGAAAGAATTTCAAAGGATGTAGCTTAATTAAAAATATTCCAAACTTTGCATTCCTCCCAAAACCTTTTGACCTCTCACGACATTTAATGCTTGAAGGTGAGGAGTTGACTGACTGCTTCTCACTTCACTAAAGGCACCTAAATCCTTCCCCCTATGCAACAACCATCATTATTTGTTGATAGGTGTTCATTACACCAACCTAAAATGAGTACTTGGAGAAGTGGCAGGTCAGTAAGCTGCAGGTACCTCCCGTACCAGGGGTACTTTTCCATCAAACATAGCTCATCCTTTAAAAAACACCCAAGAACAGAATGTGCATAGGAAGGTCTGCACATTGCTGCTATCAAAAAGCTTGGCACTCCCACTGACAGAAGAATCAAATGGAGCTATCCATTAACAAGCCAGTGACCTCCACTGCCTCCCGTGAGGAATGGCTTGCTGTCACCCACTCTGAGGGGGAATCTCACCATGAAGGCTGTTTGCATTCAGTCAACACTTTTTTTTATAGGCCTGTGGAGTCAAAGATTGCTAGACTTTTGAACCCCAGGCTAACTTCTGTCTGGCTACAGCCTCATTTTCTGGAGCCAAAATCTTTTTTAACAACTATCCAATAACAAGTAGTTAGGGTAAAGTCTGCTAATCTTCTCCTTTGGGCCTGGAGGTTGTATATTCAGAACCCGATGAGGTGAAGGTAGAATTACTGCCATCAAAGCCCGAGGCTACTTTCTAAAAGAGGTTGAACTCTAGGTCACCGAAATGTTAACTGGACAAAGAGAGATCAGGGCAGATAGTGTTAATATTAAAACTGTCCTACTGAGATAATGCAGAATTGACTGCTTTTGCTCTGGAAACTAGCTGAATGAAAGACATGAAGGGAAGGCTAGAGCAGTTTTTTCAAAAGGTGAAAACATAGCAATAAAGGATTTATTGTCTTTCTTTTATTTGGAATTCATTTTTAGCCCCTTTATTCAGTAAGACAAAGTAAAATAATTTTTATGTCACATTGTATTTGGGCCACACTGTTTCCTAAAGCTATTTGATTTACTAAATTGAATAAGTTATTTCTTAAATATCTTCTCTCTCTCCTCCAAAAGCCTGAGTGAAAAATTAATTAGAAATTGAGAGGTTTCTGCTCTAGACTTAAGAGTCCTGGGGACAAATGAGACTTGCTGGGTGGCAGGAAGGATAAAAAAGCTCCGACTCACACAGACGTGGAGGAAACATGCTCAGAAGGGAGTGGTGTCCATGCAATGCCTGGATATGTCACGATACTGCATTTTGTGCCTCTGCTACTTGCACATAGCAGAGGTCGGGGAAAGATTCCAGTTTTTTAAGGGGTTAGAGCCCAAACACTGAAAATCTTCAAACATTCAAAATAAAATCACAGATTTTGCCTGGAAATTCATCACAGAGCAGGACAGCCATCATTCCACCAAATGGAGTCACTCCAAAATTAATTTCACTCACTGTCATCAAGGACAACTAATATGTTGCTACCCCCTCTCTGGTATCAAAGTTGACAGATCCAACAGGATTGGCAGCACTTTGTTCTCCCCCATTGCTGTGAGCAGGTCTTTGCCTGCTGCTGCCAGTGGCTTTTAAGTCCCTATATGAGAGCGAAAGAGCAGAAATGTTGAGGCCAGCTATTTCCCATGCCAGGTCCTGCTGGGCTCTGCTACAGCACCCTGGTACCCTCCCTCACTTTTGGGAAATTGATGGAAATACTTCGGCTAACACAAGCAAGGGGTATGTTTGGAAATATGATGGCAATTAGCACAGCAGTGGAATTACCTAACAGTTCAATTCTCAGGACAAGATGCGTTTAATGGTGCTGCAATTGCCAACTGGATTAAGTCAAGTAAAGTGGAAACAGATTTCTGCTTCTAAGCTGAGCTATCAGAAGAATCCTCTCGTGGGACTTCTTCAAAGCAGAAGGCTCCCAGAGTAGCTGGTACAGGTACCACCATGGGAAGAAAAAGCGTTGTGTACAAGACCAATGGTAGCAAAAACAACCCTCAGCTGTATGGTGGGACACTTAAGTGCACAGAGAAAGACATCTCCAGCCCCACATCTTCCTCCCAAGGAAGTAGCATCCTAGAGCTCTCTCCTGAGCTATGGGCAGAAGAAGAGTTTTTAGCCTCTCCAGAAAAAAAGGCAATAGTCAGTGTTCTTTAGTTTCCTGTCATTTTGTTGGCATTTCCCAGGGTTTTAGGGACCCCAGGTTGCCATTACCTTCATGAAAATATAAAATTTCTCCATTCATGAGCTATATGAAACAGGCTCATCAGTATTAGCTTTCTGTCATGATGGGTAGGGTTTGCATATATTTTCTTTTAATTATATCAGAGTAAAATAAACTAGTGGTAATGACTAATGATGGCATAAAGCATTTGTTTCTTTCTTTTGAAGCATTCTTCTGACATGAAGGTAGAACATGACGATGTATTTTTATGTTAATTATGTCCATGTGAGTTATCCCAGATAGATGGCACAACAACAATGCTAAAATTCACCAAAGTGAAGTCTGACTTTTTTTTTCTGAAACCTAGCACAGGAGCAGTGTCCATGGTGCAACAGACATTGGAATATATTTCTTCAAGGTTCGGATTAGGAGTAACTTTTCTCTGCTGCACTAGCAACACCAGAACTAGTTAACTTTTGCCTGGTTTAAGTGCTTCACATATTAAACTAACCAGTGTAACTGTACCATTAGGTTATCCTGTATCAGTGTGAATATAACAAATTGGTCTTCAGTCAAATACTTCTCAGACTAAAATGCAAGCCTGTCTCCTAATTCATATACCTTCATCCATACTCTTTTCTGTTTTAACTATGCAAAATAGAATTTTGTGGTTACTAGTAAAAATTGTCCTTCAAAATACCACACAATACTGCTCCAATTAGGTCAGTTTTTGGTCTTAGAATATGATTTATAAGAACATTGTGGCTGTTACACAAATGGGAAGAAAAAGTAGACAGAAAATGATAGTGCAGAATAAAAAACTGGCCATTTTCTTTAAGGAACTTGTAGTTTCACATCTGGACATTACCCTGTTGGACAGCTGACAAGCCACTTTGGGGATCTTGGAGGCTTGTTTCCTTAAGAAAGGAATCAAGTCTGTGAGTCTGGCATGCCCTCTTGTACCACCCTATTTTAATTTTTAAAGATTTTTTCCATGAACCCAAAAGAAGTAGAGATCAGGAAGCATTTTACTTGCCCAGATTCCCCCCAGCCTGTCTTTCCAATCAATTCTATGCCCAGACATTGGGGACATAGTTGGATTTTATAGCTAAGTCAATCTCAGCTCAAGCTAATGCCAAAAGATTCAGTTCTGTCTGTCCTTCTATTGCCTTTAATTGCATACTCCTATTCCCAGCACAGCACTGTGTCTGATATTTTTCTGACCTCATGGTATACTACATCAGGGCTAGATCATCAAAAAAAGTATAGATAAGTTTTGCAGAGCTTTGCAGACATGCAAGTGCTTATGACAGCAAAGGAACAAACAAGAGCACAAAAATGAAAAGAGAGAAGAAGGAGAAAGGGAATAGACTGCCTTTTCAGAGGCAGCTGATCATCTGATTGCCTGGCCTAGCATCAAACTGTGCACTGCACCCTCACTGACTGCTCCATCTCAATGTGATCACCATGACTGGTGACTTTTTTCTTTTCTGTACAAACAACAGCTTGTCCATCATATTCTTGTTTTTGCATGCACAGACCAAGTATTCCAGTACTGCTCAAGCTTTGTCATGTGCTCCTTGCCTTGGGCCATAACCCATGTCTGCTTCTTACCATCGTTGTATAAAAAATCATTTATTAAACTCTCCAGTACTGAGCCCAAAAGAGGCAAAACCATTGTCTTTATCCAGGTCTGTGATTATCAAGAGATTAAAAGACTTGCCTGACAAAAATTATAAATTCTAGGCAGACACCCAAAATCAGCTAGAAATTTCTACAGAGAATGAATCAATCCTCATCATCACTGTAGGTAGAAAGTGCAAGGAACAGAATCATGTGACATTCACTTTGGAATCATACGGGTTCATTTCTATGTTTTTTGACTAAGAGTAACTCACATTTACAGGAATACATTAGAAAACCTATTTTTCTTTGTTCTCCCAAAATAATGGCACTCACACGCACAGCTCCCGGGCCTGATTCATCACCACATTACTTCAGCTTTATTTCAGGGACTCCATTTATAGTGCAGCAACTACATGAACCATGATTCCTGTCTGTGATGCTCGCAAAAGTAAAAGGGTAGGATGGCCTTTTAGGGGGCTCCTGACTTAGGACTCAGTTGCCCAATTCTCTGTTTGATGCTCCTCTGTGAGACGAACTCTCCAGGATATGAGCGCTCTGCCATTCCCAAAAAATTGTTTCTTCCTCCCTTATGCTGAACAGCCAAAACAAAAGAGCATTTAGCTCCTTAGTTAGTTCAGAAATTTCTAGTAATGTGAGAAAATGCCCTGCCCAAGAATTCCTAGCTTCTTCAGTCATTAGTGGATATTATCAATTATTTTGCAGCCAGCAATGTGTAGTGTATTTTCACAGCCAAAGTAATGCCCCTGAAAGTGTTTGATTTTACAAATAGTTAAGCATTGGAATAATTTTAATGGCAAGGATTAGCTCACTAAACTCTATAGTAAGACTCAGCAATGTAAGGATATAGATAAGAACTGTAATTCCAGAATATAACAACATGCACATCATTTAAGTCAAGCTACACACTGTATCTGGCTGCAAAGGATTCAGGGCAAAAGGAATTTTTCTTTTGACCTCAGATAATTATTATATTTATTATTAACATCACAATAATGTCCCATAGCTGTAACCAGCTCTCATTAGCCAAGGTACTGTATAAACACACCAGACTATTAAATCCCTGCTAAAGGAAGTTTACATACATTTTGAAACATAAAAAATGCAGAACCTGTTAATTTTATTTCACCATAATTAACAGTCTTTTAAAATCTTAGTACTGTAATAACAAATGGGGCTTGAGTGTGATCTTTGCTACTTTTGTGTAAAGCCATAGGAATGTCATTCATTTAGACCTCGACAGAGAGGCTGAAATGCATATTGCTGGCATGAAGTAAAAATGCTACTAGAAAAATATTATTAAGGTTGCAATGTCAAGGATTTTGAATCTTACAGAAGAACTTGTACACCCAGATGACACCTGACGACTTCAACACAAACAGAACTGCTGATGAACCCCAGAAACAACTACATTTTCTCATCTCTGCCCTTTCCAGCGACATCACCAAGGTGCCCTGATTTCTGTCAGTTGACATGTATTTCCTCCTCTGCCTAATACCAAAATTGTTCTTAGGTGACTGGCCCCAGTAATATTTTGTCCAGAGGAAACATGGAAAAGAGTATTTGTACTACACAGTGCAGGGATACTTGAGGCAGCTGCTCAGATACAGAAATGGTACAGCTCTCCAATCAAACTTACTAATTTTGGGGCAGACTTACTGCATAATCCTCTACCTCACTGACGCAGCATCACAAATCCCCTCCCTCTTCCAAGGGCTGCCATCACTGCTCGTAGGGCTGGCAGCTCAACATCAAGAGCTTGCTCAGCTAAATTTTATTACTGCAAATCTATAAAGAAAGTTGCTTATAAAGATACAATTGCTTGGCATGTTTGAATCATCATCTCCCAACAGGTCAAATCTTGGGCAAAATGAGCTATTCAGGGAAGAAGCACCAGTTGCGTTTTCGACACACCCTGCCAGATTTCAAGTTCCTTCCTCCAGGCACAGAATGCTGAGGATGTTCAAGGAAACGGTAACAGATTTTGTTATACAGACAAAAAAAAAAAAGGAATTTTCTTCAGAAAAAAAGAGACAAGCCTTTTAGGAAGACATTTTCAGAGGGATATTAACTTCTTTTCATCTTTATAGACCAGCCTGAGGCATTTGTATTTGAGTCCAAACAAAGTCTAGCAAAGCTGTAAACATCTGAAAAGTCTTTTTTAAAAGGAAGAATTGGTCCACATTAATAACAGGCATTGTGTACTGTCTGCTCTGACAGTAATTTGCAAATATAAAAAATATTTCCTTCACATACAGTAGCCTGCAAAATTTCACTTAAAACAAAAAACATGAGTGAAGGATTGTAAAGTTTGTGTGTGAAAGTCTAATTTGTTCTTCCTGGTTTTATTCAAGAAATCAGACATATTTTGTATTTATTTATAACAAAAACATCCTGTACAGAATCTGAGTATTACTCAGTTCCTAATGCTAAAATGGAATATCAGTTCAGTGCTGGGCTGAATTTCAGCCTAGATGAGAGGTGCCGTGTTATGTTTCTTCACAAAGAGCCAAGTTGGCCTAGAAACCCATCAAACAAATTAATTTGGTAGAAATGTTGACACAAAAAATGCAGTTTAGATCAGTGATAACACAGGAAATCCTAATTAATTTAGCAGTAGCTGAAGCCTCACTGACCCTGATTTTATTTTTTTTTATGTTAGTTGGTCCCCAGAACACTTAAATTGAGACAATTTGACTTTCTAGCTCTATGTTTACTTCAGAATACTATAACATTACTGTATGCAGGAAAAAAGGAACTAAAAAACCCTCATATGTCCTCAATTGTCTCTGTGTAGAGGCAGATAATATCTTCAAGGGTTTCAAGAGCATTACGATCACCACTCTGTGACAGAGACTCCACTGGCAGTCTCTACTTCTAAACTGATTTACATCATTTGAGTGTCCAGTCTACCAACTGAACAACTAATGTGTTTTCACAAATACTAAATAGTAGTGCTTTCAGTCTGGTTTTGGTAGGACATCATTTGACAGCAAAGGTAAAAATTGCGACCTTCAAACTATAAAGAACTTTTGCCCTGAGTAAACCTAGCATCGGCCAGCCATGTTTTTCAAATGGCTTTACTTGCAAATGGGAATTTATTTCCTACAGAGCTGAGGTCAGCAGGTAAAAAAAGCTAAAAAAATAGCCTTCTGTAATGCCCCAGAACACAGCTTTAACAGAAAAACAGAGAAATTCATTAAAATAAAATTCTGGGAGTTAAGCAAGGACGTTGCCCATTTGAGAAGGTGAAAGATCTTGGTAGCAGGACTTTGCAAAACACTCATGTCTCCGACAAAATGAGGAAAGTGCTTCACAATGGTCTCCTCATTATGGTAAACAGACCTCCCATGTAGTATCATTTTATGTGCTAGTATCTACATTTCTGGAACAGCTTAGGGATGGGAGAGTGCCAGCATTTTTGCATGCTTTCTGCATCCTAGGGATGGCAGCTGTGAAGTAGAGCAGGGCGCACTTTCTGTTGTATCTCTCAAATATAGTCCTGAATGCAACTTCTGTCATTAAGAAATATTTCCTAAGCAGACTCCATATCCCCATTTTCCATCTGATAATCGTCTCCTTGTGTTTGTGGTAAGTCAACATCCTTCATCTTTGCCTTATGAGGAAAAGCTATGGCTGTAAGCACTTCAAAATTCCCTTAGTGCTTGCGGATCCCTATGATAACAAACAACAGAAAGCATCTAACATGCTTTTTTCCTTTCCTTACAGAGACAAGCAGTTCACTCAAGACAGGGCAGCTCCCATGCCAGCTTTCTGTTTGTACTATCTACTAAGTTACAGCACATGCTTATCTCTCAAATTTGGCAATGAAGAAAGGAGATGCATGATGCGGCACTATCCCTTTCTGACTGTTGCAGGTGGAAGAAAGGGCAGGGTTTGTGTAACTCAAAGTCATCACACACACAGAGAACACAGGCGGGTAGCCCTTATTTCCTTTTGGCTATGAGGTGTTTGGAGCAAACTCAGACACTTCGCTGGAATGCAGCATCTCACTGGAGTCCCAGGAGTCACTCACGTGCACTACTACACAATGGAGAGGTCTGGCCCCATACTTGTATTTGTGAGGTAACTGAGCAATGCTGAGCACCCACACCCAAGGTCTAGGGGGGCACTGAACTGAGTTTAGCAATTTGTTCCACCATCTTCACTCAGACAAAGCTTTCAGTGATTTATAACAGTGTGGAGAGAGGACTTCAGCTGTAGCTTTCTTTAAATGTTCACATGCAATTGTTTTTCCCGGAGTTCTGAAAAAAGTGTCATCGTGCTTCTCAACAGGGAAAAAATTTTGGATAAGCTATTCAGAGAAGTTGAAGAAATGTCCTCCAGGCACATGACTGTTAAACCCTGCTTCAGTTTTGGTGAAAGATCTGCCTTGATCCAATGCATTTTCTATCTCACCCCTTTCCTCACCCCTCCCCTCTCTTCAAAGGGGGAGTTAGTGCCCTATGACACTGGATGGGCCCAAAGGAATGGCTGCTTCCTCACGCCTGCCTTCCCTATTAGCAGCAGCAGAGTCCTGGCTGCTATAGAGAGAACCCAGTGAAGCCACACAGAGCCAAATCTACACCGAGACAGGGAACAGAGATGGGGAATAAGGCCATCTGCTAGAAAGTGGAAAGAGGACAGCAGAGGTATTTTCTTACTTCTTCCTCTCATATAACTTTCTTATAGTTCACTATAACTGACCGAGTTCATGAGACTCATCCTGCTCTTCACTGTGAAAACAAAGAGGACCAGGAAGGCTTAAGGTTGGGAGTAAGAGGAGTTGATTTAGGAAATATGAGGAAAACAGCAAGAGAGTAACAGAGAAAAGAGAAAGGGTAAGAAAAAGAATGAGAAGTCAGAACTATGGAGCTTAGGAAAAGGTCAGCAGAAGAAACCAAGGCATAAGGGGTAGAGCAGCATTAAAAGGCACAAGAATGAGTATGGGGAAAGAGAAAATTATGGCTACAACAACAAAAACCAGAAAGACTTAGAAAACACTTTGAAGGTGACCATTGAGTGGTTTGAAAGAGCGTGAGTGGGAAAGAGGAATGCAAGAAGGGAAACCACCACAATGAGTTACTCGTCATTAATGCACAGGAAATGAAAAGCAAAGTGCTAGCATCTAGTGTGCACCCAAACATTTCCTTTAGGAAATCTTGGCCTTACCAGAGCAAAGGGGACATGGATGCCACAGGACACAATTTCATCCTTTGTAATTAAGGTAGAGATGGGTCATGTGAGAAAGCCCTGCTGACTCCTAAGGGTACAGTTTTCCTTCCTAGTATTTCCATAGCTTCTGAAAGATTTCCATACTTCACATTACCACATTATAATATGAAGCAGGTTGGAATTTTCTTAGCTGCAAAGGGGGGATATTTCCTTCCCCCTTGTACACATCAGGCCTGTCCCTACAGGCACAAAGGATTTATTCTTCCCTTTACAAATTACTTCACCAGCTGAGGAGCTGCAACAGCTGCCAAACCCCCCAGAAGCCTGAGACCTCTGCCCCATCCCAGCAAGGCTGAAATGAGGCAGGGGAGAGAGGAAGTGATTTATTTTGAAACAAGTACTGCGGAGGCAGAGGTGGTGTGACTGGCCAGGGGAACAGGGAACACACTGCAGGAGCAAGCAGAGCCCAGCCTCAGAAGAGCTGATAAGTTCTTATGTAGGATGAACCATTCCCTGCAGCATGCTGGAAGAGAGTTACTCAGGAGCCTGTGTGGGGATGGTCAATATTGCTGGTGAGAGCCCTCACCATTTTTCCCTCCAAACCACTTGTAACTCAGAGCCAGCACGTGATTGTGAACACCCCCAGCAAAACCAGAGGTTGAACCAGGTTTTGGGTTGGCTCCAGCTCTGTTTTGGGGTTGCCTGTGACCAAAGTTGTCCTCGCCTAGTCCTGGTTCAAGTTCAGTCAATGGTCTGAAACAGCCCTGGTTCAGGCCTTGCTAGAGAAAAAGTCTGGAAAAAGTTTTCGGCCTGACTCTGCTGTATGTGTGTGCATCTGAGCAAAGCTGGTCTTCTGTGCTTGCTTGTTGTGAAAAATGATGAATTGCAGAAGTACCCATTTGGTGTTAGTCATTTGGTGCAGCAGGAAGGAAACAGGAAGCCCTTCTGAGCATTAACTTTTCAAAGCAGTTTGCAAAGAAAGCCAAGGCCCTCCTCCCTTAGGCTCCATAGCCACTCACTGCTCTTTATGCCCTCACCTTAACGGGTACCTAGTCACAATTAACATTCACAACCCCTGCAGCCGGAAATATTTGCCTGGTGCAAACAGCTGAGGCATTTGGTGTCAGTCCTTTCTCTGTTCAAGGCGTGTTAAAAAGGGGGAGGGAAGAGGAGCCATACACTTGCCAAACGGGAGAGGCCTGATTGCACTCAACAGGTTCAGTTCACGCTGTGACCCTGCCCGGCTTCCTGCTATTCAGATGTGTTACTTCCCCTTTGTGGTAATGGCCTGTGGCAGCCGGCCAGAAAACACTATTAATTTCAGAAGTGGCCTGACAACAAACCCACAGCGAAATGAGAGGAAGTGGCGGGGAGGCCATCTGTTAACTTCAGCAGAACAGTAGGGACACAGCTATGTAGGTTCTACAAGGAAAGCAGATTAATAATCCACAAAGAGGAAACTGGCTAAAATTATCCACAGACCATATTAAAAAAAAAAAAAAAAAAGAAAAAAAACAAGGGAGTCACTTGAGCTGCAGCTGGACAGGAAATTGCTAGAGCTGCTTGCAAATCTCCACTTTGAACAGAGCAGCATAGGGAATGCCAAGAGCGGAAACCGTTCAAAACTGGATTAGCACAAGCCAAGTTCAACTGCAACCCACTTCTACTTTTACAGTTTATGCACTCAATCTAGGCCACTACTGCATGAGACACTGACTCACTTTTTTCCCATGTCTTGTTTGCATTTCATTTCACACACTTGCAGTTTCTAAAATTACTTGAGATGTGCTCTGGCTGCCAGGAATTCTGCAGAACCTCAGCCGACAGCCCCAGCTGTAGCATCAGCCCCTCACCATGGTACTGCACACAGATTTTGGCACCACTCTACCTTGGACCACTTTTCATCAGGAAGGATGGTAATGAATATAAGTTGCAGCAGGAAGTTTTGCAATTGCTATAATCCCCCTTTTTCCTTCTGCAGACAGAACTACTTGAAGGGTCCAAAAAGAAAATGAGTTGACTAAGGCTATATAGAGACTTTTACTCCATGCCTTCATTAAGTTGCAAGGTGGCTGAATGGCAACAGAAAAATAATTTACAGGCTGCAGAATGTTGATGGATCTCGGTGAAATGAGTTCTGCCAGACAGCTAAGGAGAGCATCTGTAGTAGAATGGCCAAAAGTCATAAACAAACCCAGAAAATAGCAGCTCCTTATTCTTAAAAATAATAATAATAATGAGAAAAAACTCTTATGGCCCAGAGTGAGGTGCATCCTCAGGGTAGTAAAGAGATGCTGGAATATTTTGCAACTAAGTTAAGGCCTTCAAAAGCATTCCCTTCACAAAAGCAAGATGAGAATCCAGTACATGCACCATTTAGGCACCAGTGAACCAAAGGGGCAATCAAGGCTTTATTGTCTTAGGGGCTGTACAAAAGCTATTGAAAGCAATCATTACCTTTAAACATAACCATGTGTATGTGCAATTAACCACACCCACACAGAGGCGAAAAGGGGAATAAACCAGCCAGGTTCTCCATAGCCAAAAATAGTTATTTATTTATTAATAATTTAAGGTTTTACATTCTTATAATAAATTCCTTCTTAAAACTTTTACACTGTGAATTAGACTCTCCCTTATTGGCAACCATGTGCAGGTTCACTGTGCGTACACGCAGGTACAAATGTTCGCACATACTTCCAGTTTTATTAAAAAAAAAAAGAAAAGACGCAAAATATTGCATTTGAGGTGAAGCTCCCTGAAGAATTTGTACAGAGGTAATGCACTGTTTAGCACATCTGAAAGTTTTAAAAAGTGATCAAAAATCTTTCGCATTCAAAGACAAACCTCCTCCCAGATGATCTATTTACAAAAGGTAAGGCAAAAAATTAATTTAATTTAAAAATATATATATATATGTATCATGTGGAACCTACATCAAAAGCATGAGGAAAAAAAATCACCACAAGGAAAAGATATATGAAAGAAGAGACTCTACTTGCTCACAAAACATAATTTGCAAACTTCTCACCATTGCCATTTCTCCCTCATGGAAAGCTTGCTTCAATTGAAGAATAAAATCCAGCATGCTGCAAATATATTCTTTGCCATAAAAAAAAACCAACAAGAACAACAAATAAAGCAGGTTTTATGGAAAGAACAAAAACACAGGTGTCCCTCGGATTGATTTTTTGAATATATGTGAATTTAAAAAAAAAATTGCAAATTGATTTAAGGTTAAATATTTACATTGATCAAGTAGAATACTACCAAACTCCCAGCAAACAAGTACTCCAAATACACTAAGCTGAAATCTCTTTCTTTGGCTCCTCTAAATTAAAACAAACAAACAAAAATAACCAGTCTTCACTGAAGACAAAGATGTATGTCACAGATCTGAGAGCAGAGAGGGCAGAAGGACAGTTCCAGTCTCTAGAGAACATGTGCCCAGCCTGTCCAGCCTCACCCTATCCCCCTGGAAGTCCTCAGACCCAAGCCACTGCACAAGCAGGGATGAGCACACTGCCCACCTGCTGCCTGCTCACTGTGGTCCTGCCCAGAGAGCTTACCACATTCCCTCCCTTTCCAATAGCCGATTCCATACTGTGTAACCTTTCCTTGCCTTGCAGCTGCTTTTGACAGCAGAGGCCAGAAAAAGAGAAAGCTGCATTCCTTTATCACTGCCAAAGAGAAACCATTGAGGAGTGATCCCATGAAATGGACAGGAGAAGGGAGGTGATAGGAGCTCACGTGGACTGCAGGGAATCCACCTGGAAGACGTTCTGGTTGGAAGGGGTGGTGAAGTACAGCTGCTGGTTCGGCACTCTATTGTCACAGGGGCTGCTCAGTCCCAGAGTCCTCTCAAAGTCCAGCAGCTGGCCCATGAAGTTGAAGTTGGGTGAAATGTTGGACTTCTTCATCTTGACAATATCATAGGCATCATTCATGGATAAGTTCAGCTTCTGCATGAGGTAGGCCACCGTCACTGTGACCGAGCGGCTGATCCCTGCTAAGCAATGCACCAGGACTCCGCAGTTCTTCCCCCGTGCTTCATCTGGACAGAGACAGAGGCAGAGAAGGACACGTAAAACAAGGGCATGGTAACTGATCTCTCAACACAAATGAGATTAGTATCAAGTAGGAAGAAAGGACGAATCTGATCCCAGTGGTCAGCAGTGCAACTCAAGAGTTAACTTTAGTGGCTTAAAACCAGGACAAGAGGAGAATCCACTCCCCCTAGTACCCGAGTCCAAGAGCTGAGAAAGCTAAGAATGAGACAAAGGGAGCAGGACACGCTGCATGACACTGTTTTAAAAGTCAGTTTTAAAATACACGCTTTTGCCCGCAGATTTGCCTTTAAATTCTTACAGTCCCCTTGCCCCAGCATGGAAATCCTGCAATATGTCACTGAATGGCTTTTATACAGACTAGCAGACTGCAAAGGTCTATTAAATTATTCTCCAACTGTTGTGCAGCTAACAATGGAGGTATTCAGGCATTTTAAAAGAATGAGGGAAGTCACAGGGGACAACCCATTAGGAGGAACAGGATGTCAACATTGGTTGAAAATGGGTTCCTTTGTAATAGGAAATGCATTACAATGCCTGGAGATTAGTTTCTTTGTGGCTTCCAGCCCACATTTCTTCCTGCTGGGCTCAGATTACCTACATTCTCCACTATTACCGGTATCATTCAACCGGATTACAGCACAGCTTCCTAACAGATGCGATGCCCACCCCACCGCACCCCGATGGATGGTTTTAGTCCTCCCCGAAACTAAGAAGAGTGTACATTTCAACCAGAACTCTTTAGGCTCAAGGGGACGGGTTTCCAGAGCTAATGGGTGATGTTTGAGGGCCGGCTGACCGAGGCACCGGGCCCGAAGGGTATATTATTATTACCACGGGATTTAATTAAAGCTCTGACTATACACTTGCGAGAGATACCGTTTATGAATAATTTGCATTTAAAAGCTAAAGTTAGCTTTCCATATCGTCTCTTTTTGTTATACTGCTCTTTAGTAACCTCAAGAAGAAAAAAAAAAAATCAACAAAACCAGTCAATAAAAATAACAAAAAAAGGGCAAATAAGCCATCAACCAGGGTCATTTTCCCCCCACCCCCACCCAACCAGGAACTGATTTAAGAAGATCCCCAATCCTTCGAGTGCTCAGTCTCCAGCTCCACCACAAACGATTCAGGGGGGAATTCCACAGCCAGACAAACCAGGTATGCTTTTGCAACCTGCAAAAGTCGTTTACAATTCACCGGGGCTCCTCAATAACCCCAAACAGTCCCCAACCGCCCCTAAACTTACGCCAGCTTTAAAACCAGAAAAGAGGGCATCCTCCAGAGACTGCCATAAACGCTGCTACCGCTTCTCGCCCGAAATCTCCCAAATTCTGCTTCCTGACATACAACTGTTAGCAAATAACCAAGTCTCACCTATAAAGGAGATGGCCTCAGGAAAGAACTGAGACAGATTTTGGCTCCAGTGGTCAGAGATGGGAATCTGTTTGTACTTGAATTCACCGGCATTTTCAAAGAGATTGGGCAGGTTAGGGGTAACATTCAAGATATACTTAATGCCGAACTCTTCTAAAACGTCCAAATTAGTGGAGTCCTTGGCACAGCCTAAGTAGAGGTAGGGTAAAATTTCCACCGGGAAGGAAGGCTGGTTGTTGGAGAGAGGGCTGCCATCGGAGTCGGTGGCACTATTGGGGTCTCTGTCAATGTCAGATTCAACGTCTGATGATGAATCGGAGCTGATTCGGAGGCCTCCCAAGCCCAGGACTGGCAAAGGAGGAGAGCTGCTGCTACACGAACTGTCTAGGTTAGTTTCGCAGTGCAGGGCGAACTCGGCCTGGAACTTGCTAAAACCACCTGGAATAAAAAGCAAAGACGAAAAAAAAATGCAGCCAGATATAAAACGGCGAGTCAACTTACTTCTCTGGTACAGCCCTGTCTGCAAAGGGACGTCTGTTTCGCGCTCTCAGGAGCTCCGGGAAAAAGAAGAAAAAAAATACACACTCGCGCAGACAGACTAACTTAAAGGAAAGGCTAAGAAAATCTCCCGCTGCGGCGGAGGGCTCAGCACATTCAAGATTAAAGCTCTGTGCCGCTTCGCCCTGCGGGGACCTCTGAAGAGATGTCTCGGCAATTCCTTCTGCCGGGCTCATGCTGAGATCCCTGTTAGTCCTGTCTTCCCCACGCTGCCACAGTGATTCCAGATCTCGAGGTCTCCCTATAACCGAAGCGAGTACAGGGATGGCGGGGGTAGGCGGGGGGGATGAAGCCGGCCGAAAAGCCCCCTATACAGATCAGTGCCCTCCTGGCGCGTCAGTGCACTGCCTGGAGGACGCTGCAGACTCATACCCCACTCTCTTCCCCGGGCAGAGAGCCTCGGGGCTCGGTCCCCGTCCCCCACAGCCTCGAGTCCTAGGCAGAGATCTCTCCCCCAACCCCGCGCGGCCTTTCTCACCTTCCAGATAAAATGCCTTGCAGCCTTCATCTTTGAGGCGCTTGAGGAGCAGCCCCAGCACAGACTCGCCGCCCGTGTTCTCGTTCCAGTCGCGGCTGTGCTCATCGTACAGCACTACCGTGTCGGTGCCACACCGGCGGGCGAAGCGCTCCCGGTCCTCCTCGCTGCTGGCGACGAGGGACCGCAGGGGCAGGTTGCCCTTCTGCAGCCGCCGCAGCATGATGCCAGGAATGGCCACGTTGATGGCCGACTCGATGTGGGACGACTCGTACAACTCCTGCGGCCGACAGTCCATCAGCAGTAGCCGGTCGTTGCCCATCTCCAGCTGCTCGTTCAGCCACGCCACCGATTTACTAATCGCCATTTCCGACGCGAAAGGGACGGGTCTGAACGTATCTAGCATGAGGAAGGACGGGGGGAGCGGACCGTGCTCTGGAAGCGCCCCTCTCTCTCACACAGGCATGCGGCTGGCTCGGCGGGCGGGCTGCACCCCACCAACTCTGCACAACTTATCTCCCTCCGCCCCAGGAAAATGAATCACGCAGCCCCCCCGCGCCGCCTCCCCCGCGCCGGGCGGCGGTGGAGTCACGGGGAGAGAGAAGCAGCGCTGGCCCCGGCGTGTGTGTGTGTGTGTGTGTGTGTGTGTGTGTATGTGTGTGTATGTGTGTGTATGTGTGTGTATGTGTGTGTGTGTGTGTGTATGTGTGTGTATGTGTGTGTATGTGTGTGTATGTATGTGTGTGTGTGCGTGTGCTTGCGTGCCCGCAGCCAGCCTGCCCTGTCTCCTCTTTTTTCTGTCAATGAAGCCCTGAATGAACCTGCCTAATCGCCCCTGCAGCCCGAGCCCTTGGGCTTTTCCTCCGCTAGGAGTGAATGAAATCCAATTAACGTGCCGCCGAGCGGGGCTCCCCGGTCCAGCACGGAAACACCGCGGCGGTGTCGGTGCCCCTTTCCTTGCTCTGCTCCCCTTCCCTCCCCTCCCCTCGCCGGCTGCCGCCCGCAAGGCCCTCGGCCGCGGCCCCGCGCAGCGTTCAGCTCTCAATGGGCACAACCGCGGCCCCGCTCAATGGATACATTCTCCGGCGCAGCCAATGGGGGCACGCGGAAGGGGCTGTTGCCGCGGCGACGGGCCGGCTGGAACAGGTTGTGTTGATGAATCGTTAATGAGTTTGTCATTCACAAAAACGGAAAGGAATTTCCGCTCCGGATAAGCCGAGTGCAAACAAGCGGCAGCCGCGGCGCGGCGGGCGGGGGCGGCGGGGGCAGGTGAGGGGGCGCGGCCCGGCGCTCCCCCTTCCCTCCGCCAGCACCAGCCGCGGAGTGGCCGCCGCAGCCGGAGGCACTAATGCCACTTTTTCTTTTCTCTCCCTCCATATTTTCGCTCCCTAAGTCAGACCCTGGGGGGGGTCGGCCGTGTCCCCCCTAATTTCCCCGCGCTGATCGTGGCCCGGCTTTTCATTAGGGCGTTCCGGGAATCCCGTTTTTAGGGAGGCGGGTGGGCTCTGTCCTCGGCTGATCCCTACGCGGGTGAAGGGTAAACCCCGAGCTAATCTCTTCCTACGCGGGCCGGCTTTATTCGCTGCACGCAGCACAGCCGGGGAGCCGGCGCCGCCGCAGGAGCTGCCTGTAGGCACTGATGCTGCAGCTCGGGCGGGCCACTCCAAAAACGTGACCGGGGAAAGTGGCCCGCCTCGGCCCGGCCGGCTCCTCCAGGTAGCCTGTAATCGAGTTGCGCTCGCCCGGCTTCGGCGTGAGCCCTTCGCCATCGCCGAGCCCACAGCCGCCCTCGGGACGCGGGGAGCGCCGGCACCGCCGCCGGCACAGCGGGGTCCGGCCCGGCCCGGCTCGTGGGGCCCCCTCGCACCTGGCAGCGTCCGCCCTGGCGGCCCCGGCCGCCGCACCGGTTCCTCCGGGCGGGGCCCCTCCGTCGCCGCCGCCGTCCTGTGCTTCGCCCCGGGCGGGCGGAAGGGCACTGCGGGCCCCGCCGTACCGGGGGTCGGAGGGGAGGTGGCTGCGCTAGGGGCCCGTCGGAGCGGCGCCGGGGTAGCAGGCGCCGGGGAGGGACCGAGAGGGGCCGGAGGGCCGGGGGCGGTTATTCCAAAGTGCGTGTTACCAAGTGGGTAAGGGAAAAGCGAGGAGCGGCAATAAATCGAGAGAAGCCTGGCCTAAATGCTAATACCGCCGCCAACATCTGCTTGGAAGTAAAATTGTTCAGGAGAGGCTAATCTCTCTTCCACTGCTGCTGCGCTTCAGGGCTCACTATTTTTAACTGCAGCTGAAGGAGGTTCTTTAGGTAGCGAGTGGCTGGAGAGTGTGACCCTCGGAACAGATAGTGGCATGGACAATCCTGTGTGTTCCACACAGGAAACATCCGTGATGATAATTAAAGTTGGCACATCAGTCGCTGCAGTTTGAAGCAAGGCTGTCACCCAGATGGCATTAACGACATCCTCCCCAGCAGGGATTTTGAGAAGATCCCTGCTTGCTACCTTTTTCAGAGGCTTGACAGTGGGACTGAAGTATTACGCAAACCTTGCTCTGTCTCTAAGCCAGGAGATTTCCTCGAACTGATATTCAATTCACTGGACACACACCACACACCTTTTCCACTGCTCAGTGGGGACAAATGGTCCGGTCCATCTTGCCCACTATGGACCTGCCCTCTCTTGTTAAAGAGTTTGCAGGCTGTTCTTACCAGGTGCTTCACTTGCTGTTCAGCTCTTTGTGTTCAGGGTAGGGTGTTTAAATGTCCAGGGCAGCAGAACAGGGACAGATCAAAGCAGAAAGCAGGAGGCTTTGATTTTATTTATTTAAGTTTTGTTGGTTTTAGGTTGGGGATTTTTCGGGGGGATACCTGCCTAGTAGTAATGCAACAATAAGTAATGATATAATTTAAAGACATTTTTATCTTTAGTACTCTCAGATCTGATTGAAATACTATGAGAATTAAAGGTTAATTATATGAAGGCAATAAGATGAAGTACGTTCCAGAGAGTTGTATTTTCGCAGTGGAGCTGGAGAGACTTGTAATGGTGGTGGCTACAGCCAGCTCATTGCATGGCAGCAGTTTAAGGGTGGCATTTGGTGAGCTGGGATCCAGGCAGGAGATTTTGCAGCAGAGTTAAGTCAAATACAAATAGCACTCTTTGAATTTGTAGTAATATCTCCCTCAGCACACATCAACTGAAGAACTCTAAAGGAGAAAGAAAACTATGTGCCACCTTGTTGTCTTTGTGTTTGCATGTATGTATGCACTCACTTTTCCTCTTTCTGTCTGAAACAGTCTGTCCTGTCAGTCACTGAGGGATACTGGAGCAGATTCATTTAACCATGCTACCATTTGATGCTTTGTCAGAGACCAGATACACAACACAAGCTTCCCCAGGAGATCACTTATCCTTCAACTTCCAGAAGCTTTTATAGTACCTGGGCAGTAAGAAGAGCCTATTCCTGTCAGTCATGATCCCTTCATTCATCCACTTGTTGGCAGTTAGCTTTTGAACCCTGAAATGTTAATTTCTGGATGGGGAGGGGGTGTTTATTTATTTTTATTTTGTTGGGTTTTTTTACTTCCTTGTCAGTGAATAAGACTTCTTCAGTCCAGCTCAAAGCTGATTCATCACAAATAGCCAATTTTGCTGGCTTTTGAACCATAAACCTTTTGCCCATTCTTAGCATATGTAGAGGCTCCAATAGATCTCTGCCTATGACCTGAGCTTGTCTTGGCCAGAGATGCAGAGAGGACAAGAGCATTGCATGGATGATGGCAATTAGAGTTTAGTGTTGCTTTGCCCAATTCCTTCATGTCTCCCTGTAATAGAGGCTCTGGCCCTGAATTAGACAGACAGGCTATCTACATAGTGTAATGGGAGAGAGAAGTACCCAAAAGGCAGGTATCTATGACATTTTGAAACCAGGCCAACTGGGCCTCTCTGAGATGCTTCACAGTCTGGGATATTAAGGCAGCAATGCAGAAGCATCCTCACAAGGCTAAGTACTGATGAAGTTTCTTCTTGCCTTAGACATCAGGGATGAGAATTTTTTTTGTCATGCAAATGCTTTCTTCTTCTAAAGGTACAAGTTCATGCCTCTCTTCTACTTGATTAGGAGAAGAATTTGATAGGAGTCTGTCTCTCTATGAGAAGATGGGGCATAAAATTAATAGTAAAGTTTTTTCTGCTTTTTTGGTCAGGCTTTTCCCATGTTGCATCAATCAATATTTATGAGAGCAGGGACTCTAGCCTTGGTTTTCCACATCCCACTGATGACCTGAATCAAAAAGGCAGAGACATCGTCTGTATCTGCACTGCCTGAAGTTGGGCAAGTGCAGTATTTTCTGGGATTGCCTGCTGAAGAAGGCCAAGGAGTGTGAAATGTGCTGGCATCAGGATTTTGGTTGAGATGCCAACTCAGCTCAACTCTGTAAATGCAAGAGCCTGGAAATGTAGTGAGGACAGGTTTCTCCACTGACAGGTCATACTTAGGCATGAATTTTGAGGATCATGACTGTCAGCTTTGACTGGAAGAACAAATGCCTGTGATTCAGCTAAATGGTCATTCAGCTTTAGATATTGGAAGTTAGAGGTTCACATTTTACCTATTTATTTATTTCTCTTATTTACCATTTTTAGAGAGTCATCAGAGAGGACAAACTGCACTCGAACCACTCAGTTCTTTCCACTGTCTCTAAATGGTGCCTAGTGGAACCAGCCCTAATTTTTACATGCTTATCTTACAGTCTGTGAGATTCTCACCTTCAGGTTTATCTGTAAGTCCTTTATACAGTTCCTTTTAATTTCACTGAAAGTGAGAATCAGTGTATGTCTGTGTTGGTTTGTGTGAATGATCTACTTGAAAATAGAAAGACACAAGTCCTCCTAGACCAAACTGCCAATAAAGTACAGTGCCACTGGTGCAAAACTCATTAGTGCAAGATGTCTCAAAGAGAGAACAAAAGCAGCATATAAAGCATTTTATTTGTTTTATGTAAAGCACAAACAATTTATGGAAATTACATTTAACTGGTTATTCAATGTCCAATTATTCAAGCCTAAAATAATTCCTGAAGTTGGAGAAATACAACACTTGAATGACACCATTTAGGAAATCCTTTTGACTTAAGTGCTTTCCTTGAAACGGCAAATAGCTGGATGACTTCAAGCATATATTTAATTGTGCCTTGTAATAAAGTAATGTAATTAGCAATTACTTAGGAATGATGCTTTAAAATACTTAATAGCTACTACAGACATGCATTTATTTAAGAGGTTTTGTTTTCTTTTGACTTCTCACAGCATAAACAAAGTTCCATTCTGAATGCAGCTCATATGTGAGTTCTTCAAATTGTTCCTTAGGGTGGGCAAAGGTGAGCAGTTTTGTTTGACAGCAGCTCACTGCTGGCTGTTGGATTCTCTACTTAGAGGATAAAACTAAGCTTGTAGGAGAGCAGCATGAGGCACACATATAGCAAGCCTCATATTGGGCAAGCACTCTAACTTTTTTTTTCTTCTTTTTTTCTTCCCACCACATGCTGCCATTTGTAGTGACAGTTTTGGTGGCACTGACCTGTGTATCACTTCACAGTGGTTTACATTCTGCTGGCATAAGAAATGTAGCGCAGGTGGGCAGCTCTCTCTTAAAAATAATAAACATGAAGAGAACAGAAGGCTGTGTGTCTGCATGCTTTCCTTATAATTAATTACATGTTAATTTGATAGCTTTCAAATAAAAAATGGACTGTATAATACAGGCAAAAAAGAGAAGCATGCTAAATTATAGAAGTGCTATGGCGACTGTGATTGCATAAAAATACAGACACACCATTAAATTGGTGGCAGTGATTAAATTAATAAATTCACTTACTGCCTAGGATGCAGATTTATATGGTTCTATTACCTTAGCTAAGGAATAGAGTAATTCCTATTCAAAAGTCATGATCCATGGTGCAGGAATATTGTGCTATTTGTATAGGGACAACAATGTGCTTATGTTACTTCTTTGCCAATACCAAAGAGTTCAGTAGTGTCCAGAGTGTGTTTTCATGTTGTGCAGGCTGATGTGTTTCTCCCTGCTGTTGCCTGTTATTCAGTGACAGTGTGTATCACAGTATACTGGGCACATACATCACACCAGATGAGGCTGCTGAGAAAATACTATAATCTCTTTAGCGCTGCCCATTTTGGCTTACTAGGCACTAACATGTGGGGTCACCTGGGGAGGCATTAGTGTTGCCACTAAAGTATTTTCCTTCAATAGCACTGTCCCATTTTCGACCCATTCACTCATCCTATGAGGAAGAAACCTGACAGCATCAAGGAAGCCTAGAAAGCAGCTCTCTCTTCCCAGTGCTAAAGATTTATTTTCCTCTGTGTTTACAAAATCCCCTGCTACCAAATCTCTCTCTTGTTCTGACCATGGGAATAAACCCTGCCCCTGGGATGACTGAAGGCTTGTTCTAGACCGGGAAAAGAGTAAACAAGGGCTGCATTTGCACAGGGCAGGGTAAATCAGCTGTGCAGAGAGCAGAGCAGGGACAGCAAATTACGTAAGAAAAAGATCTTCATCCTGGGACAGGCATATTCACGAAAAGAAATGCTGTACAGCTATCTTATATTCTGGTTCCAAAGTGAGGCAATTAGTAGTCCAACCCAGGCATGAACAATTCAATTTCCACTGTTTGTTTTTTATATGGCCACTGGAATGTGTCCTGGGGACCCCATGGAGTCAAGCACACAGTTTGGCTGCAGGACATGACAGGGGGAGACACATGGACAAATATATGTCCTGGCCTCTGCAACTCCCATTTAGCACATCTGTTTTACTTTTCTCAAATGAAAAGTCCCTTATAGAGACTTTTTCAAGGCCAGGCAGGACCTGCACCAAATGGGGTAAATGCAATGACAGAAGCAAGAGTTTCCTTATTACTGAGTCTGGGGCTTTCCCTGGTGACCTGGTGCTGTCAAAAAAGGCTGGTAAAAACTTGTTGAGGGGGAAGCAGCCAGATGTAGTTGCTAAAATGTTCTACTTTGTTTAAAAAAAAATAGGTTCCAATTGCATGTTGAATTTGAAGCACCGGTGGTATTGGCTTCCAGGGAGTGGAATGTGACATAAGTCACTAAACCTTTGTGGTTTATTTGCTACATTTTGCACTGCCACCCCCCAAAACCAAGCAAACAAACAAACAAACAAACTGGAACATAAAAATAAAGCTACCAAACTAAGGTGGTCTTAAGAGGTCAGTCACCACAACTCCTGAGTCACACAGACAAACCTAGTAATTTCTCTTCATCTGGAAGCTTGAGAGACTTTGGTCGGTAGGAGAGGGAAACCAGCAGAAAGAATTTGATGTAAATAAAACAAGTGGGGAAAGGATAATGCCCTAAACATGGAGCAGTATTAAAAATGTCTGGAGCGGTATTGGGTTGTGTGCATTACTAGGAAGGTATATATTTAGGGTGCAGAGTCCTTTTGAAAGGCATACATCTCAAGGTATAGCCATAAATGGGTATGGTAGTTCTTTCTTCATCTTTGATTCAGCATTTAAGAGCTTTGCAGTGTAAAATATGTCTTGAAGACTGGGTGCATATAAGTGTAGTCTCTGCAAATGTTGACAAGACAGTTACTGTTGTTAAGTTTATCCTGGTTTTAGTATGCTTACGTATTTATGAGAACTTAATAGTAGAACTGTCACATCCAAATACCAGGTCATTGCTTGTTATGTCAGAACGCAATGACATGATGATTACAGTACTGTTCGTGGTCACAGTTTTTATTACTCATTTGGCACATTTGGTACATTGGTGTAACCAACATACCACAAAGGTAAATTATATTAAAATATTACTTTCTCTGAGCAGTTTTGTAGTAGAATTGTAAAGTACAAACCATTTTCACAAATTATTCTGACTAAATTATGCACATAAATCTCTGTTTAAGAGTTCACAAGAGGTTGTTGTAGAGATGCCTACACCCTAAGCTTTCCAGGGATATGCTGGAGCCTTCCTGCTTTTTCTTAGAGGTTTTCGTCTAGTAATCTTTAAAATATTGGTTGGTTATTTTGGTTTTGCTTCTAGTCCCAGTTTGCAGCAATCTGCTTTATTTTCCATGGTAGTCCCATCAGATCAGAGAGGTTAGGCATTTCTGGACCTCAACAAGATTTGAATGGGAATAAGAAATGTGCAGGAAGCAAGGACTAGGATTCAACAGTACCCTGCTCCCTTTCCAGTCTGCACCAGATTAGTGTCTTAGCACAGGGTTAGGATGAGCTGCATGGAGGGGAACACTTTCCTGCGGATAAGAAAGTTCATGACCAGCTGTAATAATTGGATTGAGAAAGGTGAACATTACACAGCACAGAGGTCAAAATGAGTGGGTTGTAGGTACAACTGCTCCTGTATCATGTTTCAGCAATCCAGAAGACCATGGCCAGCCCCATCTGACCCCAGCCTCGCCCTTGTATGGGGCTCAGGCAGATCTTTGGAGAGCAGATACCGCCTGCAGTGCTGCCATTTTTTGCTGCTTCTTCCATGATGGGGGGACAGGATCCCAAAGATATAGATTTATTTTTTTTCCCCTGAGTGAAGTGTAACTTTTTTGAATCAGGGAAGTCACATTAGAATTATGCTATGGATGATGTATCCTAGATGGTTAGATCTTCAGATACATAGAGGAACACTCAGTGAGTCAGCCCTGCAATTTTTGGTGGAGCAGGTCTATTCTGGCATGTGGGTGTTCTCAGAACAATTACGTAAGTGTCAGGGTAACGAGGAACTTTTGACATTTCTGGCAGCTTAACTGAGTTCTTTTCAGTCAAAAATACACTAATTGTTGTTCTCTTGCATTAAACACACATCATTGCCTTAACTGGATTTGGGAGGCATTTTTTTAAGTGTCAGTTGTCAGGGCAAGATATTGGAGCAGTTTTATTCTTGAGAAAAGAGGAGATTTTTCACAGTTATAGTGAGACGAACATTTGTGAGAACCATTTTAAACCATATAAGAGGGTGCGAAAGTTGATATGCCATATGCCTGGAATTTACTATGGTAAAGCTAATTACTGCCACTGAATGCAAGGGCCCATCAGCATTTTTATCATCACATCCACCCTCAACACCTTTTCTTCTTTCCTTTCCTTTCCTTTCCTTTCCTTTCCTTTCCTTTCCTTTCCTTTCCTTTCCTTTCCTTTCCTTTCCTTTCCTTTCCTTTCCTTTCCTTTCCTTTCCTTTCCTTTCCTTTCCTTTCCTTTCCTTTCCTTTCCTTTCCTTTCCTTTCCTTTCCTTTCCTTTCCTTTCCTTTCCTTTCCTTTCCTTTCCTTTCCTTTCCTTTCCTTTCC
>NW_020897714.1:10316992-10384204 GCF_003984885.1 Neopelma chrysocephalum
CCCCTCCCCTCCCCTCCCCTTTTCTTTTTTAAGTTTTAGTTTGTCAGACTTTTTTGCCTATATAGTTTTTGGTCTGGAGAATGATAATGCAACCTCCAAACTAATACTTGAAATATGTTATCTCCGATATTCAAGGTGAGTAGGTTCAGTACCCCATCAACAAATGATGGATTACATTGTGAAGGCAACTGCTTTTCCACGTGTATTACAGAAAAAGGAGAACTGGTTTGTCTGCCAAGAACAAGACATCAAAATTAGTCAGACCAGGTCAGTGTCCAAATGGCACTTTCAGAAATTATTTCTCTCTAGAGATTAAATATGAAATAAATAAAAACATGTAACTGTTTCCTTTCTTATTTAATCCAAGTTGTGCCTTTGGTACCAAACCCCTGTAGTCAAACTAGTCAATGGATTTTTTTTTTTAATCTGGATAAATATGACATATTTCAAATGTTCATGGCCTTGGCTGCCTCTTCTTCTACATGGAACAATTAATGAGCAGATCACAACTCTAAATAGTGCTGCGCATCCCACTGACATGCCTGAACATCTAGCAAAACAGCATTTGTCAGCGGATTTTGGAAAGTCAACTAATGGCTGTAGGATGTTTTTCATCTAAAAAAGTATATTTTCTGAGGTCAGTCAGAGAGAAGGGCTCTGTTATATGGTCTATGCGTTCAGAGGGAGAACAGCCTACCAGCTGTGTTGATGCTTGTCCACACACAGCATCCTGGCTGTGTTAGCAAGCCCTTACTGAAACTGGAAGATGAGGACTCTACCAGTGAGAGTATATGCTGAGGAATCACTGGGATAACCTGTGTTCTTTGGGCTCAAACCAATAAAGTTTTGGCCAGAAATTTTTCTAATTAATGAGGACAACTTTAGACTGGATGTTCTGCCTTAATGATGTGTTCATTATGAGAGCTGTAATAACTGAGATGAGCTCAGTTGGTTACAGCCTGGTGCTAATAACACCAAGGTTATGGGTTCAATCCCTGTATGGGCCATTCACTTAAGAGTTGGATTTGATGATCCTTGTGGGTCCCTTCCAGCTCAGAATATTCTGTGATGTATATTCTGTGATAACTGGATACGGAGGGGGGAAGGCTGCGTATGTGTGAGCGTATGTGTTGTTTATTACTTCTCTTTGAAAATAGCAGAATCACAGTTTGAATCTGAAGTTTCTGCAATCATCCAATTGCTCCCCCAAAACTTAGAAAATTCTGGAGTTCTGCAGCATGAACCCATGGCCTTATATTACTTGTAGTCTGGTAGACTGAAGGGATTCATTGTTCTAATGTGTGCAGGAGGAATTGCTTAAATCCAATGAGCAAAAACAAAGGGACTCTCAGTGCCTCATATTTCTTCCCCAGGATTTATGCAAAGTAAATAAAGGAACCAAGTCTTCTGCATTGAGAGCTTGAGATGAGAGTGCTCTTTACTCTACCCCAGTACTTTCAAGTGCTACCCTTGTTGATTCATGTAGTTACTCAGAGAATATGGAGGCAAATACGCATAAATTCTTGCATTCCAAGAGCTCTCTATGCTCAGTGATAAAATTAATATCTCCCTTAGATTCAGAAACAGACTAAATATTTAAAAACAACTGCTCCTGCTCCTTTAAATTCATTAACAACACATGTGATGCCTCTGCTATGTCAGATGGAATAGAACAGTTACATACAGGTAAGGAGAGAGGTCACCTACCCACATCAGTCAGCTTCAGGCCAACTCAGAAATGTACCACAGGGTATTTCCTTTGAAGGGTTTTGTTAGTTGGACTTTTTTATTTACCGAAAACCCACAAAAGTAAATGTATGAATACTGCATTATTCGCTCGTAAAGCTAAGAGATATATTGTTATGGGAAAATACTGATTACTACCTGTTAATTGTCCCTCTCTATTGAGGGGATATCTCTTGATTCAATCACTTTGATATTGTTTATCTCATCTGAGTAAGATGATCAGCTACAGACTGGACTGGAAACAAATAGAGCAGAAGGTATTATGGTTTTAGTGATGAGGCAACTGCAGGTAAATTGACCCAATTCTCTTCATTGATATATTTCACAACAAATAGTAATTGTAACATTAAAATAGTAGCAAGATACAGTAGAAAAAACGCACAGCCATTAGAAAAACAGAAGTTTGTGCTCTGAAAACCATTTTAGGTGTAGTGGCTCACTTCCCTGTGAGTGGTGTTGCTGCAGTTTTTCAAGCTAGGTTTAGCTGACATAGTGAGGAAAAAGCAGTGCCTGGAATAGGACCTATAGTAGGTGTTGATTGTCTCTGCTCTTAAAGGCAAAGCCTATATTGATTTTGCAACTGAGTCCCTGAAAAAAATACATTGCATATTATTTTAGAAGGAAAATGGGGCCAAAATTGCAGAAAAATTAACCAAGGGATTTTTATTCTCAGGGTTTGAAATTGATCAGTCGCTCTGATCACCCATTATGATGGATTCAGAAACATTGCCTTTAGAAAGAAGGGGAAGATGAACTTCTGACCACAGAGACAGCACAGATGATATGGGAAAAACAAGCCAGAGGGATCAAGTCCAGCTGTGGCAAGGTGGAGTCCAACCAGGGGATTACAAGTAAGGTGAAGGTGACCCCAAAATCTCCCCTATCTCATTGGCTGTCCTGTGGATCTGTGCAGGTTTGGGCCTGTGTCCCTTGTCTCCTTTCCTCCCAGATTTCCACCTGACCTTCATATTTAGGCCTCCAAAATGTGAACGTGCCTCCATTCGCTATGGGTTGAAGATTTTGTCTGTGAGCAATTCCTGGGCATCTGATGTGTGTCCTACATGCCCTGTTGTGAGGCACACATGGGAGGGTTACAGGGGCTGGCAAGGAAGGAGCTAAGAATTTGCTGAGGTTGCTTTTGCCTAAGGCCATCCCTTAGAGCAAGAACTTGTTTGGGAGCAGTCAGGAGACTTTCTGCTCACTTGGGTGGTGGTATGAACTGTGGCTGAGGTCAAGGAGGAAGGAGCTAGATCTAGACAAAATGGAGCTGCTGATGCTGAGATAATAGCCCTCCATGAAACCTGCTCTCTCTGAAAACAGGCTGCCCATCTAGTCTGGTTTGAGCTCTTCTTACCAGCATGGGGAGAAAACGCCTTAGCCGACAAATTCTTAGGTAGAGACTATTTTTTTAGCTCTGTAATCTGCCCAGCCAGGCCATTTGTGGAAACTCAAGGTGTCTGTTTTTGTTTCTGCTGCTGGGTGAGAGGGTACCCCACACTACTTCATGGCCATGGTCATCTGGAGGAAATACAAAACACTTCCTGAGAAGTGGTAGGGAGGACTTTGTTTTCTGACTCCTTTCATCCCTTTAGGTCCAAAGAAGGTTTGTAGGAAGCAATTTATTGGGTTTTTTTTTAGAAGACATAGCACTTCTAGGAAGCTGCAGTCACTGTATACTTGGAAGAGAAAAGATGGGTATATCATATAGGTATTTCAGAAGACTGGTGTATCATTTTCATTCATTCAAAATTAATTTCTACGACCTATATGTCAAAGATTTCCTCCAAGGGTTTTCTTAGCACAAGGTCCATGTTCTTCTGAAATTTCACATATGTTTTCAGGACTTCCATAAGAACATGTGGGCTATATTTGCTATGGAGTTGCCCTTGGATCAGGGTGAATTTTACCCTCCAAAAATCAACTTCAGCTGAAGCAACCCAAAGATCATGTAAAAAAAAAAAATTTGCCCCTCTGTCAGTGACATTTGTGAATGATGGAAAATCATCCATATGGCTAAACAGACTATCTGCACTCCCCCACAAGTAGTGACTTGGAGGATGAAAGTAATATTCATCCTGATCATCTGTTTTGTAACAGGATATTTATCTCAAGCTTTCAAGAATGTCATTATTATTGGGGGAGGAGTGGAATGGGCAGTAAGACAGGACCTGTTACAGATTATCGATGCTGGGAAGGAGATAAGTTGGAGGGAAGGAAACCTGCATGAACCCCACCAGCCCTGCCATTGCCCAGAAAGAGGGGCTGTGGGCCCACAATAATACAAGGAGAAGGAGGAGGAAGAAACATTCTCACCATGGTCAATTAGGAGTTCAAGGAGACTAAGTGGGGTTTGAAAAATGGTAGAACCCTGAAAGGAAGGGGGATGGCGACACTTGTAATGTGTGTAAAGAAAGGACTGGTTAGGACAGGGACTATGGACAAGGATGTAAAACTGTTTCTGTGAGCACATCCTTGAAAGCTAATCCAGCCGCCCAGCAGGGAGCTCAACAGCACAGGAGGCTGAATCACAGCTCTGGGACTCTGACCCAGTTAAGCAAATGGCATGGTTCTGACTGATACTGGCACAGAGTATGGCTGAATGGTTGTGGCCGCCTAAAACTCACCTAATTTAAACTCCATTTCTGAACTAAGGAGCATGAAAATTTCAAAGCTCTTTGCTTCCAGTAGAGACTTCCAGGGGTGGTATTAATAACTTTGTTGAACTGTGCTGCATTGATTTAAAGCACCTGTGCTTCTGAAAGTCAGGATTTTATCAATTTTTTATCACTTACACAGGAAGCAGTGCTGGGCTTAATGCTATTTATCCAGCTGGGCATATTGACTTTGACTTAGGAGATCAAAGCATTTTGGTTAGGGATTGTGTAACATCTTCCTATAAGAACTGTCAGGGGTAAATTTACCAAAGCCTGAAACTTTGATTGATGATCATTTTGCAGGAGCATTCAGCATCAGGAAGCACACAATAAACCCTTTCTCTCAATGGAGCTACAGGCTGTGGCCTCCTTAAACATACATATTTTGAAACACATTTCATCACCTCCTTGAACATAGCAGTACACAAAACCCTGGAGGTGCACTTGAAAGTGAGCCTTCCCTCAGCTCCAAGGAGTGACCCAAGATCCTTTAAGATGCAGCTTGGTGTAGGGCAGATTTGGAGCCAGTACGTAGAATAAGTTATTTGTGGTTTGGTTTTGATTTTTTTTCTTTTTCTTATTTTTTTTTATTTTCCTGCCCTCAGCCATTGTAATAACAGCATTTCCTAAAAGGGAAGAGCCTGGAAAGTGCTCGCTCAGGAGCTCAGAGATTCAGTCCTGTGCTCCTGTGAGTCTGCCTTGCAGCACTGCAGGCAACAGCACAGCCTGGCAGATAGATTCAGTCCTGCCTTTGAGGCTAGATAAAGGGGACTTGACTTCTTGTCCTGGCTTAAGGTGAGACATATCATCTTCTATGAACCAACTTCCCCATCTATTTACATGTGAATAGTACTAAATACAGTTGTTAAACACTTTGACATCTTATATCACCAATTACTGAGGGCTTGTTCACATACTCTAACTTTTAAAAGGCAAGATACTATCCTCCTTCACTAAGGTAATGAGGAGAAACTGCACAGGGAGGAGCTCAGCAGGGCATCCTAACTTAGAGGTGCTATCTGCCTCTTAACAAAGAATACCTTCCTACTGTTGGCTACAAAGGGATCCACAGAGAGTAATCTCCTGCCTCTGTCTCAAATGAAGCCATGCAAAATATCTGTCCCAGCCTAAATATAAATAAAACAATAGCAATCCCCTCACCAAAAGAAGTGTTGTCAGCATGGATGTACTCTTTGAATAATTGTCCTTATTGTAGTAGTAGGGGGCATGTAGAAAATTAAAATAGATGAAATATGACAGATGGTTGTCTGACTTTTTCTCTCAACATAAAATTTAACCCCAATAAATAATATAGCATTTTTCTGGCCCTATTACTGTCTATCAGCAAGTTTCAAAGCCATGCAGAGCTCTGATCTGGTCTGAAAACTATTGCTGCTGTATAAGACAGTGTTACTCTTTTGTTTTCTCTAGGGCCTTAGGGTGCAGACTGGGCCCAAAAGATGGGCCAGCCCTACTTTGGTCCAACACATTCTCTAGCTGTGCCATGAGGTCTGCTCCAGGGCTGATGTGGCTGTCAGAGCTCTGCTGGCTGGCACTTATCTGTGACTCAGGTGCCTGCAGGCAACTTGCTTCCACAGCAGCAAGAGCATTTTGAGTGATGGCAAAGGGGCTTGCTGCTGCTGCCAATGTTCTGTCTGATAGTCACAGCCTTTGTCCTGAGTGTGCCACAGCCTGTGCACAGCTGACCTGTGTTACTGCAGTACTCAGAGGTCTCCTGTTCTGCAGAAGGGCAGTAGTTTGAAAATGTTCTCTGGGCTTTTCCATTATTTTCCTTTTTTTTTTTTTTAGCTACAAACAGACAAACACTAAATATTTGGAGTGCAGATTGCATGGCTCAAGGACTCAGGATGATTAAAAGCAGGAGCCCTACAGAGACATCCAGAAATTATTGTTTTTAACAAGACAGGAACTTTGGAAACAGGATGACCTGCTGCAAAAGACGCCGACAAATCCCCGTAGAGCTTTCGAAAAAACAAGCAGGCGCCTGAGTGTGCTTTAAAAAAAAAATCCTGCCTAGTAATAAAAAGGGATGTGAGGGTAAACAGGAAAAGAGCACTCCACACTGCGAGCAGCCCAGAGGAGGAGAGGCTGGGAAGAGCGCTGATCTGAAAACCTGATATGGAAACTAAAGGGAAAGATTTCTTAACATTCCCCAGGACAAACTCCCTGTAAAACCACAGCCTCAATGCAGCTTTGAGTGGCACCTGCCCACCAGTTCTTATATGCCTTTGTTCTGATACTATGGAGGGTGTGGGAGGGTAGCACAAGCTCTGCAGGCTTTGTTGGCTGGATTCCGTGGCTGTAAAGAAGTGTCAGGTCTGACTCGCTTGAAATACAGGCTTAAGAGACAGTTCTACTGCACAACTGTATTTCCTGACAATAAAATTACCACAGTTTTGCACACCTGTGCAGTTATACTTTTCCAATTTTAGTGTGTCTCATGATATACGTTATTTTCCACTAAGCCCTAGCTCCTCAAGTTTTGCAGTTTCATGATGGTCTCGGTTTTCATGAATCTGAATCCAGTCCTTCTAGCCTTCCTGCCTAAGAAAGAAAAATCTTGAAATCATAAAGAGAGTGGAGCACAATGTGTAGAACAAAATCCCTATTACTGCTATGTTTTGGATGGTGACTTTTAAAATCAAATACTATTTTGAGGAATTAGCATATTGATATTTTTGGGTTTGATCATGCTATGACTCCTGCTTGTTGACAGAATTTTCAGACTCAATACTAAGCAGGTTTCCCATTGGAACCTGCATACTGTCAGTGAGACATCTGTATCAATAAAGGTGATGGGATAGGTACACAGCATCAGGCCCAGGTATAATAGAATCATGGAATGGTTTGAGTTTGAATTGACCTTAAAGATGACCTAGTTCCAATACCCCTGCCAAGGGTAGGGATGCCACCCACTAGATCAGGTTGCTCAGGGCCCCATTCAACTTGGCCTTGGACATTTCCAGGGATGGGATATCCACAACTTCTATGGGCAACCTCTTCCAGTGCATCACCACCCATTGAGTAAAGAATTTCTTCCTAATATCTAATCTAAATCTCTCCTCCTTTAGTTTAAAACTGTTTCCCCTGGTCCTATCACTACCTGCCCATATAAAAAGTCACTCTCCCTCTTTTTTATAAGCCTCCTATACTGGATAGTCACAACGAATGCCAAAAGCCTTTGCAACAGGTTTCTCCTTGGTGCTGCTTCAAAGTCAAACCCTTCCTCAGAACTAAAATAACACCTTGGTGGCCGGAAGTGGATTCAGGGGGACATAAAATCTGCTGACAGTAAAAGATTTTTTCCTCTCAAATGTAGGACCCAGTCCCTACCAAAATGCAGGGGAATGGTTTGGGCTGGTGTCCATGGTTTGGCTTCATGTTGGGATGGAAGTTGCTCCCCTTTGGGCACCAGAGTTCATGTCTGTTCAGCTGGAACAGACATGCTCCTGCCCCTGCCAAAAGAGTATAGCTTTTCTGTTTTGATGGGTCCTGTGGAAAGCACTGCAGTTCAGACAAACCACAGAATTTTCTTAATTGAGTGATTAAGGACCCACAAGGATCATCAAGTCCACCTGTGAAGTGAATGGCCCATACAGGGGGTTGAACCCATGACCTTGGTGTTGTGAGAATCAAGTTTAACCAACTGAGCTAATTTCAGGACTGTGGCCCTACATGCACTAATGGGAGTTACAGAAGGGCTTTCGGATCACCTACCCTGGATGCAGCCCTAAATCCCTGGTGATGTATGTCAGGTGCCCCAGCGCTCTTTTGTGTCCCTGCAGGTGTTTACCAGCCTGGCCTGGGAGTGCCTCTGTGCCCCTCTGAATGAGGCTGCCTTCCAGACAGCCTCCGGCCTTTTTCAGTGGTGGGGAGCAAAGAATGAAGACTTGTTTGTGAGCTCTTCTGATAATGGAAAATACATCAGTCTCCACCCTTTTCTGGGTATTGCTTTAAGGCAGACAAAGAACAGCTTCTCCTTGCCCAGAAGGAGGATGAGTGCTGGAAGTGCTTGGTGCCCTGAAGCTGGGCATTTCGGACTGGGGGCTGCTCTGCAGCCAGTCACAGGGGTGACAGCCACACCTGCACACTTCTTCATCCCCTGCATCTGATGCCAAACACTTCCTGCTCTGAATCTGTTTGGTTTGAATTTGCAGTCAGTTCAACTGCAGCTTTTAGTTTTGCAACAGGTTTCTCAGGCAGCCCAGTACCTTGGGCAGGGGTTTTTGTCCATTCACCTTTTTATTACATAGTGGACTTGGGTTTTGTTGTTTGATTTACTATAAATGAAAGGTGATTTGCTACTGTTAATGTATGTGGCTGCCCACAGATCAAACACTTATCCGTGAACTGCACCTTTCAGCACTGCACTGCTTGAGACTGAGTTACATAGTAGAAACTATTTTTGAGAAATGAAATTAAAGCTAAATAAATATTTTATCTCATCAAGATGGATAGAAATACCATCTGCTTAGTCCACTGGTTACCTAATTATTTGATACGCACACACATGCTCACAGGGACACAGCTATAGCAGCACACTTTGGTTTGCCACTCTAACTTCCAAACTCACAATGAACACAGAATACAAAAACCTACTTGCAGGGTGTAGATAAGAATGTCTGTGGAAGGATTTTCAGAATTTTATTCTTACAAGATGTTTTTGTCCTCCTTGGACAAGCAAAGATATTATACTGGTCTAAGAAAAAATAAGTAGACATGCCAAGGTGGTGACAGCTTGATTTACAAAAGATTGTAAAATAAGTGTGCAAGATACTTAAATACATCATTAGGGAAAAAAATAAATTAATTCCTGCTCCATAAGCAAGAGATACTTTAAACTCTGCCTTAAAATGAATCCAAATTGGTTGGGATGTCCCAGGTCCCAAATTCAAATCACAAATTGCTGAAGGAGAACAGCAGAAGCAGCATCACTGGAGATCTAAAATGGCAAAGATGTTTAATTTCTGTTAAAAAGTGATGAGTTCAGGGCAGCTGCTTATATGTCTGCATAATTTTTCCATAGCTCTGTCCTAAGTAAGAGGTAGTAGGTTCTGTTTGTCACTTTTTATTTGAACAGTGGATATTATGAGCCCTTTTTTTTTTTATTTGCATCTGAAGACATTCTAACTCTTGCGAATTAATGGTTCTTCTCACCCTCTTGGAAGGGTGTCATGGACGACTGATGCCATTAGTGCAGGATAACTTTTAGGCTATTCACTGTTTAATGGGCTATGAAGTAATTGGCTATTTTGGTGCTGCCCAGCAGGGTATTTAGCTTGGCCCAGTGTTGCTTTCTCAATGGCTGCCATGCCTGCACCCCAGAAATGTTTGGAAGCACAGACCTTCTTAACTGAAAAAAAAAAAGCCATTCAAACCAGCTATTTTGCAGTAAAAAAGCTCAGTGTTTTGGGTAGTGAAAATAAAGCCTTGACACAATACCACACTTTCCCTCAGGGGACAATGCCATTGGCAAGAGCCTGCCAGGCAGTACAAGGATCATGCTGGTCATGGAGAGGTGCAGCCCAAGGCTGACGTCTGTAGCAGAGGACAGTGGTACTACTACCATCACCTAACCTGGCTGTGGGGAGGTAGCTTCTGGAGAGAAGACAGTGGGGGAGAGAGCAAATGGGAGGCAGTCTGTGACTAAGGTTTGGAGACAAAGGGGCTATTTGAGCAATAGGACAAGGCTGGCAGGAACAGATCTCTGGACACCATCCAGTCCAAGGCCGCTGTTCAGAGTGAGATCAGCCAGAGCAGGATGCCCAGGGCCAGATTCTGCACCTTTAGCTGTAAGTCTGAATTTGGAAGCCTTGAAGCCAGAAGTTTGGCATAGCACAGCTTATGCCAGACCTGTGCTGAGAAGTTCTGAGTTATGTGGGATTATGCCAGTCGAGGGAGGTGATTGTACTGCTCTGCTCTGCACTGGTGCAGCCTCATCTTGGACATTGTGTGCACCACAATATAAGAAAGATATTAAGCTATTAAAGAGAGTCCAAAGGAGGGCAATGAAGGCAGTGAAGGGCCTTGAGGGGAAGTCATATGAAGAGTGGCTGGGGTCACTTGGTCTGTTCAGCCTGGAGGAGACTGAGGGGAGACCTCATTGCAGTCTACAGCTTCCTCGTGAGGGGAAGAGGAGGGGCCAACACCAATCTCTTCTCTGTAGTGACCAGTGACAGGACCCAAGGGAATGGTCTGAAGCTGTGTCAGGGGAGGTTTAGGTTGGATATTAGAAAGAGGTTCTTTACCCAGAGGGTGGTTGGTCACTGAAACAGGCTCCCCAGGGAAGTGGTCACAGCACCAAGCCTGACAGAGTTCAAGAAGTGTTTGGATGATACTCTCAGGCACAGGGTGTTACTCTTGGGGATGGTCCTGTGCAGGGCCAGGAGCTGGACTCAATGATCCTTATGGGTTCCTTCCAACTCAGCATATTCTGTGATTCTATGATGCTCTGAAAAATCATTTTGATGAAGTTCTTTTTCTTTATATTTCAACCAGTCATATATTATTATCTTCTTGCTTCAGATATTGTTTTGCATTATCCTTGCCATACAGAAGAAAGGAATGGTTCCGTTCTGATCTGCTGCCATAAAAATATGAAATGTTGTTTGTATGATCTTGAGTAGATTAAAACTGGGAATTTCCACTTTAGGACAATTTTCAACAGGTTGAAATTAATTTTCTTTTCAATCCAGCAAGCTACAGTAGTGTCAAGGTTTCTTACAAATTAGAAATCTCATCAGAAATGGATTTGCAAAATATGTAAATGTTTTACTAATCTTTATAAAAAGTGCTTCAAAGTAAGATGTTAATTGATGACTTCCTTTTATCATTCTAGATACTTTGATTTATAAAAGTCAAATTTGAGGGTTTTGGCCATTTAGATGCTTAAACTATTCAGTGAGGAAGGACTCTCAGAGCCAGCATAGCTGCTCCCTCTGAAGTCCTTACTGACTTCTGGGAACAGAACATGATAAAAACATGAATGCTTCTAGCAAATCCACCGCTGAAGGACGCTATTCAGCACAAGGAGTTAAAAAAGAAATATTGTGAAGATAGGAGCTGTGGGTAAGCATCTCTCCAGTGATATGTATCATCTGTGATAGGGTTTAGTGGTGAACACAGTGATGGTGGGTTAATGGTTGGATGATCTTAGAGGTCTTTTCCAACCTAAATGATTCTATGATTCTATGATCAGTTATACCCGAATTGTGAGGTGTGATGATGGAGGAGCCAGTGCAAGGGTTACTGTGATAAGTGTATGTTTTTCTAACATTATAAAATGACATATGGATTTCCTTTGCTGAAGGTTGGCTACTCCTGGTAATAGAAATAATACAGGTACAAGTGCTCCTAATTCTCACAGAGGGCTTAGGTATCACTGTGTTACCTTCCCAGCATTCCGGTTTCTGAAGAGATGGGGTGGCTGTGGTTGCAGTGAGCCAGTGCTCCCCAGGCAGGTTCTCTGCTCCAGCTAGTAAATCCTTTGAGAGCTGGGCTGGTAGCACAATGCAGTGAGCTGGCACTTCAGTGGCTTGAAGAAGAGCTGGCCTGGGCATAGGATTCATACTCCAATGGAGCCACACTGCAGACATTCTGGGTCTCTCTTCTGTCTCAGGAGGTGGTATACTAGTGTCCCAGCCAGCTCTGCGTAGGGTTGATGGGTTTGGGCTTAGCCCCGTAGAGAAACACAGTCATTCTACTTTTTGCCTCATCTGACTCTGGAAGCAGTACAGGCATGGCGTGGTGCTTCCCACAAGCCAGGAATCCCGGCTGGTTTGAGGCATCATCCCAATGGCACTGTTTGTCCCTCAGATAGCTCAGCAGCCTGGACACTGGGATAGAAACAGATATGAGACCAGCTGTCGTCACTACAACTCTGTGAGAATTAGACAAGTTTGTTATTCTTACAGGGGCACTTAAAATACGGGGGAGATGGGACTTTGCATCACTGTGTTTACATGCTGTGGCCTGTACTGTACCTGCGCAGTCCCACATGGAGATGTCTTCTTGCTCCTTCCCATCTCATTTCTTAATCAGACACAAGCAATGCAATGCTGAAAGGTGCAAGGCAAAATGTAAAATGATTTATTAGAGTATATTATACCAATGCTTAAAAACAATGCAGCAACTCCCCCCCTACAAACAGCATAGAACTGTAGTCCCACGTATTTTGGACAGGAGTTTACTGCAGCACAAAAAGAGTTCCTGAGGCATTTGACATACAAAGTGCACATTATGGTCTTTCCTGGTAGGAAATTCAGAACATTTGCAAAGTTTCTTGGCAGTGCAGATGACAAGTTACTATACACTAGATGAAGTGATGCCACAAGTGGGAAAGGATATATGAGGAGACAACGACAGGTCTTGGGGCGTGGACAGATGCATCTCCACTGCAGTGCAGGGACAGATGTATCTTGTTTAATCCAAAATTGCTTGTAAGTTGTTGTTGTCCAGAGTCACAACTGAGTGAAATAAAGCTGAACTGATTACTAACACTGAATCTCCAGTCCTTTTCTCATAGTCTGAATCTGTATATCATAGCTCCAGGTTAAATCATATGTGTTAGGAATGAACATAAATTAGGTATAGAGCTCAGAAGTACAGATGACTGGAGAGCCATATGTTCATGAGATTAAAATTGTATTTTTTCTCCCAAATGCAAGGGGACTTTTTAAAGATGAGGATTTTCCCTGGAGGAAAGACTATTTCTGATGGGTTTTTTTCCATTGCTTTTCAGCCAGCCAAGTAAGCCAAGCTACCAGAAACAGGGCAATATCACCTGAGTGTTGCAAAAGTAGTTGAGGAAGGAGAGGAAGGTAATCAAGAATCAGTTGCTGGGGCTTTTTGGCAGGGCTATTGAGCTAACTCTTGAAGAAAACCAAGCAATGTCCAATGTTGAGAGCTGCTACAGGAAGGGCAGGAGGAGACAGGGGTGGATTCTCTTTCCCAAAAATGATCCTGTGGTTAAAGAGGACCAATAACTATGAGGAAAAAAGGTATATAAGGGACAAGTGGAGAAAATGCTTAGTAAGGGACACAGAGTGCCAGGCCTTCTTATGGTCCACTGATTCCCTTGCCAAGGAGCTGTGTCCTGCTGCTGACAGATAATCCTGGACAAGGAACAGCCAGCCACGGAAGGCATTTCAAGAGCAGGATGTATACAATGCCAGTACTTCATCTCCAGGACTTGGTAGAGGAAAGGAAGCAAAGATAATGTCCTGATGGGTAATAGCAGGCATAGATGTGATGTTCTTTCATCATGCTTTTTTATGGTGTGGCAGCTGGGCTGAACATGTTCATTTGTATTGCATTGCACTGCATGGTGTGTCAGTGCTCAGTGAACACAGGCAGGTATCTGAAAACAAGGTATTAATAAAGGCTGCAAATCAGGAGCAGAGTGACCTAAATGTGATCACAAGTAGGCTTTAATATTACATTGCAGGACAGTAACTCCTGCAGTAAAGCAATTAAAGAGTCATTTTGAGCATGCGGGTTGCTGGCTTCATGCACTCTGGCAAGGACCTTCACAGTGATATTTATAAACCATCCTGAAGTGTGTCTGTGAATAGCGCAGGGATTCGGCAAGGGCTGCCTAGTTCTTCAACGCACCGCAGTTGAATTTAGGGGGTGAGGCACCTGAAATGGGCTTGGGCCACCCAGCAGCAGTCAAAACCCCGTCAGTTGTGCCAGGCTACACACCTGTGCAGACCTGTGTAGTCCTGCACTGGGACTACCACAGCCTGGTCAGCCTTTACTGGTGGGACTTTCTGAAGAGAGCAGAAAAATACAAAGTTGGACAAGCAAGGCAAGCAAGGAGGAGAGACTGAAGACTATTCTGTAAAGAACCCAAACTATAGCAAAGTGCCTGGAAATGTACTTCATGAGAACAAACTGTTTCATATGAAATGCTGTGCTACGATAGGGAGTTGAAGAAAAAATTATTGGTGACTTTGCAGATGAATGACCAAAGCATCAACATGAGAAAATGAGCTCTTGGTTTGCCATAAAGGTATTTGTTAAGCTTTGAAGTGTTGAACAACAGAAATGCAAAATCTCTTTCAGTTTGGTGACAAGAGGCATCTGAGAAGTAGGGGTACTCATCTGAATTAAAAATAAACTTTTGCTAGACTGGTTGTTCCTGGCAGGTTACACCTGCTTCCCACCTCATGCCTTGCTGCCACTCTGTCTGGAGCAACATGCTCTTAACAATAGCTGGTGGCTGGAAGGTACAGCGTGTGCTGCACTGCTCATTTCCCCTTCCTTCCAGCTTGATTGTTATTGCAGCAGTCAGGAGCAAGAAGGGCTCTTTAACACCATTAAGCTGTGAGAAACTGACAGTGAGGGTCTGACTTCACGCAATATGAAGTTGAAGAAAGATATTTAAAGAGAGAAGATGCCTTCCTGTAAGCACTCTGTACTGTATAGTGTATGTATATACACAAACACTCACATGCACACGCATCCCGGAGGAGGTGTGTGTCTGTGGGGGGAAATACTGCCTGCACCAAAGTCAGTGAACAAGCTCCCTTTGGCAGAGCAGAGCTTCAGCAACTCTCTGTGCCTGGTGGGACCTTGTGCAAGCACTCAGGCACACTGTGAGTGCATTTTCTCATTGTAGTACTCGGGAGGGCAGCCTGGGCCGTGCTGGCAGTGCACTGAAATACAGCTGGGGCGTGAGGGCTTGTCCCCAAGCCAAGCTTCATGCTGCATCGCTGTGCTGTCACGGCTTTCTGCCTCACATTTGGGCTGGAGCAGCTTTGCCTGCCTGCAACTCACGAGAGCATTGCCAGGGAGTGACCTTGCCCACCTCAAGGGACTGGCAGGGGTCTTTGGTTGCTTGTTTGGTTTTGGCTTGGGGACTTTTTCTTTGGGTTTTTTTTTCCCCTTTGTTGTTTGTCTTTTTAACATTTGTTTGGATTAATCTAAAAGTTGGTGAACTGCCCTCATTTAGTCTGCTCCCAAAATAGGTAGAATAGTGTTTGAGGATCAATTAGAAGAGCCAACTGGCCCTTGAATAACCCTGATACTACATTCACCGATTTCATCTAGCTTATTTTACCCTTGGCTCTGCCTTTGGTGAGGCAGAAATTCAAGAAACCTACTTTTACAATTGACTTTAGTGGTTACTGTCTTGAAAACTACTATTTTAAAGTTGATTATAATTTTATTCTGGTTAATTTTTTTCAACTGTTTTGAATTTTTGCAGCTCTAAGCAATAATATAAGCTCTAAGTGATAATTTAGATGGAAATTTAACATCCTAGAATAATGAACATAAATCTTGGTTTCCTTAGGTACCATTTGGAGATGCATTAAAAGTAATTTAGGGGCCCAAGGTTTAAAGACCTGCTCTAGTATGTTTACCTATAATGTGCCAAAACTTAAGTAGCTATTTTCATCTCAATCCCTGCAGGCAGTGGACCAGCCACCTTATTTTATTAACAGAAAATGAGCATAGTATTTATAGATTCCTCCTGTTCATAAAAATAATTTTGTAATAGATGGATTCTCATTTGTTTTCTGTCCTTCTCTGGCACCACAAGTATCACAAACCAGCATCACCACATGTGACAGGCACTTACTTGCCACCTTCATCCTGACTGCACATTGCCCAGCTCTGTGGAGCACAGAATTAGGTGACTCCCAAAATCAGAGCTGTGATTCCTGCAGGAAAGAACTATGTACACGTCTGGGATCAGATCTGGGGCGTTGCGCCAAGTTCTTTTGAGAATTTGGCCTAAACTGTAGTTACCATGACTGATGGCTGCCCGCTTCTGAAAATCTGCAATGTTACAGTTGCCGAACATTTGGAAAATCTAGAGTTAAAGGCCAGTCAGTCAGTGGAATGCTGTCTCAGTTTGAGGGTGACATGAAGGACAGCAGAACAAGGGCCAGAGCTGCTTGTAAAGGAAAGAAGAAATGTGTTCAGAGTAACAGACAGTGTTTGTTCAACATTCCAAATGCCTGTCAAAACCAAACCAAAGCAGGAGTATTACTAAAAATGTCAAGCACACCTAATTCTGTGCAACAAGTATAAAGTGCTAAATCACTTCCAGAACAAACAGTCTGAATTACCTTTAGGACTAGCATGTCCTCAGTTCCTGTGGAAGAGCTCTGAACCAAGAACCTTCCAGTTGCTCTGGGCAAATGGACCCTCACTTCCATGGAGAGTTGTGGTGCCTCGGCCAAGACCTGAATTTCACTGAAAAAGCTGGTAATATTGCAAGCTGATGAAGAAAAAAACCTGCTGAACTGCTTTGGAGCTCTGAGTGGGTGAAATTCATTACAATTTAATTAATTTTTTCCATTCATTTTAAAGATGTGTAGGAACTACTTTCAGAATTTCATTTGATTATAAATTATTTGATATGATTATCACCCATAATTTTTTTTTTAATATCATTGAATCATAGAATTATAGAATCATAGAATCATAGAATCAACGGGTTTGAAAAGACCTCCGAGATCATTAAGTCCAACCCTTGATCCAACACCACTGTGGTTACTAGACCATGGCACTAAGTGCCACATTCAGCCTCATCTTAAAAACCTCCAGGGATGGAGAATCCACCACTTCCCTGGGCAGCCCATTCCAATGTTTGATTACCCTCTCTGTAAAGAATTTCTTCCTAATATCCAACCTAAACCTCCCCTGGCATAGCTAAAGACTGTGCCATCGTGTCCTACTGCTGGTTGCTTGGGAGAAGAGACCAACACTCACCTGGCTACAACCTCCTTTAAGGGAGTTGTAGAGAGTGATGAGGTCTCCCCTGAGCCTCCTCTTCTCCAGGATAAACAACCCCAGCTCCCTCAGCCTCTCCTCATAGGACTTGTGCTAAAATCCCTTCACCAGCCTCGTTGCTCCTCTCTGGACCTGCTCCAGCACCTCAATATCCTTCCTGAACTGAGGGGCCCAGAACTGGACACAGTACTCCAGGTGTGGCCTCACCAGCACTGAGGACAGGGGAAGAATCACTTCCCTGGTCCTGCTGGCCACACTGTTCCTGATCCAGGCCAGGATGCCACTGGCCTTCTCGGCCACTGCTGGCTCCTGTTCAGCTTCCTGTCAATCCAAACTCCCAGATTCCTTTCTGCCTGGCTGCTCTCCAGCCACTGTCCCCAGCCTGTAGCGCTGCAGGGGGTTGTTGTGGCCAAACAACAACAACAACAAGGACCCAGCACTTGGCCTTGTTGAACCTCATCCCGTTGCAATCAGACCATCTCTCCAGCCTGTCCAGGTCCCTCTGCAGAACCCTCCTGCTTTCCAGCTGATTGACACTCCCCCCCAGCTTGGTGTCATCTGCAAATTTGCTAATGGTGGACTCAATCCCCTCGTTCAGATCATCAATAAAGATATTAAACAGAACTGGGCCCAACACTGATCCCTGGGGGACACCACTAGTGACCAGCTGCCAACTGGATGCAGCACCGTTCATCACCACTCTCTGGGCCTGGCCCTCCAGACAGTTCCTAACCCAGTATAGAGTGCCCCTGTCCAAGCCGTGGGCTGCCAGCTTTTTCAGGAGTATGCTATGGGAGACGGTGTCAAAGGCTTTGTTGAAGTCTGGATAGACCACATCCACAGCCTTCCCCTCATCCACCAGGTGGGTCACCTGATCATAAAAGGAGATCAAGTTGGTCAGACAGAACCCCAAAATCTGTTAGCAATACACTGAAGGACATACATGTGTACACACATGGCCCATCCCTGCACTGTCGGCATAGGTTTCTTTGTTCAGAATCACATTATGCATGTGTTTGTTATTCATGTTTCTGCTTCCCCAGCTGTCCTTTGATATAAATTTAATACAACTTTTTTTCATCATTATTTGAAACAGAAACTATGGGACAATAGGAGCATCAAATATAGGATGTATGGAAAAACATTAGGCAGTGTTTTATACTTTTTATGCAAATCTAAGCCATAATAAAAAATATATATTTCTCAGAAGAAAAATAACAGTTTTGACTTTTTTCTCAGGATCTACAGACTTAGAGTTTGGATCAGGCTGCAATGCCATGGAACTGAGCTGGCCAAAGTCTACTGCAGAGGGTTTGTGTCAGGAGTGCCAGGAGGAGATGCCAACTGTCTACAACTCTGCTAGAGACATTTTATTTTAAGTGGGCTTTAGCTTCAAAGTCCCCTGCATGTCCTATACTGTGTCATACACAGTTTTGAAAAATCAATGGAAAGATACTTATGTGAAGGTTGGAAAAGATGCTTAATCTTAAGCTTTGCATTCCTCTTTAAATGTTTCTAAGTAACACCTTCATCGGTTATTAGCCTGCACAGTGTATGAAGATCAAGCTACTCTGTGCTTAACCTTTAAACAAAATTTATGTGATTACTGGCCCTGGTTCCCAACATGACTCTGAGAAATGAACAGGGCAGATGGAAGCAGCCTTTCCCAGTGGATGCTACAGAACATTTCTGTAATGATTTAAAGCTATGTTAAACAATAGCTTGTTCACATTCAAATGCAGAGCATCCCAAGATGATGCATGAGGCAAGGGAGAGAACTGAAATTGCTTTTGTGGTGATGCTACGCATAATTAAAGGCTTATGTCTGAATCTCAGAGCTAACAAACTGCTGCACAACAAGGGAAACAGCTCCCTAAGTAGCTTTTTACAAAACACTAAATATACTATCATAACAATAAAACCTAACTATCCAGCTGCTGGTGAATTATGTACATGTGGTCCTGTGGACATCACGTCTCCTCTCCCCCATTGAATCCATCCCTTTCTGCTGCTGGAAAATAGTACAGGTCCTCCAAGGAGCAGCTGAAAAGTGTAATAAAAGTAAGTCAGAGCTGCCTAATCTGTTTTTGCAATGCGCCTGCACTTTTTCTGAAAATCATGATTGTTCCTTTGGCAAAGTTCAGGGCAAAGTGAGAGCTTTTAGTGTGGCCCCAAAGAGAGGGGAGAAAAAAGCCGCTTGCTGTCTTCTCTTTTGACGTGGCAAATAAAGGCAAATGTGTGAAGGTATTAGAGGCCCAGTGCAGAGCAGGAAGAGGAAAACAAATGGCACCACACCATATGCCCATAATCCCAATTAAAATGCATTCAAATTCATTTCTCTTCTCCACAGCTTCCCTTTTCCACACCAGTGAACAAGCATGTTTGACAACAGAGTGTGGGAATTTCTAGTTCACTGAGGGGGTTTCCTTTCTCTTTTCCCCTGCATCTACCTGAGGCTGCTGCTCCAAACCCTTGCCATGCATTTTAAAGCAAGCCCTGTGTCCCCTCACCACACAGCCAGGTGCTGCACACCATGCCAGGGACTCCAAGGGAGCTTCCTAAATGGGAAGCAGCAGACACAGCTTGAGGTAAAGCATTCTCAGTGGCATTGATAGGCTTTGCAGGAAATCAAACCTTTTAGGCTCCCTGAGGATGCTGTGCTTAGCTCAGCACCTTTCCCAGGCATGGAGCTTCCTGTGCTTGAGGGGAAGCATCTAGCAGATGAATGGGACTGTCTGTCTTCAACAGGTGTACAGAAGCAGGCACAGGAGCCAAGGTGATACCTTCTCAGTGCCACTGGCAAGAAGGGGGCAGGGGGAAAATGCTGCAGTGTGCTTAGGAGACTGGAAAATACCTTGGAGTCAATGCGGTCATGAACACATGAGAGGAAGGCAGCATGTGTCGTTTATTAGAGGCTGAATAAACAGAGGGAGAGGATGTGGTGCAAGCACCACACTGATTTTAAGAAATTCAAAAGCATGCACTCACCATTATAAAATCAAATAGGAAGAGCAACAAATGAAGGTGGTCTATGGTTTATAAATCTCTGGTTAGATAGATAGCAGAACCCTTTTCTCAGGTAGAACAGGTAACTTCCTCTGCAGCTTTTCACATTTCTACTTTTCACAGTTTTAATGCAGAAGTAATTACTTCCCTCTAGAGGTCCTTCCCTGTCCTCCTCATCTTCCTATTGACATAAAAGCTATTGACTGGACCTATAATCACAACATTGCTTTTCATTGTCTCTTGATTTAAACTCTGTTGCTTTCTCTCTTGCAAGGTCTCTCAGATGTCAATCAAGAATTCAAACCACTTACTTATAACTTTGCAGTCTCCAGGTTTTGGGTTCTACATCCCCCTCCTTGCCAGCCTTTTCAGATTTCCATCCCACTGCTTCCTACACAGAGTACAGCTGCCAGCCTGATGATACAGATGCAGAGATAAAATTCAATTCTCAAGCGTTGCCTTAGTAAAAGGATTTTAACATGCAGTTACAGATAGTTTCTTCTGAATGCATTTTCTTTATGCTTTTAGGTTCACCACATCAACCTTTGCCTCTTGAACAGGTGAAACAACCAACAGCAGAAGCAGGGTGTTAACCTCCATGCTCGCTCGTGCCACAGGGAAAGTGAACAGCTGGGGAAAATACCAAGCTCAAGAGATGTTTAGTTGAGCTAGAGGCTGCTCTGCAAACTGGTAGGAAACAGGATCTAATGGACCAGGGTCATTTCTTCCTTTTGCCCCAAGTTTGACTTCTCCCAACACTACAAAGCTCCTCAGTCCTTCTCCAAACTTCTCAGCATCTTGTACAGACCTCAGCTACTCTGTGTTTTTCAGATATTCTCTTTTGTCTCCTTACCCCAGGCTCAATCTCCATGCTGAGCTAGTCTCAATCACACTGTATTCCCATTTGATCTGGCCTGGGTCATTTGCTGTGATAGCTTTCAGTGAGCTGCCTGACTGTCCTCAGAAGAAATGTCTCCTGCACCAGTTAGCTCCCATCAGCTGTTTGTATGCATTCTGATACCAGAAGGTCTCCAGCAAAGGTCCAAAGGTGGAGGTCACATATTATTCTTCAAAAAGGCAGAAAATTTCTAGAAAAGTTTATCCTGAAAAGGATACCTAGCATGGAAAATTTCATTCAAATGTTGGGAAATTTTGCGAACAGCCTCTTACAAAAAGAAATGTGGGAAAAGGAGGGCTATTTGTGGCACCCCAAGTCTGTGATTGAAATAACTATAGGACCTCTTGCCCACTCCTAACCAGGAGTGAGAGATCCCAAACGAGCTAAGTAATTCTCTATGGCAGGACAAAGTATTAGTGCAGAAGGAGGCAGAGATTGTGGGTACATTTGTGAAGACTGAACAACCTAATTATTAGAGGCTGTACTTCAGCCGAATGTTTGTCCTCTCCCTACCTCTCTCTCTGCCTGCATTCAGCTTCTGCTGGCGTTGTCTCTTCCTCTCACACTTCTGCGACTTAAAGCCTCTTCTCCTTGGAGGTTTCAGGGTCTGGCAGGACTTACAACATTGCCAAGAAAATTACACTGGGGCACATCACTTTCCCAATTGTTTCTATAGCTCCTGGTTATGCTGTGACAGGTAACACAGGCTGATCTTGTTGGCTGTGCTAGCCTCTTGAGCAATCATTTTCAGATGTAACGGGTCCCTGATTGAGAAAATACTAAAACTGAGAGGTCTGGAAAAAATGACATACTCTAATGCTTAAAGAGAGTATAAAATCATGCTTACAGCTGGATTATGTTGTTTGGTAACACCAACATCAAATCAAGTCCAGAGTTTAAATCATCAGATCTTCTTGATGTTAGCCAAATGCTTCTTCTGAGTCAGATGCTTTTCAAAGCCAGGTTAACCCAAGTGCACAGACACAATTAACATATTGATGCTCACGGGCTGAACTTAAAAAAAAACAACGTATAGAAGGTTGTTAGAGGTTAAGAGTTTGGAGTACAAAGGCAGATAAAGATGACTGCTTACAGCGTGAGCCCTGAGGAGAAGGAGAAACTATCTGTCTTCCTCAGCTTGCTTCACCTACTGAGCCCCCAGGATCCCGGCACACGCCTGCACAAGGCCCAGCCCTCAGATAACTCCACATTAAAGAGAAGAAATGAAACAACCAGCACCCCCCAGGTGATTCAGACTGAAGTGCAGAGAAACATCTCTGGTTCCAAGGGAAAATGGAGCAGATAAACCAGGGAGCAGCAGCCAAAGCACGAGCAGCCAGCCACCAAGGTGGCTTTCTGGAACATATCTCTGTGTCTAGGGTCCCAAGAAACCACCTCACTTCCACAGTTCTAGCAGCCATGAGAGACCAGAAGACAGCAGAGAGGTTGATGCAGCCTCTGTCCCAGAAATTGGCCTGGGAGAATTGAGTGAAGGAGACAGTGTTGAAGGGCACTGCTAGTACTAAGAAACTGCAATGCAACTAGGCATTTTAGAAAATAGAGAAGACAATACTGGCCCCAGGAGGTCTCCTGAAAATGCTCAGAAATGAAGCTCAACGTGGTATGAAAAATATTTCACTTCCAGGGCAGTTTAACTGGAGCAGCTCCTCTGGAAGGCAGGAAAGCTGCTCTGGATCTTCCACATAACAAAACATGGGGCTGAGCTATGCAAGATTCTTACTATCAAAATACTTAATTCAGAACAATCAGAAAAAGCCAAGCAGAGCCAGTGTGTATTTATGTTAAGACCTTTTCCCTCTAATCTAAAAAAAAAATTCAAAAAAGAAGTCAGGAAGAATCACAGGTTCAGTCCAAAGCCATCCTGGAGCCATGGAGCCTGGAGAGCTGCCAGGCAAGCTGGCAGGATGTCAGGCAGGCTTGTGATGGAAACTTGCCCTGTGTTTCATCGGAAGTTCATTCAAACAGAGACACTTCTGCAAAATGTTTTGCTTATGACAAATCGGCATTCTCTGACAAAAACCTGTGCTGTTGGAACCCTCCAAGCCAGTGTTCCTTATGGCATAATCATTCCTTACGTAATAATAATAAAACAAACCCCATATCAACCAACCAACCTACCAACAAAACAAAAAAACACGCCCCCCCCCCCCGAAAACAATACAAAAAAATCCCTGGCTATGTCATTGCTAATATTAATGGGCTACATTATATATAGTTTTGTAAGTTACTCCTTATATGGAGCAAATCTTAAAAATGAGACCTCAGGCATTTCAGTCTGATTTTTCACAAGTGCTGAAGGCTCAGATTTGCTACCCTACAATGTACACGAACATAAAAGTAATGGGGAGATTTTGGGCGAAGACAGAGTAATTTTATTGTATCCATCATCTCTTCATTCTGGATAGCATTTTTCAGATATTACAGGCTGTTAGTTTTGAATTCCTCCTTGTTCCTACTGAATCCATTAGACAGAAAAATATGGATAATTTCTCTGCAGTACTCATCTTGCATAACAAGGGTATAACTCTCAATTGAAATTACTAAGTTAAGCATTTAGAGAAAGAGAAATGTAGAAAACATATACACAACTTGAAATACTTGAATAGCTGAGAGCATTTTACTTTATAAAATGAAAAAAAAAGACAAGATGAGGGATCTTTCTTCTTTTATGGGTTTGAATGATACTGAAAACCTCTTTTGTTCTAGCATCTCTTCCAAAGGAGTACCCAAAAGGCTGTAGGATAAGGTCTGCATACAAACTGGGGACCTAGTCCTGCATACTCCTCATTTATCTGAGCACCAGAGCCAGACATGGGAGGCTCTGATTCAGATAGCTGTGAAATAAATTGCAAAGTACCCATTTAAATTAACCAGAAGCTTATAATGCTGTATTTGTTTTTCCTGTATCTTTGAAAGAAAACAGACATCAGCTGCTATTCAAATTTTCTTTCTTTGCCCCCGAGTTATGTGAACACAGAGCATACGATTAAGACATTTCCAGCATGTAAATTCAATCATGTGAGAAGTCCCACTGATTTCAGCCAGTGGCTTCCTATTGAGTCAGCAAAGTACTTATGCCTGTGTGTAGTTTTAAGATGACTAATCTCCCTGGCTGTGCCCGCACTGGAAGGTAGGTACATCAGGCAGGATGTCCTGCGGCCCTGGCCCCCAGCATATGCCCTGGCTACATCCGGGCTCTGGTATGGGACAAGATCGGTGAGACCATGAGTTCCCACATGCTGGGCTTTCATTCCTGTGCCCAGAGCCAGCAAGAAGTGCAGTGTACTTTGTGACAGTCTGCAGCTGGGCTGATTGAGGGGATGACTGGGGGGGGTATCGATGGTGGTGCATGGCCAAAAGCCCAGCTTCATGCCTAGTGTTACCCACATGCTGAAACTCTTTGGTAACTTGGAGCGGTACTGTATCAGCCCTGGCTTGAATGAGACTTTCACAACTTCTCTAATGAACCTCTCACAGTCTTTCAATAATGCAGCTATTTATAGGCTAGGTCTATACTGAATAGATTGCAGAAGCTGCACAAAAGCTCACAGTGTTTCAGCAATGAAGCTGTAGAGAGACAGCACAGCAGACCAAAACTACTCAGTATGGTTACACACAATCAATTATAATCTGCTGTGTTTTGCATGATTAGACTCCCTGCTTAATTAAAAAGTTAGACATCTTATTACATTTACAAAATTTTCTTAGAAGTGAAAGCTGTTTTTGTGAAGTACATGAATTTTCAAGTCTTACTAAGGGCTAAGCCTTGCTCTTGCTCACAACCTCAAATTCTACGTGTAGCATCACTGAGGTTTAATAGAATACCCCCAGTAATCAGTACAGAACTTGGACATAGAAACCATCACTAATCATCTAATCTTTCTTTTTCAAATTACTCTTTTTAGGCTTTAGCAAACATTTTGGGTCTTGTGGTCCCAGCATGTATCATAGGGCAAAAATATTAATTAAAGGATGATTAAAAAAATGTTTGACAAGTGCACTCATATTCTTTTTAGCATCCAAATCCATTGCATCTTAAATTTTTCTATTTGAGATGTGTAAGATGCAGGTAGCACAAAGCAGCAGGACCCTTTGCATATAGCTCACCTGAATCTTTCTTAGAAGAAATCAGAGAAAAGATTTTACTGCTTTGACCTTCCCAGACTTCTGTCTCTCTGACACTTGTTCATGAAGTCCCAATAAACAGAAGACTTACACAAATATGCTTTGCTTATGAATGTTATGAATCTTTTCCTGAATCTTCTGAGAGAATTGACACTTGATACAGGTGTTGGAATAAACACTGTAAGCCTTTGGCTTCCACCACTGTGGCCAGAAGAGGGTTCAGTGACACCCTTTAGCACAGAGACTCCCAGCTCTTGCTACTTTCTCTGGGTCCTAAGGTTTTATCTCTCTGAAAGGAGCAGGGATTTCCTCTGTGAATTAGGAGGAAGAAAAAAACTCAAGACAGAAATACTATTTCATTACAATAAAAAGCACAAATGGATGAAAAAGATAACCAAGGGTTGTCTTCTCTTCTGGCAACTGCTTCCTCTTCAGCAGCCCTGAAGAAAAGCCGTCCCTCTGTTTTAGCCGGGACTGTAAGGGCACAGGCCATAAAGGGACTTACAAACCTACTACTTGGAGCTGCAGAATTCTATATTTAGATGGCATTCTATATTTTAGATGGCATATTTCTCCTCAGTCCACTCCTGCTTCTGCAAGTGCACTGAGCACTCTGATGCTCAGGTCTCTGCTACAGGCATGGGAAAATCATATGACCCCAGTCACCAGCAGTCTTGGTACCCCCACTAATGCCAATGCTCCCAGGGGATTCTTGAACAGGGGATTCCTGCACTGGGGTAGATCATTGCTGCATCCTAAAGAGAGGAATTTTACATTCAGCCCTCCGCAGGTGACTTTTGAAGGACGAGGTTAGGCTAGGCACATGGATCCACACCAAAGTTCCTGTTGCAGTGGACTTGTACTAGTAGCCTAGAAATTCCCAGGGATTCTTGAATAAAACTATTAAACTATCAAACAGCAGCTCTTCTGACCCTGACACACTCACATGGGTTTTTTCCACCTGTCTCGTTAATTTTTCTTTCTGAACAGACAGAAAATGACGTGAGGCAAAGCAAAGAGCTTAGATGGATTGTGTAGCTTCATGGCAGAAAATGTATTAGTGAAAAAGACAGTTTTTCTGCTTTAAGTTGTGTTTACAAATACGCTAGTGGTACCTTGTCTAGCACTGCTGACTGTCTTAAAAGGAAATAATTTGGAAGGAATAACACATTTTGTGTAATATAAGGTTCCTCGGTGCTCATCAGTAAAATTCGACAACAATAAACAATCAAAGATCTTACTATCATATTATTAAGATGTTTAACTATAGGTAAAATATTAAGTTATAAATATGCTCTGTAACAGATATTAAATGCAGCTTGTCACTCACTGATTAGTTTAGAAACTCTGTTTTTTCTGCAAGATTTTAAATTTTTGGTGAAATTGGTGAGGAGTGTACTCAGCACATTCTGCTAGCTGAGTCAATTGAAATTGCACCTGTTCTTGGATGCAAGTCATAACAAATGCAACCCATATACATTGTAAAGAAAAGGACTTGTATGCACTTTTTCCAATTAACATCTGCCTTTTGGCAAGTCATTAACCTATTTTCTCACAAAGAAACAGCTTCAATTGTATTATCCATCCAAAGCGTGCAAAAGTCCCTGAGGGGGTACTCTGACACAAACACTCTGTTCCTGGATCCAATGCGAACATACATATTCATTAATTGTTTGGGGCAATCAGTATAGAATTTCTGATTTTTACAAGTCTTACAAGGTAAACAGGTTACATAAAGCTATGTCCCAGGAAATAGTCACATCCCAGCTGCGTATTCAATAGAAAAATCAAGAGTGATTGTATGCCATGAAACGTCAATGAAAATAATTCAGCAACACTGTAATAAGACCTCTAGAAAGAAAAAAGAACATTGTTTACCCTAAAAATATGACTGCATATTTATTTATTTAAATAAATATAAATAAAGATGGGAAGTGGTATGTTTCAAATTCCTCATGCTACACAGATCTGGCAGTGAGAACCTGTTCTACCACAATTTTTCCTCCCTGAAATTAATTTAATCAAAATTCAAAACTACAGGTTAAGTTTCTCACCATAAAGGTGATAATGAAACAATGAACTATTATATTATACGTGCAAAAGCAAGAAACAACAATCCCCCAAAGACAAGGGAGTTGTTCAGATACATTCACGTCCAGGAACTGGTTTTCCAAAACCCTAAGTTTATAAAAAATATGTCAACAATAGTAAAAAGTGAATACTGAATAGTGAAGATTTGTGGAGAATGTACTGGTGTGTTAAAAAAAAAAAAAAGTCAATCAAGAAATTAAACAACCTCCAGAAAAATAATAATAAAGAAAACCCAGAATACAGTTTGAGTTGTCAGGTTGGTCCATAAAGCACAATGGATTATTGGCATAACTGATGTCTGTCTGATTTTACCCTGGTATTTGAGAAACTATATTCAGATCAAAAGAAAAAGTGAAATGCCTTAAGGTATAGCATTGCAACATTTTGCCATTTGGTGTTCACCCCCACAGTTATATTTAGGAACTTCTAAATGTGCTCACAAAGGAAATACCTATTGCCATCCATAATGAAAAACTGAGAAAAATACCTTTATTGCCTCAACATCATGATTTATGCAATAGCCAAGAAAATATTCCATTAAACTCCACTAAATTTTGATGGGAATTACAAATAAAATTTAAGACACAGTAATAACTGGCGCAATTTCTTTCAGTTTGGAAGAGGAATTTTGGTTCAAAACGTCTGCAGAAGTGCATTGCAAAGAGTTGCTGAGTTACTGCACAGTGCTTTGACACTAAAGGAATTTGAAGTTGGGTTCCTCCAGAGACAGTCTCCCAGCAACAATGGCAGGAGAGGTTATTCCTGCTGCCACCTTCTCTCTCTCACCACACAAACCTTGGAGATCATTCACACACGGGTGGTTATTCTTTTTAATAAGTAATTGAGCCATTTCTGCAGTAGCTGGCCTGAATGCTGGAAGCAGTCTTTCTCCAACAGGGTGGCCTATTTACATTTACTATCAGAGGCATAATTTAAGTTTCAGGAAAACTGTACTACATCAGGTACATGGTTCAGCTTGTTTAGAATACACATGGGTTCTCGGTACTTCACTGCAGACATAGATACAATACAGTGTATTGTATCTATACAATATACATATATAATTTTCATAATTTATAGAACCATTAAATTATTTTTCCCCATGGGGTAAAAGAACAACCAAGGTTAAATAGCAGTCATTTTCTTCTAGTTTTATAATTCAAATTAGTCAAGTCACCAGTTATTTGACAGAGTACAAACCCCAGAATAAGTGTTTGTGAGAGTTCAACCAGCCTCTTCAGGTGCTTTTAAAGGAAGCTTTTCTATTCTGTAACTTCATTTGAAATTATATGGATCAAGACAACAAGATAACTAGCCCACATCAGTTTTTATTTAAAAGAAACATCATGTTTGTTGTTTGTGGCTGTGTTTTAGGAGAGCCATTATAGCTTGAGGAAAATATATCTGTCCTGTTCTCAACCAACCACGACTAGTTATACAGACATCGCAAGTGTCATGCATGTTGAGTTCCAACATCAACAGACTGTCCGATAGAATGACAAGAATATGTCTTAATTTCGAACTGTTGTGTTAGTTCACAGATTCACAAACAGCAGAGAAATAAACTGGATTAAGTAGTGAATGCTCTAGAGAATAGGTACTGAAAAGGAAGAAAAAACAGTGATAGGAGCTAAGGCAGAAAAGAAAATTTCAGCAGAGATTTTATTAAAAAATACAGAAGTAAAACAAATATCCAAATCTTGTTGACAAATAATCCTGAAAAACCTTAAAAAAAACCTCTACAGATTTAAAACATATATATAGTCCACTAAGAGAGAAAACGGAACAAGCAAAAAAATTTAATAGCTACATGGTTTTGTGTCTTCTAATGGAGACAAGAACAGGAAAAGACCACAAGAGTATTCGCAAATGCAAAATGCAGAGTACATTTGATCTAAAAGACAGCATTTACGTAACTGTGTGTTATAGTGTATTATAAACAATTGCATAATCAAAGGTCAGGCTGAAATATATAAGATCATTCTTCCACAGAAAATCTGTGGCTAGAATGCTGCATAAAAATAATTGCACCCAAAAATTTTATAAGAAACTGCTTGTTTGCCATAAACAGTAGTACTTATGAATGAGCTGAAAATATGTAGTACCTGTTGGTAAAATTCAGAGTTTACCAAGGAAGTGAGGTGATGTCTGGCTATCTGAAGGTGGTTATTAAGAAAAAAATGAAAAGTTATACAAGAAAAATTGACTGCACATTTCTGTGGCGTGAACTGCAATAGTATTTGCACAGGGAGCTTCTGTACCTAAGCTGAACTCCATTGATGCTAATGAGGTTCAGCCTGGGAAATGAGCTTTATCTATACACATTTAGTTGCAGAATTGGATTAAAATATTCCCCCCATTTAAACTGTCCTATTTTTCAACATACATGTGAAGTTGCAGAAATTGGATGACTACCTAGTTTTGACTACAGATTTACAACAGGTGTTCTGCAATTGCCATTTAAAAAAATAATACATAGACATAAGGAAATTAGATGTTTTCCATTAAAAAATAAACCTAGAATCATCTAAGATTTGCATTTATTAAAAATTTATTAAAAATAAAACCCAAATCAACACACATCGAGAAGTCTTTCCTGACTTATGTCTGCATTCATAGTGCATTACCTGATGGGGGACACTCATAGCATGCAAAGCTTGAGCATATGTGGACTTTCTTGAAGGGCAAGAATCTATTGTAGTTATGACCTAGATTTTTATGATTTTGTGTTTGATTCAAATATATTCTTCAGAAGTATGATGCTGATTTTGATTTTTCTAAATATGAAAAATTACTTTTGATGGGAATGAGATAAGCAGACTGCATCAGTTTTGCAGCTGAACTCACAGAGATGCTTCAAAGTTTAAGTGACTTAATTTTCATATTTGTGACTAAAAGTTTTCATACTACCTCTTCTTGCAATCATTACTAAAATGTTTAGAAGACATAGAATAACTCGCTACTTTTTGGTAAAATACTTGAGAGTATGTAACAGGACAAAGAAAACCTCTGGCATTTTTTGCATTAGGTCTTATTTAGGTGTTTGAGTATTGTTGCCTTAGCACAAAGAACATTATTTTCACAATCCTTGCCCAAGTTTAAAAACCTTCATAGTAGGCTTCCATAACAACTGCTGTTCATCTAAAAATATGTAGTTAGTGGCTTAGTTATATTCAAAGATATTGTTAGGTTGAAATAAGAGTCCTGTTAACAGTCAACGGAAATTATTTTAGAAAATATTATGTTTTGATTGTGCTACACTTCATTAAATATATAAGCAGAATATCTGCTTGCCACGACTGTTTAAAATTTTCTTTTTTTAATTTCTTCAGTTTTTATTACATTGATTTGATGTTTTTGCTTATAGCAAAATCCAATGCAGAAACATATTCACTGATATAGTTAATTTTCAGCTTTTATTTGTCCTGTCTTCCCTGAAGTAATACTTGCTGATCTTCTAAGCATTCTTTCAATTTATCTTCAGCTGAAGTCAGACGGTGTTCCAAGACTGAAACTGTCTGCATGAAGAGGACAGTAATTTCAACTGGTTTTCTATTACTCACACAGTATTATAAAAGTGTGTAACATAATAACATAAGAAAAGTAAGTTTAACTCAGTAGGGGAAAAAAAATCATAAAATGGCTTCTTAGCTATTCCACTAATTATAACTGTATTTAAAAATTATGGCTTGGTATCCATGGAGATTGTCTAAAGGTTTCTAATTGTTTTCACAAAATATTTTCTCTGAGAGAGAGAAATACATACATGCATAATATAAATTACTCTGAAATACTATGTAAAAGTTGCATCCATATTTCAGTAGAAAAACAGTCATCACTGATGACCTCAAATGATTTTTTCCAAAAATCTAAAAGAAACTTTTAAGGCATCCCCAAAAAAAGGAAGTGAGAAAAAAATATACTATTAAAAGGCATTCTCTAAGAGACTATCTTCATCAGAAAAGGTAGTTTTTTGGACACAGGCTGGCAGTTTCTTTTTAATCCAACTTACCACACAAATAATTTTCAACTGATGACTTGACTCCATACTTCCAAAACCCTATTTTTTCAATTAACATATGTATTGCAAAAGAAAACACAGAACAAAAAAAACCTCTTAGCTGCTCCCTTTTTAGTTGGCTTAATGTTAATATATTACAGACTACAGAGTAGTATCTTAAAACACAGGCTGACTAAATCTGTTATTACTAAAAAGTATTGAGCATTTGCAAAGAAGTGACTCAGAGTCACTGAGACTAGTATTTGTGCAGTTTCACTGACACTAGGAATTATTCCACTGCTTAGATTCCTACCTAAGCCAACACCTTGAGCACTATGTTTGAAAAGGGATTTATTGGTACATTGGTAATTTACTTTGTTCATCCCCTGCTAGTACATGATTGTTCAGGTTGGAATCTGACAATGTCTGCTAAACAACTGGCTTCTGACAAATCTATGCTAGATTTCACTACTGAAAAATAGTGATTCTGTCCCTCTAGAGTTAAAAGTGCAACAATCTTTATGATTATGTATCAGGAAGCTTTCACTTTAGCAAACGCAATACATGCGATCAATATTTGCTGAAAGGAAAACACCAAAATAGTCACTTGACTATACAACTGTTCAAAATAACCTCACAGTCTTTACTGTTCCGATTTATTAACATGGTTCCTGGGGTTTTTTGCCCATTGACAGCATTGTCATTTTCCACTGCAAGTGTTATCTATTATTGCATACTTACTAGAGTTAACACATCCAGCTGTCCCACAATGTGCTCCAAAGCACTGTCCAGGGAGGGGGAGATGCCTGTTTGCTTGTCCTCATTATGCACAGCTGATCTGCTCTCATTCTCTGATTTCCTTTTTGAACTTCTTGCCAAGACTGAAGCAGGGGGCCGGTGCAGCGCTTCAGTTTTGCCATCACCCTTTAATACAGAAACACCATTTGAAGATTCAGTTGGCTTTGTCCTCATTTGAGTAGAATCATTCAATAAGATAGGTAGAAAAGTCTGGCTTTTAATTTAAAAAAAACCAGCTATCTATGTACACATATATGCACACACACAAGGGCCTTCAGATTTGCTTTTTGTACCAGGTCCAATTCATAACACTTCAATTGGCTCTGACCTAAGAGAGAATTCCAGTTGTGATGGATGAGGCAATAAGGGAAATTTCAGCAGTCTTTCAGTACATGTTTCAGGTACATATGATTGAGGAATTACATGCTGTACCACTAGAGTTTGAATTAAAGCTCAAATTAATATAATTGCTGAGGGGTGTCTTCTTCAAAAAGATAGCTCAAGTTCACAAAGGAATTCACTCAGAGCAGTCATATGGATGAAAAATTCGTATGTGATTAGAAGATCACAAAGGTTCCTTCCAACTTCATAGTATGAAACCTTTAGTATGAATTAACCCCTTATTTCAGCATATAAGGTAGTTTCTGGTTGTTTATTCAGTGACATTACTTTTTGAGAAACTGATTCCTTCAGAAAATGGGAGAAGGAAACAACAGAAAAGACCCACACAATGTAAAGTTGAGAGAAATAACTTTGATGTATAAACATTGCTCCAGGTTGACAGAGCATGGACTTTCCAATCACTTCGGTTTTGTCTGTGCCTTGAAGTTCTTAATGGCATTTTTGAGTCATAAAAGATTAAATCATCACTAATTCATTAGAAGCTCCCTCACAACAACTTTACTTGATTTATTAATGACTTTCTGAGATTTCTTCGAAAACTTCTTCTACCTTCAGATAATTTTAGTTTATTTTTACACTGAAGTAAATTGAGGTAGTTAATATTTATTTCTAATTATATTACAAATATCCACATTTACAAAATAAACCTTTTAAATGCTTCTTCCCTCATCACCTTGGGCTTCCCTCAACAGATCCAGACTGCAACCATCACTTTGACAAGACTGGGACTCTCACCACCAGGGAGATCACAGGAAGAGGATCAACGGGATGATCAGAATCCATGGAGTGGTGATATTTTTTCTACTTAATCTGTCTCTCTGTCACTCTCTTTCTCTCCCCCCACTCTCTGTTTTCATCTCTTTTCATCTCTCTTTACCTCACATTTATTGTACTAAATAAAATCTGTACTACTGACTCTGGCATATGGTCTTATTTGCACCTTAATTTGGGCAGAGACATCTCTCTAATAAGAACCTGATCATACCAAGGTCAATGAGAAAAAGCAAAGCAAGAGACAAGTTGTACCCACCATCTACCTGGAATGGCTTTTTGTTTTACTTGCAGAGCACCAGAGCAAACCTAAAATGCCACAAACAAGAGTCAGTAGAAGACCATGGGTCTAGGGTGGGGAACAGCTGAAAGCAGAGACTGTGGTGAGAAAGAAAAAAGTCTTACCACCCTCTCTGGGTTAAAAGTTCCACTGCGCAGTTAAGTTCTGCAAGGACACATCTCAAGCCTCCAAGCAAGAACCCATGAAGTGCAGAGCACAGGGCTGATAGGGACAGGAGGAAATACACCTACATATACTTCAGACCTTAACTTACAATGCTACAAAACCACATGGAACCCTTCTCAAGGTTTGATAGCACCACGGTTGTGTTAAAAAATAAAAAAGCGTGCTAGACATCAAACTACAGATTTCAAACATTAAACATCCAAGGCTGTTCTACAGAATGCTGGAATGGTTATAACATTTGCACCGGACTACAGAGAACTGGCCTTCTTAGTCCAAGTCTACTTAAACTCATGACTCATAGAGCAATGTCTTGTCAGCCAGGCTGTTGCCTTTTAAAGGGATGAAACCGTGGAAAAAAGGGTACTCTCTCCAGCCATGATGTTCAAGTTTTGTCAGTGGTCAACAGAAACTTTAGTTCAATGGTTAGGATGCTCAGTCAGGAGCAAGTAAGTCCTGCTCTTGTGAGAGGCTTTATATTTTATACACATAAGGGGATAAAATAAATAAAACCTCCATAGGAGAAAGGATATGAAACCAGAAGTTTCCCACTCCTAACTAGATGGTTTAATTACATCTTTCTCTCCAGTACCATGAATTTAATTTTCTTCTCAATATGGAAAATTTTGTTATGTCAACTTCAAATTATTCCAAAGAGTTGTATACTGTGAAGGAGTCGCTTGTTAGCACAAAATGAAATAGAACACAACTGGCTTGATTTTTGGACAAGGTAGGCAGAGAATGAATTTCCGATTTAATTTTATTTTGCTTTAGCCCCTGTGTTGTGGGGGTAAGATCCAGGTTGGAAACCAGGTCTTCCCAGACACCAATGTAAATAAGCTCATTGTAAATAAACCTAGTATTGTTTGTCTAATGTTAACAAAGCTACTTATAGGAATGTTTTGGGAAGTACATTCATTTTCTTGCCTTTGAATGATACAAGTAACTAATTAACACAGTCAAAAGAGATGTAACAGTAAACTTCAACTGATACTCTGACTCTGCTTAAAGGCATTGTGCTTTGCAAATTCAGTGTACAAAGGATAATCTATTAATCTTCAAGTACTCAAAATTAATAAAAACAGCTTTAACATTCAATGCCACTTAAATTTAAAAATTGTTGATATTTGAAGTATTATGATTTAAAATTAATTTAAATGAATGGAGCAGGAGAGGAAAACAATCTGAGGTTATTAGACATTGCAAAGTTCTAAAAACAGTTCTACTCTGAGGCTGGTCTGCCTCAGTTTCTTTTCAAACAACACTGCTGCACTTCATAATGAAAATAGAGATTTCAGCTTAAGCTCCCACAAAGTGATTACAAATTTTGCTCTTAAACCCAACCTAAATAGATTCTTCCAGCTCAAGGAGGAAAGCTGTCAATTTAGTAAACAGAGTAAATGCTAAGCTAGTAAAAATCTCACCAAACACTTTTTTCTTACAGTAAAATTGATCCAAAATTCAATGTATTGGACAAATAGGCTGTGAAAAAATGTTTTGTATCTTGGTAAACTGCCACCAACATTGTAAATCAGAATAGTAGAAAAGTCCTCTTGTAAAAGTCTTCTTGAGATTGTTCTGTTACATTCTGAAAGACTTATGAACAGTATGCAATATGAAAATAGTTACAGAAGTAAGGCAAAGACCTCAATGTTTGTCAAAACTCAAAGTATCAAACACAGACAAGCAAATAATGAACTGAATTCTGAACTTTCAAAATTAGTAAGAGGGAAATGAAATGAGACCATTTCAAATTTTCAACTTATCTAACTTGTGTCCAAACAGATTTCCTTTACTTTTGGATACCAATCAGTTCATGTCCAACACTTTCATTCAGCATAATATTTTATTTTTAAAAAGTTCTTTTTATAGAAAGTTTTTCTATCCACAGCCTATTCACATGAAGTGTTTCAAGAACTAGATGTTGCCTTTCCTTCAAATACTCCCTTTCTAAAGTACTTTAAATACTTTGAATACAATTCATAAACAACAATTCTATACGTTGCCAGCAATGTAGTAAAAAGTCTCATAATTCAAAAAAATAACCTATTCTGAGAGACATCAGAGCTATAGCTTATTTTGAGAGAATAAATTTCTATAAGGCAATCAATTTTAAATTGTTACTTCTGAGCAAAGCTAAGAAGAAAATTAAAATGTGCACAGTGTTTCCATTTACAGCCTGTTAGTAATAACATGAAATCACATTTGGGCAACTTCATGCAAGTTACAAATAAGGAGAAGGAACAGATTTAATAAATCAATAGGAAGTCATTACCATGACATTACCAGCGGATGTTCAGCAGAAAATTAAATTTAGCTTATAAATGATGTCACAAACAGCAAGTCATAATTGCTTATCTTTGTTTTCTGTCAAGCAAAATAGCCAAAACTCTGTGGGTGGTACTTGATCAATTCGTGAAAAATCCTTACACATAACCTTATCACCTCTGCCTGTTCCCAAATGTTTTCCCATGAAACATTCACATAGCAGATAGAAACAAACACTGCATCCCAGTCTCCCTTTGCTTCATGATGGTTAAGAATAGAATCTGAGTAAATTGCATCCATTTACATAAAGATGCCTGAGCAGTTTTATTTATAGAGATAAAAAATTCCCTCAAGAGAAAAAAAAAGAAAAAAAATACAAGCCTCTGTCACTCAATTGGATATCAACAGTCTTCAATCTTGTAAGAGCTACAAATTTGGAATATACAGACAACAGCTTCCAAATGCATATCTAAATGATCTCATAATTAAGATGGGGTTATATGAAAAAGTGACATTGGTAAGCTTCCAAATGAATCACAAAAACTGGTGTGGTCTACTTTTTAAAAATAATCTTTTAAATTGTGAACACATGGTACATTTGTCTACCAATACTGAAACATTTCTGATACTGTGATTAAAACAACTACAAACAATTAGTCATAAGTAGGGCATGAAGCTCAAACAGACTGAAGAGCAAAGGCATAACAGAGTAGTCTCCCACCTTATCAGACCTTGATTTCCTGTATCTTTTGGTTATTAGAAATCATGGGAAGTTTCTCAGAAGTGATAGTACTATCATTATCACTGCTTTTTTCCTCCTCTTGTGAACCTCCCCTTGAACAAAAATGGTTCACTGTGGATATGCTAAATTTAACTGTTCGGGATTTGGTTTTTTCTCTGTTTTTGTTTGTTTGTTTTATTGTTGTTTTTGTAGGCCATAATTACTCACAGATAATGTCTAATGCCTTGAAATTATTTTTTTCAGTCAATGAGTGGCTCACATAAAACAGAGTCTCTGGTCTATTAGGTTAACAGTAAATATGTTAAACCACTATTTGTTTTATCAGTTCCTACTGAAGAAAACTTCCCTGTAGTTTCAGCTGATGACAGCACTCTTCATTTCTTCTCCTCTTGCATGCACATTAATCATCACAGTAACAACCTGCCATGTGCCAACTATGGCTTTCCGCCCCTGCTATCTGATGAGGTAGTTCTGGTACCATTTATTTGCAAACTTTAACTGAAGTTTTGCATTCAAGCAGTAAAATACAGATAAACTACTTCGTGCATCTACAATAAAGTTCTACTAAGCATTTCTAGCTTGAGCAGTCCTCTTTCAGAACTTGTAACATGGAATTTTGCACTTAATTAAAAGTCTTTTGTGCCATCTTATGCATCTGAGTCTTCTCCAGCTCTTAAAAGAATGCCTAAGCTAAACCCAAGAATTTAAAGCACTTAATGTAAGTGCATCACATCCAATCTGACTCGGAAATACCATGAGGCACCACTGAAGGTAGCACACCCTTCAGTTTAGAACCTGACCACCACTAGTGGTATCAGGATACAAACTCACAGCCAACCAACCAAGCCAGACTATCAGACTGTAATCTTTAGCAAAACAGGCATTTTCACCTAAAAGGGAATAGCACTTCCAGTCTTGAAAACAAATTCAGCCTGACGCTAACTGAATTTATAGAGGCCACAAGGCCAGTACAGTACAATGAAAACTAGTTGCTAAGTTCGGTGGGTTTTTTTATATTATTATCTGTACAAAATTGACTGAAATCCTGATACACTTACGGTTATGGTCTGATTAATCAGATTTATTTATTTATTTCTATCAGGATTTCTATACTAGATTTAGCATTGCTGTGATGTCATGAAATAATAAACTCTTCTGTCCACAGGCACATCTCAAGATATCCTGAATAGATAGTTTTATGCAAAGAAATTATATCATACTTTACAACAGTTCTTTCACATGCATAATGAGAAAGTGGCTACATGGTTTTCTTATGTCAGCTTTTTCCCAGAGTGCTGCTCATGGTCTGAGAAAACACTGTAAAACAGAGTACATTCAATGCACTTAGTATTTTGCAATTCCACATATAAAGAATCTAGTACAGAACAAAAATATTTTCTCCATATTCCATTCATTTCAAGAAAACACAGAAAAAGAACCAAAAATAAGCCTTGTTTGCTCTAAGTAATATGGAAAATATTTCTATTTCCCTAATGAAAACTCACAAAAGTACACAAATATTTGAGTGCATCCAGTTAGAAATAAATAATATTTCTGAATTTTTTTTCTAAACTCTCAGATCATCAGTAATAAGCTTTACTTAAAACCAGGTAATTTTCTCTTTTTAGTTTGCTCATTGATGTTAATTCCTACCAATAATACTTCCTTACCTTGGTTTAAGCTTTTAGAAAAAACTAAAGATTTCCCCCCACAAAACAAGCAATACTACCAAAAAATTAATAATTGATAATTAAAAACAAAACAAAACCCAAACAAACAAACAAACAAAAGACCCAACCCAAAGCATGTCAGGAACATACAACACAAACTAGACAGAAATCATTGGAGGTTCAATTGCCAAAGGTAAGAATCCCCTGCCAGGAAGTCAATTCTAAATTAACAGTTCAGGAAGACCATATTCAAACACTTCTGTAAATTATAAAATTTCTTGCACCACAGGCACTAAAAAATAGCAATATAGCCTATGGAAAAAAAGCAAAGAAAGGTAATAAATTACTTTCAGTATATCTTCAGCCTCAGCAAGAAGCTTTGCAAAACAAAGGACAAATAACATGAAACTATAGAAGCATTTCCACTACTTACAATTACAAAATAAAGTAGCCAGTTTTAATTTAGGCAAATTACTTTGGACTGCATGTGTACATACCCAAGGGAACATCTTACACCTGAAATCAATGCGAAAGTTTCAAGTGATGGCTTCTTTTTACCCACATAGAGTCCTAATAAAAAATTATATTACAGACTCTGCTTGAACTTCTTACCCATTCTAGGACAGGGAAAAGCTAAAGGAGGGCAGGAGGAATACTTGTAACAGAAGCTGGAAACATAATGAAACACTTACTAGAAATGAAGTAATGATAGAAAACTAAAAACTCTATTCGGACAAGGCCTCCTTTCTACTACTATAAATAGAATATTTTGCTATATTTTATATTACAAATGTTAATAAATAAAAACAGAAGTAAAAAAAAAAAAACCACCCTAGGACTTTTCCGGCATGTTGGCAAACTCCCTATACTTCAAGTAGCAGATTGTGGAGGTTCACAGAGGGCATCAACTACATGGGAGGAAGGAGGCAGGGTTAACTTGAGAGTGTGAAGGAGAGTACAGCATCCTCACCAGGAACATATCTACTCAGAGAAATGACAGCCATTCTTCTGGATTGCTTACTCATAACTCTTTTCTGTCCTCTTCCCCCCACTTAAGAAACTGACTTAAAGTCTTTAGACCAATCGCTAGCTAAATAAATCCAACTGAACTTTGCAAAGAAACGATACCTGGTAACAACACAATTTATTCTACAGAGTCTTCAATTATATATAAGGGACAGCTCTTCATCTATCTCATTCAAATGCCTGGCAAAGTCACCTAGTATATCCATATTCCAAATGAATTTACAATGAAGTTCAACAAACCTAGAGGAAATTCTCATTCTTGAAGGTATGTTTACTTCTAAGAAAAAAATAGAACAAAATCACATACTTTATAATATGCAATTGATTTTTCCTGGATAAGTGTCTCATAGTTAATCTGTTAGGGCAAAACTCATCTTGAAAAACTTATGCTGTATGTAAATTATAAGAGTTCAAGGAACATACTTCTGTCTTAAACCCCACCTCTCAATAAGGATGAACAAAAAATTACTGAGGACAAAATCCTGAAGAGACAAGACTCTTGCCAGGACAAGAAGAACTGAACAATGTGAGTAATGTTCTCCCAAGCTGTGCAGAAAGCTGAGAAGGGCTGCAGTCCCTGCACTGCAGTCTGCACAGACCAGGGGTCTGGTGCTTCACAAAGGTGGGAGGCTGATGCAGGGTAGACCCAGCCCAGAGCTGCCTGTGCTGCAGAACCTCCCTCCATGCACTGACAGATCCTACATTAGCAGAGCCCCCTGCTGTAGAAGGAGCACATAGGAGCTGTTTGCCAAACCATCCATAAGTATATACTCATATACGTACCTACACACAATTTACTTCCAAAGTTATAGGCACAGCTAACAGAAACTCCCTTCTGCCAGCACAGCTGTGCCTGTACCAATGGTTTCTGCCAGGATAACAGTCAGTGCTATAGTATGAATTTTCTTTTTTTTGTACTTCATACCAACATAACAAAAGTTTATTGCATAGACAAACCTAGACTGCCTCCTGTTAGGGGATGCTGTGAGCTGTGATCTGGCAGCTTTGACTTCCCTTCAGAGCAAGGCTACCAACAGGCAAGTATACCACTTGACCAGGTGGCTATCCTGGTAACAATACCACTGGCTTTTTACTCCTTTTGTTTCTATGGAGCAAACAATGTCCTCCAATTCAAATTACTTACAAGAAAACACCAAAGAATAAAAAGTATTAGAAATTAAGTTAGCAATCCAGTGTATTGGAGTCCAAAGTTAAACCCAACACCAGCACAATTGCTTGAAGACTTTGCCAAAGAGACAGATGCTACTCTTAGGGAAAGAAAAAAAGAAAGCCCAATATTTCATAGCTGGGAACTGAAATCCCGTGAGTATAGCCATGACTAAAATATTTTACTACCCAATAGTATGTAATAGAGTACTCTATGTAATACAGGAAACACTCAGCATTTGATCAAGGCTTTTGCTAATAAAGTGTTACACCTATAAGGGATGATGAAGGTTTGAAGAGGACATCAAATACTGTAATAATAGTGTCACAAAAAACTCCCATAAGGATAAAATGAAGCTTCAAAATTTTCACTGAAAAGTCAAATTTATGTGCTTTTATCAGGCTTCATATAATACCTGGAGAAAGTAGCAAAAGTCTACACTAAGCTATTTCAGTGCTCAGCATTAGTAATATGCTGAAGGTTTGGACAAGCTGTCCAATTTGTCCAGGTGAAAACAATACTCAGTGCTGCTGATCTTAGTTCAGAGCTGGGATTTTTAAAAATTGCTTTAATAGCATCAGCACACCTCTGTACTTAAGTCAGTTGAGTTTTACAATTTACTGTGATAGGCATCAAACTAGGGAACTGTAGAAACTGAGAAATTTGAGAATTGCATACAAATAGCCAAGAAATGTTAACTTCAGAGTGGTCTGACGTGCCTGTTACACTCTTGAAAAATAATTTATTTTAATTAGCATTCTATTACAAACTTCAGTCAAAATACACACATTGTTCAGCACCAATTAAAATGCTAAATGTGTTGGCACATAAGACTGGTAGATAGGTTCTGCTTGGCTGTATTAAATAAGGAATTCAATAACGATAAAAATTACAGTTAAAGCATTAAGGTTGCCAATAATAGCTTTATTTTGAAATGGTTCATAATTTCCCCCCCCGTTGCGCTGTGACAGTTGGAACTTTGAGGAAACCAAAATAAACATCTTACTGATTTAGGAATATGATCTGTAGTTCTGTCGGTCCATTAAAATCAGAATTATATACAAAAAAAAAACCCTAAAAATCTCTCTGTGATTAGCTGAGAGAGTGAGTTTCACTGCTCAAGCTACCAGGATCTAAAGATTTACATTCTCCCAGTTTGACACTTGATATTTGTATTTCAGCCAATTTCTTCTTACCTCAAGTGACAAATACTAACAAGCCACTGGAGGTGACTAACTGTCAGCATGGGATAAATGGCAACACCGCTCTGACTGAATTTGGGTGGTCAGGGCAGGAGGAAAGATAGGGATGGTGGCTGACTCAGAGTTGCAATTTCAAGAACATTTGGTATTCTTAAATTTCACAGGAACACACTAGTAGAAGAGGTCTTGATCACTGAATCTGATCCTCAGGGACGAGGAGGAATTTGCATCTACACCGTTCTCATTGAACAAGCTCTTATTTTGGAACCGACAACATCTCCCATGGTGAATTTCTTCTATTATTATTTAAATATTAATGATGAATGTCCACAAATACAGACAAAACCTAGTTTATACAGATTATGTTCTAGCCAAGTGAAAGGATAAAACCTTCCCATTTCTGCATCAACAGATGCTCTTAATATCACAGTGATTTCATCTACAATCCTGTTGATTTTGTTAAAAATAACAGAAGTAGTCAGCTAAAATGTTGGTCTTTGTTCTTCATTTCTGCAAATTATGCTGGGAGAAAATCCCTTTTCTCCTTTGTTTTTTGACAAGAAGATCTCACATCTTTGAAGATGTAGGAACATCTTCATATTGTTAGTGATGTGATACAACTGGCTATTTTGCAGTCAGCTTTCGTTCCCGTCAACCCAAAAGAAGGTGGTGAGGGGGAAATCTAGTACAAAATTCTGCCTCTCTCAGCAGCAAAGTGTTACAAGGCCAACAACCTGAGGAAGCCCTGCCTCATGATTCTTATAGAATTCCTTTGCCACTGAGCTGCAGAGCAGCAGTTGGCGAACACAGCTGAAGGAGAACAACCTGGTCTAGTGTCCATAACAATTCAAAACTTCATGTTCCAGATCCAATTGCTGTCACACCTTTTTACTCTTTCTTGAAACAAGAGAAAACTCCACTTACATGTTCCATTCTCTTTAGTGATACTTACGTGACCAGAAAAGCTGAGGTACAAGCAGATATACAACTCAAAATAAACAAGAGCGATGCTTGCTCCTTCATTCAGCAATGTGCAGCACCTCTTGCATAGAAGAGGTTTTGCAGAAAAGGTTCACTGTGGACTGCCACATCTCTCCATTTAATGTAGAAAAGTAGAAAATAATAATGTAATCTATGACTTTTAAAAATAGAGCATAACATCTCATAGGGCAGTAAAAAAAGGATATATACACAAAGAAATATCTCCTTAGAATATAAGGCTATACATAAAAGGTTATATATTATTTTTATATGTATTTTATATATACATAAATTTTTTCTATGTGTGTAATAAATTACAGCTCTGTCCCCTATAATACGAAAAGTTTGCAAACTGTGTGTTTGTGAACATATAAGGAAAATAAATGGAAAACACTAAATAAAGGGTTTACCACTTGAAGATAAATACTAAATTTCACTGGTCACAGTGCATTACTTTAGTAATATATCCATCCAGATGGATCACCCATGTAACTCTTCTGCATACATTCCATATTTAATTATGTTTGCTGTTACATTATTAGCACTTGTGGTGTGTTTGGCATTTTTTTGTTTGTTTTTAACAGCCACGCAAAACATTGATGAACATTAGTATCCTCCATGTATTCAAAATGGGAAACATATGACAACACACATATATATACATACTAAGTCATTGTTTAACTTATCTTCCTATTGGTCTAGCATACAAAACATGTCTTGGAATTCTATTTGTATTAGTGACATCCAGATCAAAACCATCACAATCTAAAACAACATTCAGTATTAATTGTCTTTATATAGGTCTATTAATTCAGCATATTCATGTATGAATGCTGTATGAAAGTCTTGACCAAAAAAACAAACGGATCTGCATCGCCAACTATTTCTTTTTGATGTCAAGGAACATCCGTTAATGTGACTAATCACATTGGCAAACCAAACCAGGAGCATCAGTGTGTTACACAGACAAGACTGAAAGCCACAGTACATATACAACTTGGAGCTGAAGCACAAGGGTAGAACTTGCTCATGTCACTGTATCTCAATAAACTACCACATGTCCATCTTGTGGAAAGTCCTCTGGTTAGACTTGGACAAAGAGAAACAAGAAACTTTTATTCTATTCCTGCTTGCCATTTCTTTGGCATTGAGGTCTGATGCTTTATTGAGTAACAGAACAGAAATTTTAAGATTCTTAAAATTCACCATGAATTTCAAACTGAAGTCCTCTTGCTTTGTAATGATGATTAAAGTTGCAGTCTCTCTACATCTTTTATGTTTTTAGAAAAAACTCCCTTATTCCTGTTAATATTATGATCTTTTAAAACGTCTGAAAGGAAGATTACTTTGGTATTTTATTGCAGTAGCCTGATGATAGCAAGAATCCATGGAACTCTGTGTCCATGCAAGGTACAAGAGGATGTATTATTTCCCATACTCTAGTGAAAACTCTCTAGAGAAGGCTCTCCTAGTCTTCTACATCCCCGCGTCTTAAGGAAAATAATTGATAATAATAATGGACAACACTAACGTAAGTATTTTCTAGAGATCAATCAAGCTAAGCGTGTAACACTTACAGATAAGATACTTCTGCTAAGAATGGCAGCTCAGATTTTAAAATATGCTTGTGCTCCCCTGTGCTCATGCCCACAGGGCACTTTGTTGGAAAGAAAAGCACGTTTCTCTAAAGAGCTTGGTTGCATGGGTTAGGGTTGGATAAGGGATATAACTGAATTGAAAGAAAGATATATACGGATATAAATAATAAATACTTCACTAAAGTTTAATGAAGTCATTAACAAAACACTGCATTAAGTACTATCCGCTAGGGTACAGGTAAGAAATAGAAACCCAACTATGCTAAAAGACCTGTAAAACAGAATATCATACTGTTACGTCCCCTTTGTCAATTCATTTGACTAAGGCCGACTGTGCTTGCAACAGCATAGAAGAGCTAAATGACAAATGATCAACTGTACAGTATCAGTCATGAGAGGCAGTGGTCTAGTCAAGATGTGGAGATGCCACACTCAATGGAAATATATACAACCTGGCGGTGTGCTGCACTCCATACTTGATGTGAAAATGACAGTAAAATGGAAGCAGTTGGCACTATGATCCCAGATCAACAGCTGGCATTCCAGTCCTAAATGTCAAATTCCTGTTGGGGATTTAGAGACTTCACAGATAAAATATACTGTTGCTTTTTCAACTGTAAAAGGCAGAATAATACAAATGACCATAAATCAGAAGTGATGTAACACAGCTGGTTTGGATGATTGAAGGTCTTAGCAAAAACTCTACAGTCCTTAGAATTAGGAGCAATAAAAAGGACATTTTAGCTCACTTTCCTAAGGAAACAATGCTGAGGCTATCATTTCTGTCTGCTTGTCCCCAGACCTCACTTATAGGTTTTGAACTTGTTGCAGATGTAAGAGGGTCTGGTGGAGGAAGAGAAATCATAGAGGGAGCTGATTTCATTTAAGGTCCCTGAGAACAGACTGCTGGCTAAAGGAGAGAAATCAGTAAGTAATGCCATGGGGAGAAAGGCTCTAGCATAAATTTGCACACTACTGGAGACCAGAGATTGCATGAGAGAAATAGAACTTATAATTACTTCAAAGTCAGAGAAAAGTTTCAAATAAAACCTTACAGTCAGCTATGAAACAGATTTATAGGAAGTAAGACAAACACAATTTCTATAACTCAAGGATTATTTGTACTTTACAAAGATCAGAAACAAAAGAAGCCCCAACAATGGCATACTTATTAGCTAGAGGCATTAAAGAAATATGCATAATTTTTTCACAGTGGTTAATGAAATATTTTTATCTTCCATTTCAGAAGATAATAAATGCTGTAATTGTATTTCTGGCAAAATACTTTTATATCCTGGATTACGCAGTTTGAACTCAATGGCTTTGAAATAACAAGTCAGGTAATGATACTGATTTTTAATATATCCTGTAAAAATGGAGAAAAACACCAAGGGAGTGGGGAAGCTGAAATTCCATCAGTAATCAGAAAGGATAAACAGGATAATTGTGTGGTCACAGGTCACAGTCACCTTGAGAACTGTGTTAGGGAAAAAAACCTGAAAAGTTGATTTAGGACACATATAGCAAGTATTTAAGGCCTAATGTCAAAGAAGTCAATATGGTTTGAGTTAAAAAAAAAAATGGTCTGTCAAACAGAAGACCTCTCTAGTGAAATATCTAGTCAAACTATTCCTGATAAAAGTACCTTTTTTTTTTAAATCCATAATATGCAGGCTATAATTTTGTTAACACATTTTAGGTTTTAATGCAGTATGAAGTCAATCATCTAGCTAGTGTTTCTTTAAAAACAGTTAAATCAGAAACTTACTGCAGAATTATGCTGGCTTTAGTGATTCCACTGAAATCTGGTCTGGTTTTAGTGCCACAGAAAACATATCAGCAATGTGGAAAATCAAGTTTACAGGTAACACAAAAAGGCATCTTGGAAACCACTGAAACAGTCAGAGTTACTTGGCAATCTGACTTCATTCAGCTGTCAAAATGCAACCTGATGTACACATACAAGACATCAGAGAAGAAGACACTACAGAGTAATACGCTATAAAAAGCAGCAGTGTTGAAAATATCTGCAATTACATAATATATAACTGAGCGAAATGATAAAACTTTGATGTGATCAGGTTATTGAGTGAAGAATTACAGTATCTTCTTACATGCAACTAGCTGAATCTACTAAGTAAATAGTACTGAACTGTTCCACTACACTAGTAAAAATTGCAAGTACGGACACTGAATTCCTGTCCTACGAGTTATGTAAGAAATGAGGAAACACCTATAAGAATGAAACATGTCTTGGAAGAGTAAACTTTTCAGTGAGAAACATTTGATACTGGTTTATCTAAGAATTGGTTAAGGATAAAGTAATTCTTTTAAATCTTCAGGGCAAGAAAGGAGTCTTTCTTTACAAATAATATGCAACAGTTAACTCGGAGTTGCACTGCTATGCCTTTGGGTGAGTTATCTGACATACAGTGTGGAACTCGCATCTTGGCGCTCAGGAAGTACAATCTCCATGCAGCTAGAACATGCCAGAAGATAGCATCTCTCTATCCCTACTTCCCTTCTTCACACCAACCCAAACTGCTACAACCAGAGTACCATACTGTGAGGATATACAGAGAAAAAAAGAACAAAATCCAAATCAACCAACCAGCTTTTCAGAACAGTAATGCCATGTATCTTCACTGGTGGTGTCACTCATAGAGCTCCTCTTCTTTTCTTTTCCCCAAATACTATTTATTGCAAAATGCGTAAGGGCAATAGAATCCAGTGTCTCTTCCAGAAGACCCTAATCACTAACCATAGACTGTTTCTCAGTTGCTTTCCTCTGATGTCATATACTTTCAATTTTTACTTTACAGTGCTTCTAATTCAAGCAAAAGAATGGAGCTGCCTTCATTCAGCCTCTGCCTCTGATACCTGCTGTTAAGGTTACAGCCATGCAGACAGAAGAAAGCAAGATGAATCCTCTCAGGTTGAAAAAACTCAAAACTGAATACAACACACCTACTGCCTGAACAAAAGCAAGTCATTACTACCATCTCATTTGTTCATATTTTTTCCATTGCATCTTAAGAAAGATGATGTTCAGCTGTGTCAAGCCTGTAACGCATCTGTATGTGTCACAGCACAATCACGCTGGATATGTGGCTCCATGGACATCATCCAATTCAGTCGGGTTACAGCCAGTGCTAATCTTCTCCTTAATCTCTAAATAATTTTTTCTCATTATTTCCTTTGTGCGCATATTCGTGTTCAGATAGCTGAGCAGATCAGGGAATTGACTTGGATGGAATTAACCAAATAAAAACAGTTGTTAAGTTAAAACGACTGTGAAATCATCCTTTAGCATTGTCCTACTTAATTTCTGACCCCAAAAGTGTTTTGATGGAAGATGCAAGCCAAGATACTTCTAGAGTTTTTCTATATCAAACACCTATCTGATGAAGGAACATTTTTGCCCTTGTTGCTGAATTTTATTTGAAAAGTCTCAGTCTCTCAGTCCTATGTAATTTTTAAATCTGACTCAGTGTTCCCATTATCTCGCATCAAGCAAGTAACTACTTTTCTTACTGCAAACTAGATAGTAATACAGCACGGCTTCAAAGAGAGATGTGTTGTATTGGAACAACTGATATATTTGGAAAACACTCAAACAAGCTTTTAGGCAGAAAGCACCCTCTGGGTTTAGATATTACTGTACTCTAAGTGATACACAGAATTTGCTAGCACTTGTTCAAGCATTGTCATTTACGAAAAAATAAGAAAATATTTAAGCAGTATTAAAGTGCTTGCTTTTGTAAAAAACTTGCATTAACAATTTTGAATAACACGTGGGTTTTACATATATATAAATTTCATTTTATAGTCAAGTTTCTACCACACAGTTGCAAGCATGCTGTGCTCAACTTAGACTCCAGCAGCATTTAAGAACAAAGGATAATTCAAGGGCAGTAGTTTAGCTTTAATATCTTGTTTTCTGGCATACGTCATCTGTAGCTCAGCTTTATTATGCAACTTAAGATAAAGAAAAATAAAACCTTGAACCTTCTCTAAAAAAGTCATGCATTATGAACTAAACTAAGCATTACCTTATTTCTTAGTAACACAAAATGTGCAATCTTGGAATTATTAAAGTCCCATGAACACTAAGAAGTTCAAAACTTGTGTTACTGCATGAAAAAAAATTAAAACAGGTGCTTACAGGGTAACAGAGCTACTGAATGTTTTCATTAACTTCCATTATGTTAAATGACTCAAAAATGGCATTTAGATCAGTACTAAATCATCATCTTGGTCAGCAGGAAGCTCGTTACAGACTGACAATCCAAGTGACAGAAACACTTTTTTACAAGTGCTATAGTAGTAATTTCCTGTGTGAAAGGCTTGTTGCTGTTCCTGCATTCCTCAGGGGACACTTCTTCTCAGAGGATGTTACTCTTCCCCAGGAAGAGGAAGGAACCAGTTGTTATTGGATGTGTGGGCTGATAGCTGTCGGGCATTTTCTGCGTGCCGCAGAATCAGCTGTGAGAACTGTGAATACAGCTTAGATTTCCAGTCGGAGCAGAGGAGAACACTGCTTGAGCAGACAAGGTCAGAATGTACACATAAAGTATCTCAGGAAACTGAAGGAGAAATAATACCTGGAACGTCCATCTCTTTAGTTCCCAGAAATGTGCTAATTTACTAAAGGAACAATATACAGGCATGGATCAATCTGAAAAGCATTCCTGAAGCACTGCACTGTTGCCATGAGTAAGACCCTATACGGAGTAAAATTCTGCAAGCTCTAAAAAGGCAGTTATCTCACAAAAACTGTGTGTGTGTGTGTTATTTTTTCCTGTTAAGTCCCTCTCCTGAACTTCCTGTTCTATAGCAACTCAAGCTGTCTCCGTATGTGCTCTGACATTTTTACAGGGCGAGTCACCAGTAGCTAGTCCATGCCTATTCCAGCATCACCGAATTCAGGGTCACATTCCACTGGCTTTTTCTTAAGTTACAGCAATAATATATTATTCTAACTGCTTATTTCCAAAGTTCATTAAAAAACCAATCCACCAACTATTTGATTCTAAAATGATTAGGGAGACAGAACAGTGACATACAAATAAACAGTACAATCTCATAAGGTACATTTCCTCAGGAAAGCAGGCTAAAAATAGTATAGGAAATATTCTTGCACTCTCTAGTGCCCAAATTCAGAATTCAGTCTTCAATGAAAACTTGACTTTCTCTCAAGCTCCAGTTCACTCAGAGAATATAATGAAGCCTATTAAGGAACATCAGGACATGTATTATTAGTTAATTATGTAGAGGCACAACATATTTCCTGCTCTCTCCTTGTAAACCAGCAATTACATGCTGTGTTGGAATAGCATCACTGCAAAATGCAAGGACGAACTGGATCATACTCCTCTTTTATTACGTATGTTGGGTTCACCTTCAAGTATTTGACCTTTAAGCTTTATTTGATGTTAGTGGTATCAAAGATCGCTTTTAAGATTAAGTAAACAAATCTTTTTAAAAATGCCTGCGCCTCTACAGCGGCTCAAAATGTTCACTGTTCAATATACAAAACACTTTGTCTTTTTGGCACTTATGATAGAAGATGAGTCATTTTGTTCACGTACACCATACCTTCTTAGGAAGGCTCTTCACTGGGCAACAGAAAAAGCTGTCTCTACTGCCTCATGGTTGTTCCACATGGATTAGGTGTAGCCTTCGGGAGGAATGGGAGACATCTCTTCCCTGACAGCAGCTGAACATGTTCAGCTGCACAGTTGTGGGGAGCAGGCAGCCTATCATCCCCCACCAGTCCCACACACTATACCTGTGTAGCACACAAAGAGTACAAAGGTCTGCCTAGAGTGTGCTGTAAGCCAAGATGAGACTAAAAATTGCCTGTCTTAAAGCAAGATGGGACAGAGAGAAGGATTCATTTGCAAAGACACAAAAGCACAATTCTTATTTTTATTCTGCTGCACCGAACACTTCTGAGTTCCTCTATTTACAGTATTTATTCTATGTTTGTACAAGATTTCACATGAAAAATTCAGAGCTGGTTTGAGAGTTTTCTGGTATGCTCATCTATGGAGAAGGTGCAGACCACTTGACCTCAAAACTTAGGAAATAGTGTGAAAAGATCCTGTTTCTCCAAATTTCATTCTGGTTTGTCATTCGGAGTTCAGGGAGTTGACAGTTTGTTCAAATATAGATTTACCGGTAACCAGAAGAATGGCAGTATATGAAAAAAATCCACAGTTATTAAGGGAGTGGCCTTTCTTTTTTCTCTGTCTGGGAGCAAGGAACGTAAGGTGATGGAAGAGGCTGGGAATTGTCAATTTTTATCAAAGCCCCTTTGCTGCTGGGATCAATCCTCAATGTAGAGCTCATTCTAATTGGCAATTGAGTTCTGGATAAGGAACAAAACCAGGACATTTCTCTTTTTCTTCAATGGCAATGATTCCAGTCACCCTTTCAAAGGGAATAGTGCTGGAATTTTTCTTATGTAGAGAAAAATGTATGAATATCATGCAATGATCAGAGTTTAAGTGAAAGGCTAAATGTCTGAGGTCCCAAGAAAACTTGATATCCACGGAATACAGAAAGCTGTTGGGCTTTCGGATGAACTATAGCAAGCAGTAAAGGCATCTACTCTGCACTGTGAAGTGACATATGGGTTTTGTTCTACTGGCTGTTCCCTTCTGAATTGGATTTGGGAGGAGACGATTTATGTATAAAATTGCTATTATTTCCTTTCTTCCTTTTCCCCTCCTCTTAACCTCACTGAAGATAGTTGGTGTTTATTTCCATGTAAGTCTGAAGCCAGGAAAGGATGTAAACCAGAATAAATTTGACGTTGCATAATAAGGAAAATATTCAGCATTTTTAGCTTTTAAAAAATAGCATTTAAGATATAATTTCTATTGTCATCCTCTCCTACAGGATTCTGGAGTTGTAATAAGCCATGCAAGGAAGAGACATTACTCCAAGATCTTTTCAAAGTAAGTTTCCATGAGGTAGAACAGTTAACTAAGCCTTCATGTACACAGAAATGGAAGAATAGATGCAAATTTTGCATTCATAATTGCTGTCTTTCCAAATATAGAGGGTACCTTTTAGGTTGTGGGGTTTGGGGTTTGGGTAAACACAGAGAACAGTGTGTCAAAAAATCCCTAAACCCTGAAATACACACTGCAAAAGCAACATGTACAGGACAAATGGAGAGTACAGATACTTCTACTTTTTGCATCAAGACACCTACTACAAATGCAGTACAGATAAACCTTTTATTCTAAAATTTAGTATGTTCTTTTTGATCCAAACAGAAACAATCCTTATCTTTCTTCACTCAGTAATTAATCCAGTCTTAACTTTGTAGAAGTTGTACTGTAAACAAAAAATAAGCATGTCATGTTTTCAGTGTTAAATAGCACCGGAGGAGAAAGAACAGCAAACATCTCCCAGCCAGCGCAGACATTCTGACTTCCAGATTACAGTACATTGCTTTGCTTCCTCCAAATCCTGTTTACATGAGCAAGGTCAGGGGATAGAACATTAAAGAGCCTCTACAGTGATTTCCTGCTGCTGTCAGTAAAAACTACAGAGACACCATCAACTTTCCCTTGTTCCCAACAGCTTATCAGGGACCGGAGGTTACCAATGTATTGCCTTACAGAATTGAAAAAATCCAAACTCCCTCAAGACTAAAACTAAAATTGGAGGATGAAACAGGAGGAAACAGTCCCAAAGGGAAACAAAACTTCCAATTTTTCCTTTTCAACAGTTCAGAAATTAAGCTTAAGTTGCTTGAAACACAAAGAAGAAGGGGTGGGAGAGAGGCAGTAATGCTTTCAGTCTTCAATGAAACAGAAAGGAGAAAGAACCACCACCTCCAGCCCCCAAACCTTGACTCCAATTCAGTGAACATTTTCAGAATGCAAAAGGCTAGAATACACATGATTTCTAGTAACTGCAACATATTAAGACTCTTACTATAGGAGAAGTCAGGGCATTGCACTAATACTAGTTACCTAAGCATCCATGGCTCATTTTTACACTGGTTTCAGGAATACACAGGAGAAGTGAATAAATGAATCATCAAATTCAAAGCTATTTCCTAACCATAATAATATACAGGAGGTTCTTAAGGCTTTTGTAATTGTAGCCCAAAAGAAAGCAACTCCATATGAAGATCACACTGAAGTTTTTCCACTGACGCAACGACCACATTCCCTTCACTAAGTTTACAAAGGAATTTGCATCAGTGTGAATCTGAGATGAAAAAAGGTTTTTTCATCATGTTCAGAAAGATTTGGCCTTAGAACTAAGCTAGAGCACAAGCTGAAAAGATAAGCTGTTTACAATTCAGGTAGTTCAATAATTTAATTGTTTTCTAGCAAAATCTCTACGAGAACATTCGTATCTGCATATCTTAGCTTAATCTTTGAAGCAAGAAAATACAACTAAATTTAAAAAAACATATAAGCAGGCATTTCAAGTGGGGAAGCTGTGATGAATTGTTGGTTTTGATGAAGCAAGAAATTAAAATTCCTTAAAAAGAGGAGGAGGAGTGGGAGGAAGAGATAATACCAGTAATTTTTTCATACAGCTACAGCTCAAAAATACAAATGGACTGCTAAGAAAATATCTAAACATATATTTTAAATTCATAATAAAGAATCAAGAGTGTTAAATTTTTAAATACTTATTTTACAAGTCTTCTCCAGGCAGACTATTGTCTGAAGAATAGATGACAGCGATACTTCACTGCACCTTAAATGTATGGAGTTGTGTGTCCTGTTGTGTGTCTTCATCCCAGACAGACATTGACATCCCGGAGCAAGTCCAGTGGAGGGTGAACAAGATGGTGAAGGGACTGGAACACATGATATACAAGCAGAGGCAGATAATCAGGTTTGTTCAGCCTCAAGGAAGAAAGGATACATGGAGATCTTGCTGCCATACCAAATATCTAATGGGTGGATAGAAAGAAGATAGATACTTATTAGAGGACCACTGTGAATTACAGGTAACAGACATGTTGGAAAATAGGATATTCTAGCTATATATTATGAAAAAAAAAATATTGGCATCAATCAAACACTAGAGCAAGCTACCCAGAAAGATGGTGGAATCTCCACTCTTGCAAACTGTTAACATATGAACTGGACAAGGCTTTTAAGAACTTGATCCAAGTTGGCCTTGCTTTAAGGGAAAGGTTAGATGAAAGGACTCCAGGCATCCCTCTCAGTCTATACTACTCTATCATCTTCATTAACAAATCCTTACTGAAGGGAAGAAAAGTAATACCTTTTTGCTCTGTCACAAGCCATCTTAGGGGCAGTAACAGCATATTTCCCATAAAGCGGTAGGACAGGACATAATTCCAGCTGAAGAAAAGATTCTCAATAAGAAGAGCACTTTCTCTTATTTCCTGGATTGAGACTAGATTGAGATGTATGGACATTTGCCCACTTACTGGGATAAATTTTGATAGCTATTCAACGAAACATTGCAAGGTTTTGCATAGGCTTCCAATCTTCCTGAAGACATCTCAGGGAGCTCAACAAAGAACCTACAAAAGCTTCAATGTCGTTACTTGTTCCAGAGAAACTGGGAGTCTTTAAATACTTCGAGACTGTGATCTAAGGAAGGCTGTCTCTCTCTTCTTCGGTAGAAAAATTAAATATGTTGATTAGCTATTTCCAGTGGTCTAGAGACTTGCCAATGTATTTTTAAGACCCTGTTGCATTTCATGCATGATAAATACATTGAACAAGAACCCCTAAAGATATCTAAGCGCAAAGTGCATTTTTCTCACTGCAAATATCAGAAGGGCAAAAGAACTCCTTAAGCTAGAGCAAGACACTTCAAAAAGAATAAGTAGGTATAGACAGAACATTTGTAAATTAACCTGTCAACCTGATCAAAGACTTTTAGTCATTTGAACAGTGTTCTTTTAGTAGAAGTAGGACCAAAAAGCCATAAACAGCTTTAAAATGGGTCTTGGCATGTTTGCTAGGAAAAAGAAAAACCTGCAGAGTGATTGCCTTTGATAATCAGTAGAAAAAGAGCAACCCATTGGGGTTGGAATCAGAGAGGGGCATGAATTAGGGAAGATGGTGAATTAGACTAGCATCTGGCAACCTCAAGTTAGAGAAGGATTAAAAAAAATACACAAATAATGCACAAAAGCAATATCATTCAAGTGAGGACAAACTGTATCAAAAGGAAATCTGGCAGTGAAGGTGTGACTGGAAGAAATCCACCATTTGTCCTTTCCCCTTGTTTCTTATGAAGAACACATCAAGCCTCTATAGATGGGGCCTCCATACATTAGGAAAATTGAATCAGCTTCAGATGAAGCTGATTAGAGATCTGGAACCCTTTAGAAACAAGACACGGAGGTCTAGATGGCTGGTCTGATTAAGAAACAGGTGATTATTCTACAAGCAGCAGACACTGGTAATGCAGCAGACAGACACTGGACAGAATGATGATACTAAAAGATGAGTTGGCATTAGAAAGCAGGGAGGACCAGGTAGGTTGGTAAAGTTGGAGAAAGTGTTAATGACTATGGGAGAGGAAGGATACTAGTGGCAAGGAAAACATGCAAATGATTCCTGAATTTGTGTCAATAGGGGTGTGGAACAGGACAGTTGTCTTTAAGGCTGCAGTCCACGTAACAAGGATACAGAAATGTTTCTAGATGGAAAAAAGATGCAGAGGGTAATGTTGAAATGAAGAAAGGTGAGAATCAGTGATGAACAGAGATTAAGATATTGAAAAAAAAGGTAATGATTATTGACACAGTCAAAAGGCATGCATTTAGAAGTAACATTTTTATAATGAAGATCGTAAAGCCAGACAGCAGTCAAAACAATGTATCTATTGGGTAAACGTATTCCTACAATGAGTTCTGGGCAAAGTTTTGTAAATTGCTTTCATATTAAAAGAATTAATGGAGACTAAGTAATTGACGGATTTATAGTTATGTAATAAAGAATTACAGTATAACTATACATTTGAATTCTGTCATGAGCAGTAAGTAATGAACAGAGTATTTAAAAGTGATAGGTAGTCAATGAATTATATGCACCACAATCCACTACCAGTCAAGCCTACTAGATGTCTGTAAGTCTACAAATAACTTTTGACATACATTACCTTAAAGAACCTCATGTCCATTGTGAAAACACAACAAAACAAATGCTAAACATTAAAATACATTAAATTATCACCTCTCAAATATAAATTATTATATGATTATTTGTTTTGATGTAAAGGTTTGTCATCAACCTCTGTATCATGAACTTAAAGAATTTTATATAGTACCTTCACAACATACCTTTCACAAAGCATTCATGACAAAACAGAACAGTAGAAACCACACCTGCTGCCTATTCATATGTATTAACCCTTCAACCACACAAACTCTTTTTATGGTAACTAAAATTGCTCAAGATACAGTTTATACCTTCACAGGTCCAGATTCAGAGATAAAAGAAAAATTCTCATTTTAACCTAATTCTAGAACAGCATGTTTTTTAGATTTCATACTGGGAGAGCACATTTCTCCTCCTACGAAACCACCGCTAAAACACTGCCTTCCTTTCCTCCCACGTGCCATACCAATGTCATACGTACAGCTAACATTAGAAGGCTCTAATCCTATCATTCTGTCTTAAAATGTCTTACTTTTTTTTCCTCCCAGAGAACTATTAGATGCCTTAAAAGGAAAAAAATTGAAGGGGTACTTCTGGAATTGTATCAGTGAGACAGTTATTCTTTAGGTTTCCCATTATTTGCAGATAAAAACAGAGTTACAAAAAGTGTTTGAGAATAAACAACAAATTTTAACAGTAATATTTAGATGTAATTAGCATGGGTTTATAAATAGAATTTCTGTCTATATGGGGTAAAATTACAGTATAACATGAAAGCTTTGCTATTACACCATCTTCTGGTTAGGCTTGGGAACTGTGACAGAAAGCTTAAGTTGAGAATTCAGGATACTGAGCTCTGAGCACTTGACAATTGTTAAAAGAAATATTTTATTCATACAGACAGAAAGAGCACATTTCTGATAACAGCTATATCTTTTTTTTTTTTAAAGCAACTTACCAGAGTACTGAAAGATGAAGAGGTTCTAATCTCTATGACAGGTGGGTCAGGTGTTTGCATATCAGTTACATCATATGTAGGGTCAACCTGTTGAAAATGAATTATGCTATTATTTCAGCATCAGCAGAGAAAGGGAAATAAGAATGAAATAAAAAGTGAGCACACACTTAGCAATCCAGGTCAGTCAGTTCTCACATTCAGGTTCCTCAAGTCATCTACAACAGACTGTTGACATGCTTACTTGTTATGATCCAACTTTGATTGCCAAAATAACTTGAAAAACACTGTTGTGGAAAACAGGTAGGAGATCACAGTGAAATCTCTGATAAGTTAACCATCCAAATACAAATGACACTCTTACTGAAAATACAGGAAAAACTGCTTTATACTGAGACAATGTCAGAGGCTGATTGATCAGACATCTCATCACAACATCTGCAATTTTGCTTTTAATATCACAGTTGGACTACTTGCTTATTTTTGGTTATAGGACTTACTCTGTAGCTTTAGCAATATTTTACTAATGTCCTTTCCTGAAAGTGAAGCATTGACAAAATATCAGATAAGAAAGCTGCTGCTTTCATTTATCTTACGGTTTCACCTAAGGATCAGAATAACCTCCCTATAAAAATTTGTGCATATTTTCCCTACCATTATATTATCTAGGTGTATCACAGCCTAAGATGTTTGCCTTCTCAGTGTGATTTATAGAAGTACTATTCTCATTATTTTATAAATTGGCAAAATTCACAGAAAGACTAGATGACTTTCAAATTGTCAAGAAGCCTAATGTAATAAAGAGAAATGAACTCTTTTCTTTTCAACTTTTTATCAGCTATCCAACAGAAGCCTTATCAGAGAGAGCATTAATTCCAAACATCTTACTGAAAGTGGAAAAAAATAAACAAACCCCTCAAAACTCACACTGGCCTAGTGACAGGGTTGTATTTTAGTCAATGAAAGTTTCTTAGATACAAGGGTCATTTTATTTTGCTTTTTCAAGAGGGAGATCCTACCATTTCACCTGAAGACTGTCAAAATTCTGTCTCAGCCAGAGCTGCTCCCTCAGTAAGTGCTTCAGCGCTATTTCCACAAGTTACAATCCCTGATGCTAGGGTCCACATGTTGGCATACAGACCTTTAGGTCAGAGACGTGTTTGTTAAGTAGCTAGAATGCAAACTAGAATGTAATCTTAAGTCCAGAATTACTAGCTAGGGAAGGGGGGCAATAGCATCTTGTAGTGCCTGAAGACTTTTCATTCAGTTCATTTGGATTTCCGTAATTTACATGCAGAAATTTAGCTTAAAATTAATAGAAGTGAGATATTCCTCAGTAAGTGTAAGTGGAGGAAGAAGACGAACAAAGTTTACTAGCAAGCTAGAAGGTAAAGAAACATTTAAATACAGATATTATCAGATTATTCAAGGTGAAAGAGATTCTCATGCTTTGCAGCATTTACAAATCAGAGATGACAAGCCTTCCTTAAGGGGAGATCTTAATTCTGTTTTTAAGCTTGTTCACTTTTATGACTAGCTCTTTCTTTCATTCAGTTTCAATAAGCCATTCTTCATTCATGAACTCTTTTTTTCTGTCTTCAGATTATAGTTGCATCAATCAAGAATAAGCAGGGACTCAGGGACAATCAAGAAAACCCATACTGCTACAGGGCCATCACAAGCTACATACTTAAAATTCTCCCTCATTTGTAGATATCAGGATCAAGTCCTGCTTTCTTCCAATTTTCTCAAATAGATTTGGAAGAAATAAAGAGATAAAGGAGAATGAAAGCATCTTCTCAACAGAAATATGATTGAATATAGTCTCCTCTGAATATGGTATTGATTACCACTTTATCAGTGCTAAAGCAAAGAAGAAAAGAACCACAAATTTTACTTTTTTCCCCTCCATACATGCCACGTCTATTGAGATTAAACAGGCAACTTTCCCAAAGATCTTACATTTATTCAGTGCCCAGGGTCATTTGCTTCTGACATTCAGTCAGCCCTGCAATAAATATAATTAATGCATTATCAGAGTATCAATCCTGCTATGAGCAGCTAAGACTAAAGTAGTTTTCTGATATGAATCACTTGGGTGCTGAAGAGAGGACAATGCACCTGCCGGATTCTGCAGAAGAGGGATAGCAGGTGTCTACCACTTATCAATACTCTAATGTGGAGGAGCTACTGTAGTATTATTACTAATAGCTCTTGAGGTATCTCCTTATATACATGAAAGACATTGTAGAACGAGTTAAATGCTTTTCTTGATACAGGTTGCTAAATAAATATATGGTATTACTAAGTTAAGAAAATATGCTCTTTATGTGGAAGTGTCATATCCTAGACTTAGAATGAAAGTTCCTCTTCATATAGTTCTGCTTACTGCTTTATCAGAGATAAGGGGATGATGAGGAGCACTGTAAACACTGACTAAGGGTGCAGGAACTATTATAAACAATATTTTAAAAAATTAAATATAAAATTATTAAGCAACTAGTCAGAGCATCTAAAAAGTGTCTAAAGAAATGAGCACAAAAACATGAAGGCTGTAGATGAACCCTTCTTACAAATATTAGTGTTTAATATTGCACTAAAAATGAATGAGATAATGGAATTACTCTAAATGTAAAAGTTTCAAATGACTTGACATTTCCTAACAAGGTGACCTAGTTAGCCGTAAAATAATCCTACCAAACATATTTGGAAAGATTTAACTTTAAGAAACAAGACAGAAAAACCAGAACACTAAAAAGCAAGGTAGGGAGAATTGTCATGTATTAAAGGTTTTCAAAAACACCCTTTTAAAGCTTTGCTTTAATTACTTGGTAGACTGATATATAAGTATTTTCATTATCATCTTTTAATATGATAATACAATTATCACATTTTGACCCATAGCACAAGAAAATATATTTGAAGGAAAGTTTCTATAAATCCTTCCATGCATTAGAAAAATGAAGTCAATAAAATTAAAAGAGGAAGTTCTCATACAAAGTATTTCCTAGGAAAGTGATGTGAAATAGTCTCTCCAAACATACCAAGAGAAAATTAGCATTCAATTTGATTAAACACCGTTTTTGTTCTAGACTGGAGCCCTCAAACCAAGCGAGACATATATTCTTTTTTCTACTGCCACCTAGCGTATATTTGGATTTCCTTCATCTAGGAAAATACTTACAACTGAAATTACACTGAAGATTTTAAGATAAAACTAAATCAACAGAAGCTATTTATGCTCAAGATATAAACTCCGTGTACCTTAATACTGTTCAAATCTCAAAGCTATGTTTTGAAAGGAAACTTTTTTCTACCTTCCATTTATTTTAAAGAGGTCTCTAGATTATAAAAGGTAATTATGTACAAACATGACAAATTCATAAAAGAACTGTCACCTAGTGGAATGCATTTTTTAGTATTTTTCACTACAACTGCATTATTGTTTGAACATACTGTTTTCAAATAACTCCAAAGGATCCTTATGCCAAAGAGAGACAATGACTGGGATTTATCTCAGCTAAATTTAGACATACTGCTCGACATCTATATTTGAGCTGGTCACCCAAGATTACCTCTATAGTCAACAGAAAAAAAGTAGGTGCCTTCAGAGAACAAGTCATTTACTTCCATTTCCAAATAGTCTGAATAATTGTAATGATTATAAGCATTAAATCTCTACTTACTCAAATATTCAAGAAATCACATGGATCAGTGCAGTTGGAGAACAGTTGTAAAGATTTATAAGTCAAGAACAGGAAATTCAACACTTCATTAAAATTCAGGCTAATGCTGGTCTGAGGAGGAGGAGTTCTTGTAAAAGTTAATTATGTGTCAAAAAACAGGTATGTAGAGAGAGAGAAAAAAAACTAGGGAAGGTGACTTAAATACTAATGGTTCCATGTATAGCTTGGAAGAGTGAATAAGGAAAAGTTTTGAGAAAAGGTGAAAGTACACACTAGCTTCACGTTTCTGTCACTATCCCGAAGGCAAGACACCAGGTGACACCTGTAATTCTTAACACCCTTGTGCAAGCTGCTTTATTCAAAACAGCATTTCCAACAGGTGATGTGGGAAAACACTGCAACTCTGTCTCTGATCCCAGCCGAAGAAACCAGCTAAGCATAACTTAGGGCAATGCATTACAACACATCTCAAATGTCTAGATAACATTGTAGTGTCTTGTAGCAAACCTTAAATGGTCATCTATGCTTTTAAATACCCCATACTGAACTGCCTCTTCTGTTACTTCTGTTACTTCCGTTTAGTTAAGATCGATTATCTTACCCCATTCACAGAAATATGAAGAGAAAGGAAGAAAATAAAGAGAAAGGAAACAGTTATGCATATTATCTGAGGTGTAGATACTAGGAAAAACTGTGCCATTACAATTGCTGTACTATAGTGGAATAGATCACCCAAAAAGACTGGGGAATCTCCATCCTTCTTCAAGGCCTTTTAACTAGACACAGCTGACTTTATGTACCATTAACAAGAAGAATAGATGACCTCCAAAAGCTCACTCTGACACATCTGTGATTTAATCCCTCCTTTCCCTTATATATGAGAAACATGATGAGCCACTGAAAGATGAGGGTGGTATTGTGGTGGAACTGCCTAATGTCAAAATTCTATTGCCTCAAACTTAGAAAGAGGTTGAAGTATTAAAAAAATAACAAGTTTTAACCAAAGAAGGACAATTTTTTTTTTCTTATCCAGAGTACAGCATAGCACAGTGGGGCCAGACATGATGCTTTTTCTCATTTACAAGAGGAAATATTTAAGATGATGGAACACTGAAAAATTTCAAGCACAGTTAGTGCCACTAAAGCATATTACTGCTGGTAGTAACTTGATGTTAGTTTTGTCTGGATAAATTATGCTTCTGTCCAGTTGGTAAGGTCTATTCTTCCTCACCATAACAAATATCCCCTTTGTAGACAGGAGAGGCAATAAAAAAAACAGGAAAAGACATACAGAGAAACAGAACTTAGTAACTTCACCTTAACTTTGTCTAAATTACTGTATTATTACATTAATTCTGAAAATTAGCTGTAAGAGAGATCCTAATCACTACTACTACAATATTTAATTTACATATATAAAAATATAGTACATGACAATAATATGAGTTTTGTGGAACTATCAGACGCTGTTCTGTCTCAAAGAATATAATATACTTCATGTTTATTTGAGAGAAAGGTATTCTACTGACTGTGATGTTTTCTATTAGCATCACTGACTGTGATGTTAATAGAAAACTAAAAACAACCCTATTCCTATAATCCTGAAATCAGGCCAGAAAATAAACCACAAAGAGCCCAAAACTTTGCTATGAAAAATGTCAAAGACATAGAGCCCTTTCACTACTATGGAGCACCTATGAATAAATGCAGACATTAGGTTAAGTGAATCTGTCAAAACTAACTGATAAATAATTTCTTGACATTCAACTATCAAATTTCCCTGATGTGCCCTTTCAGTATTGACAACGAGGTGCTTCCTAGCCTTAGTTTAACTTTAGCCTGAACTCATTAATGCTTTTTCAGAGCTTCTCAATTACCTGGGATCAGGAACAGGAAAAAAAACCTGAAAAATTGCTTTAGAGTACATTCACATCTTTGCCAGGCATCTGAGCAGCAGACCTAAACAGAAAGCAACTGAACCCTGCAGCTATAAGCTACTGTTTACTTAGCACATGTTATAACTGGGTGCAATTTGAATGGGTCTTGAAGTAAACTGTTGATACAGCAAGAGTGGCTTAAATCTGCTGACAAATGCTGCGATAGAGTTTGTTCTGGCACTGACCAACTATACTGAAAGCTGGTACCAGTAAACTTAACTTCATTCATTGACCTTTCAATGAATATCAAAGTCCAGCACAGAAGTTTGTTTATGAAGCTTCTCATACATGCAGTCATCCTGTCTTGTTCTGAGCAAAATGCTAAGCATCAGAAAGCTCCACATCCAACATGACAATAGAACCAGGCACATGAGAAATCTCAGTGATGAATTCTATCAGAGTTCCCCTCCTCCACCAAAGTGTTTTCAATCTTTATACTATTCATATTGCATATATTTATATTGCATATGTACCCACCCACCACAAAAAAAGCTCAGTATCTCCAAATGTCAATGTTTTAAAACTCTGAGCAAGAAACAAATGCCATGGCAGCAGTATCTACATTTTATATGAACACAACCAGATAATGGTGAATTTCTATAGTCCTACGATAGTACATGACAGCAACCAAAAAGTTCCAAGATTTATCTGTGAGACAGTTCTTCAACATTAGAGGCACCTGGACAAAATCAAAAAAGAGATAAAAGTACAGATAATTCCCAAGCAGAAGCCAGCCAGCTCTATCAAGGACAGTCACAAGTATAGCATAAACAATGGCCTCATTGAAGGCATAGTACTTTTTACCAATTTGCTTTTAGACAACGTGACAAACAGGATTTTTCCAAATAATGAAACACAATATTTGATATTTCACTTTGGTTCCCAAATTTCCAATACTTCCAAGGGATGCCAGTAGATGCTTTGACAGTAATGTAGTTCAAGAATGAAGTTATCATGAAATCAGACTACATAGTGACATAAAACACATTACTAACCTATAAAGTCTTTCTAAACTTTTAGATAGATATCAAGATCTTCTCATGATACCTAATGGTCTTGGAAAGAGGAACAACTTGTTACAATCAAATATTTGACTTTCAGTAATAATGTCACTTTGTCCTGCTTATAATGATGTATTTTGATTAGTATGCTAAAGCTCAGTGTGATTCAGATACCTTCTGCAACACTTGCCAAGTTACTTCAGAAACCAGATCATCACCTATGTTTTTTTCTAAATCAGATGTACAGACTTAGAAGTATGAAAGGAATTTCAGCATAAATCTGACAGCATCAGCTAGTCTAGTAAACTTAATGTGGATTCATAAATTATGGTTGCTCCCAAAGTATTATACATAACAATAAAAAGCTCTCTGGTATACATAGAACACATTTAACTATAAATGCCAGACAGTCCGTACCAAAGCTTCTGGCTTCCTACATTAGACAACTTATTGCACTCACCTCAACTGACTGAAGTTTTTCATCATGGAGATGAGGTGACCTCGGGTAAATATCAAGAAGATGAGGAGGTTCATCAATATGTGTTCTTCTAAAATTGTGTTTAAGAACTTCTTTATAATCAAAAGAATCAAAGTTGGTTTTCCATAGTAATACCTGTAAGAAGCCATCATATCAGTAACTACTAGAAGCCTATTCAGTGCTCAAAACATAACTATTGAGTGAAGTTTGTTATTACTAATAGAGCACTACAACAGAATAAGCCTGCAGTGATCACTTAGTCTGATCTCTACAACATAGGCACTTCCCCAGAGTATCTTGTACTTCAACTCTAAAAGATGTGGTTCAGCCTATTAAAAAAAAAACAACTCTAAAATATGTCCATAATCATAAAACAAAGCAAACTTCTGTCCCACTGGACCAAGTTATTTTTCTGACAAATCAAGTGGTCACACACTGTTAAGTTTCTGCCCCATATAAAGGCTTGCAGGTCTAATAAGAAAGTTTGAGGGCATAAGAGAAATGACAGAGTTCCACAGAACGCTAAAACGCCTAGTTCCAGTGTTTCAGCATCAGGAAACTGTTTTCTGAACCTTGTCCAATTATACTCTAGGTAGAAACAACATACAACAGTCACACAATGGCCAAATGCAGAAGTGAGGTCATAGAACGGAGAGGTAGTCCAAAGGTGTCCTATCCATTCAGTCTTATAGATATTCCAGGAAACCAAACCATAACACACCCTACATTTACAGTAAACCAACAGAGTGAGTCAAGAAGTCCCACAACTATTCTCCTGGCAGACCTGGAAGAGGGTTGTGGACAGATCAGCAATATAGGATGTTTGTGGAATACATGTGTGTATACACCAACAGAAAATGGACACCGAAGAATAAAATTCTTACGTTTACTATAGATAAAGATATATACACTGGTAGTTACCTAACAGTGGTTAGCAATGAACATTTTAAACTTAGAAAAGTAAAAACTACAGCAAAATAAGTAGCCCTCTCCCACCAAACCTTGCATAAAACAAAGGGAAAAACTTCTCCAAATACAGGAAGGCCTGTTTTTAAGGTAACTAAACTCAGGATTCATTATCAGACTACTAGGACTACTTTTTTAATTCAACATTTAACTAACAAAGTGTTTCCTGATGAAACTGGATCTTCCTTCTCTTGAAACCACTACATCAAACTGCTGAGAAACATGAACCATCTTATAGATTTTTACCTACTCCGTCCATGATTCCATGCGCCACCAGCTCTACAGTATGGATTCAGGGCAGGAGAAAGGCAATGACATGCCTGCACTGAACATGCCTGTTCATTCAGGGTGCCCCAAATTCAAAGGAAGTTTGAAATAAGACAGGCATTCCCAGGGCATGCTGGCATTCAACTGGGAGGCTGCGTTAGGCTTAACACAATAGGTCCTTTCCATCATCAGAGCTTCTCAGATAAGTCTTCAGTTATGTGACAGAGTTTAATACATGCACTTTGTTTTCTCTCAAGTATAATATACAGATCATCATAAAACTCAAATGAAGTACTCATGAAAGGTAAGGTCAACAATTCAGAATTACTTGGGAATCTAAGTTGCATTTTGTAACATTAAAAAAAACTTATTAAAAACTTTAGTATGGAAAAGAAAAGATTAAATTAGCAAGTGAAGAAATAAATCTCTTTCCCCAGTTCTTGGGGGTTTTTTTTGGTTCTTTGGGCAGTTTTTAGCTGTTTGGGATTTTTTGTTTGGGGTTTTTTTCCACTTGTAAAATTACTGTTGGAAATTTGACAACATTTTCACTTTTCCAGTAACCGCAAATCTTGGCAGTGCTTCTTAATAAACACCTTGTGACAGAAAGCAAACTTCTTTTTTCTTTTTCTTTGAGTACTTTGAAGTCATTCCAGAAAAGTGTGCTACTGGAACCAATAAGTAAAAACCAGAACCAGACTGCATTTTTTCTAATGTTACGGAAGTTTTTAATTGAAAATATTTATTATTTCAATAGCTGAAATTTATTTCAAACTCCACAAAACAGAATGTAAGCATGAATCATGGTAAATTCAAAAGTTCTTAATTTCTACATCATGGCTTTCTCTATCTACATTGAGCTTTTAGCTTTTTGTAACAGGAAACAATGGAAAAGACAACTAATATTAGGGAACATTTCAGACTGAAAATTTAAGCCTAGTGCTACAAAAGTTCTTTCATTTGGAAAATGTAAAGACCTGATAGAGATGATTCCAAGGTTGATAGTATTTTTTTAATTGTGAGATTCATCACAGCAGATGAAGATTATCTGACTTGCTGTTTAATGTAACTTTTTTATTTTAAATGCTCAAACAACTCTTCCCTATGTAAAATCCATCACTTCACTGTTTCACTGAAGTAAATTAGGAAAGCTAACCCAGGACTATTTTTCCCCAATTCTAGCCAAAGTTTTCCCAGTAATACAACTTAATTCTTACAATTACAGAGTAGGGACTTTAAAAGAAGCCAAAACTTAACGGAGCAGCTAGGCCTTAATGCTAACTGCAACACAACTACTTTGTTGACACTGAATTGCAACACTTAAAGTATTTTTATTTAAAAATCATTCCTTTATTTTAATATTCAAAATAGAAGTGGCCAATATTGTGGTCTTCGCCTCATCATAACATCCAGTGGAAAGTCAATATAACACACTAGTAGACAGAATGCATGTGAGCACACTAATTAGCATGTTACTGTGACATACTATATATAACTCCCATCCACTGCAACAAACATTAAGATATTCAATTTAAAGAGACAATAACACAAACCTGAGCATCTGCTCCACCTGAGGCAAATTTTTCACCACCTTTTGAAAAAGCCACAGAAAGTACAGGTCCCTGGGGAAAAAAAAAAAGCATACAATAAAATTACATTACTGTAATCATAGTACTTTAATGCAAAGAGAAAAACATTGATGCCATTACTTACTATAACATACTTTTCAATTTTAATAAAATAAGGAATAACTTTACTAAAGTGAAATTTCTGCAAAACATTTTCATTGAAGAGTTAATATTGCACTTTTTAGTTAGATGCTGCATTATAATTACTATAATCAATACTAGGAAAATAGTGGCATTTTCATTAGATCTCATACTTCAACTGTGCAACAAAAAATTACAAAATATATATTACATTACTCGAGGCTATGTGTTTGATTCATTATCAAAAATACGGTTTGTTTTGCGTAAGAGGAAAGGGAGGAAATGCCTGTCATTCTTCACCAAAGTTGTCTTCTGTAAGCTTTTCCCTCCTTAGAAAGCACTGTTTTTCAACAGACAAAAAGACTAAGTGCCAAATAACATGATTATGAAAATCAAGAGCGGATTTTTAATTAATTCAGAACATGAGCTATTACTTAACATTAAGCATGTAACATTGACAGATAAAAAGTACGGCCACAGGTAAAACTGATGCATATCCTTAACCACTCATAATAAGGTGCATTAATACAACACCTTGCTGTCCACTAAAGTTCATCCACAAGTTATAAGATACAAGACACGACAGCATAAATGTTACTTTCCCTTTGAAAAGATACTGAACAATCTGTTAAGATCTCCATTTAAAGGGGATTATTGTGTATACCTTGTGTCCATGGAGAGTGTAAATAAGT
>NW_020897714.1:10384214-10562099 GCF_003984885.1 Neopelma chrysocephalum
TATTTGCTTAGTTCTGTTCAAAAAATTAAGAGATGCAAAGAAATAAAAAGGATTCAGATTGGATTTTTAGGGTTGCTAGACTATAAGAAGATACTTACAATATGCCAATATGACTTGTTTGTCCACTTTCCCCAGTAAGGAATGAAATAATATACTCTTAATAAATCGCATTTCATTGCAAAGAGCTCCCTTGTAAAGAAAATAAAACAAACTACATTGCTTTTACCTTTGAAATGCTGCAGTAGCTTGTTTATTCGAATATCCCACAATTTCACTGTATGATTGGAACCTGCAGAAACTATACACGTTCCACTTGGGTTGAAATCCACAAAATTTACAAATCTAAATATAATTAATGAAAACAGATTGATTATGTGTTTCCATAGAAATATTTAGGTGTATATATATATATATATATAAAACTCATAATATTAACATTAAGCCGCCAAAAACTTGTGTGAAATCCACATGTATGGAAACTCAAGGCATTTCGAGTAACTGAAATAAGCATAAGAAAACAAGATGTGCATGACAAATCAGACTGCATAATGTGGCTTTTGTTGTAAATATAGCATAATTGACCCAACTCAAATCTTCAGAGTTTGTGCTGGAGTATAAAGTTTCTAGAAGATAGTGCTGCAAAGAGTTTGTAAGCAACAAGTAAAATAATTATGTCTAAAAACTGAATATCTAGCTATAACAATATTTTAAATTGGTAAAAAGGATGAAGGCAGCCATGAAACCAGCAAAGCACATATACAAGATATATATTCCACTGACTTGTTAATTAAAGTTCTGTTTCCAAGATGTTTAAGAAAACTGCATATAAGTAAAAGCAAGTACTTTTTATATTTAAAGAAGGCAGACCACTGAAGCTAACAGAATATTGTTGTCATCAACAAATGGAAAATTCTTCAACTTTTCTTCTTGTTGAAGCATCCAATATCAAATAGCATTATTAAAATGGAGGGAAAACATGAAAACATTCCAAAAATCCAAGAATAACCCCACTTCTGCCCAGACTATTTCTTGATTGCTGGAAAACAGCTGGATAAGTGCAGCCAGTTAACCTCTTTAGAAAAACGCTATATGAATTATTTTACTTCACATGGGTGGTGGAAGTTTGATCTATTTTCAGGTTTAACATATACAGATGTTAATACTACAGAAGATGCATTTAATCTCATTAAAATGACACATTTACATTTCTCCTTTTTTTCTAGTAACACTTACCCTTCATAATCTGAGAAGCTATTAATACAAGTTTTATTTCTTGTATCCCAGATCTTAACAGATTTATCCTCACTGCAAGATGCTATTATTCTTCCGTCAGGTGAAAATCTGGAACATGCAAGTGTATACGTTATTAAACAGCTGATACTACCTACATGAGCATTAGAGACATAAGTCGCAAAATACCAGAGCCAAGAAAGGCCATTTGAAATAAAGATGTGTAACATTTAAAGGACATTTGAATGTCTCATATTTCTCAGGGAGTAATAAAACTGAAAAGCTTCTCCCCTTACTCTTCCCCCCTTCATTTCACAATCAACTACAATTAAAAACAGAGCCATAAACAAGAGAAAGAGAGGGGTAAGGGAGGAAGGTATCAGCAGCCTAAGGATGTCACTTAAGATGCCGAGGATATTACTATAGAAAACTATAGGCAAAAGACAAAGAGGACACAGTAGAACCTTGTGTTCCATTTTAACCTACATATATGTTCTCCTCTGAGTTCTCCCTAGACTTACAAATTGTTACCAAGCATTCACAATTACTCCTAGACTAGTAGACTAGGTTTTTAAATAGTAAAAGTGATTTGTGTAGAATTTCCCCAAGCATTATTATTTCACATCTTGAGCAACTGCACGAGGACATTAGAAAACTGTTCAAGAACTTCCACATGCAATTTCCTGGAGCTTTTCTTTTTCTTTTCAACAATCAGATACTTTGAAACTTTATAGGGCTCTGCACTTCACCAGGGTTAAATTTTTTTCTCAAGAGGTTTAAATCAGGCATCTCTTTGCTGCAAATTGCCCATCAATATGGCAAAAAGGAAAAAGAAAACCAGCAAAGAACAAGAATAATTGAGAAAACCCTTACCAGGCATAATAAATCTAAAAACAAGTGAATGCTGTGAAATAAGTTAATACAGCATGAAAACAAACATGACTGGGGAAAGACGGGATACAGAAGACTGTGTTTGTCCTTTAAAGTAAAAGAATTAATACACAGCAACAGATTTAATATGTACACATATTAACACAGAGCAAGCTTTCATGCTTCAACTAGGAGACATATACAAAACTTGTGTAAATAAGACTGATTGATTAAAATTTAATTATTAGTGATAGATAATCATTTGTCTTTCACAGATTTTTTTTCCTTAGTTCTACCTTGGGACATAAAAACACCTTGTTAGGAGTTGTTCTACTTTACCAAGAGAATAAAAATAACACTTACTTGGCACAGAGAACCCAATGAGTGTGTTGGAATAGGGTAAACAAAAGGCGCTGACTGCAAACACTCCATATTTTTATTGATTTATCATTGGATGCTGAAACTAGAGAGCAGCCATCATGGGAGAAGCTCACACTACGGACAGATGCTGTATGACCTTTCAATACTGATGATTCTCCATGACTAAGGGGGTAGGGGGGAAAAGAAACAAAACCCCAAACACCACGTCATGAATCACAATTATATTAAAGAGTTTAAAACCCCGTAAAACTCAATGTTAACATATTTAGTATCCCACCCAAATGAAAAAGCAGCATATAGAGGCTAAATCTTGGTGTCACCATTATTTCTTTACTTATTCCAATACTAATTCTTGGAATAACATTCTTCAAATTGCATTTAATATGACACAATTTTAGAGAACTGTGCAAATAACTAGAAGCATTAACCTTTAGTACCATTAGCATTAATATTTAAAAGAGAATTTATTTCTTTATACAGTAATCTACAAAATGCTTAAAAGTTAAAGTAACATCCGTTTTTCTAAGATCATTTTGAATTGCTCATAATCACTACTACTTAAGAACAGTGTAATAAGGCAAGTAGATTAAAAACATTTTCCAAAAAGCTATTTTGCTTCCTTCATCACTTCTCTCCCCAAAATGAAGCGCAGCCATGTAATCCTTATTAAAATATAATCTTTAATCCAGACAAATACTACCAAGCATAGTCCTACACACATGAAATTGTGACCTTTGAATTGCTACATTTTTCTTTTGAAACTACAGCATATTCAGTAAAGAACAAAATAACACAGTAAAGAACTGTGCTATTTGTGCTCCCCAAACTCTGTTTCTGTCAAAGCCCAGGCGTGTGGGAAGGAAAAAGAAACTTCTCTTGAGCAGACTCCAGTATTCACATTGCACTTCAATGAAACACGTATCATAACATTGCCCGGTTATACTCACATGCAAGGAACCCATAGTCTGACAGTATGATCTTGAGAAGATGAAGCCAGTAGCTGCCCATCTGGTGAGAACTCTACACTGGTCACTGCTTCCATATGGCCTACAAATCTGTAAGCTCTGCATCGTGTCTTCAGCTTCCACACCATAAGAAACCTATCCAAAGAGCAGGTAGCTGGCAAGAAGTAAAAGATATTAGGAGTCTCTTCACTGTTCTTATAAAAATCAGAGCTAATGGCTATGGATTTGGATTCAACAGTGAATTTATTGAGTCTTAGGGGGAGGGAGGAGTTGTTGGGTTTTAATGGATACTTGGCCTGAGCAGAAGCCTGGCACCAAACAATGCCAAAATCAGGCTTTTCAAAGGTTATCACAAGACTGGGAGGAGTAAAGGATAATTCCTAACAGGCAGTTCTCTCACATACTAAGCAAACCACCTTGCAAGTACTTGGAAGATACAGAACAAAAAATCCAAAGCCAAACACCATGCACATCATTAAGTATGAATCCAGACTGGTGTTACCAAATACTAAGACGAATAGACAAATTCTTCAGTAATCTCATTTTGATCTCTGAGATGGAATTTGTTTCAAGGATCAAGTGTTTAATTCTGAAAAAACAAGCCAACTTGAACTCAAGACATGATTTCTAACACTTCAGATATCCATATTAAAGTGAAGATATCCATATATGATAATTCTATAATCCTATTTAAGTACCAATTTTATAATACTAATATTTGTCTAGTTCAAAACACAGCATAAAGTTGTCAGTCTGATAATAGAAAGAACTTTTTTTTTTCTTTGCAGTCACTTCACAGGTGGATCATACTATCTACATTTGAAAAGGCAAGCATAACTTCTACCAGAGTTTGATCATTTTCAGGAAACTATATGCAGCAAAGGCAATAAGCAGCTGAATTAAACTGGCATGTGTGATATTCTTACGTCCCTATTATCTTCATCTCTGCTGCTAATATGCAGGACATAAATAAACAAGGTATTCACACTCCCATCCCTCATCTATAAATTCCTACCCCTAGTAGAGAAAGGGAGGGAGAGGAAGAACAGAGACCTAGAAGTTGAAGAGGACATGAAGAGAATGGCTCTTCTCTTCCCAGCCTCTTTCAAGCACCAACACAGCACAAAGAAATTGAGTTTATTACCAGTGTCAAGGCAATCCTCAAACAAAATGCTAAGATATAAAATATTAGATATTAAATTCTCTTTATGAATTTGATACAGAAATATTATTTTTATTCCCCAAAGACTAGCCTCTGCTAAAAGACAGGAGAGCAGACTATCTCTATGCCCAAATCAATAGGCCTATATTTGACAAATAAATACAGGATATTTTCCCCTTGCTTCAATTTTTCAGAACTCTATTTTACAGCAGGCTCTTTCTAATTGAAAGAATTCCCTTTTCACTTTGATTCAGAAAAATGGAATCTAGAGTGGCATAAATCTGAAAGGGAAAAGCAAAATGTAAGCTAAAATAGAATTCAAAGGCATGAAGTTGGAAATGTGAAACAGACAAGACTGATGGTTTCTAAAACAAATAATTAAGGAACTACCAAATACCTATGGTACCTTATGAACTGCAAGAAGGCTGTGCAATACCAGCTGTTTCTGCTTTCAGTTCTAAAAACTGAAGAAAATATTCTTTGAAAGATGACAGTACAAAGCCTGGTTTCTTGTAGCTTGCTCTCTCACAGATGGGTTATCCCAAGGTTAATGAGACACAAGCAGTGACCTGAAGTTCTTTCCGCGGGACATCCACCATCATCTTTCTTGTTTTCCCTCTCTGGACTATGCTGCCTATGCTTGCACAGCATCCTCTCTCCATCCTTATGTATGTGTCTCTCTTGAAACCACCTGCCCATTACCATGACACACAAAGACTATTACTATCTCTAATAAGCAGTTCCAGCCCAGCCAACACCACCCCAGAGGTGATGGAGGGAAGAAGTTCAGGATTTGCACAGAAAAGGGTGAGTAACTGACAGATCCGTTACAGAAATATTTTCCTAAGGCACACGGGCTGATGTCACTCTATATTTGAACCATGGGAGAGACAAACTCAAACAAAGAAACTCTAAGCCAAAACTCTACATCTATATTGAACTTTGGCCCCTATCCTGCCAGGGAAATCAGTTCCTTTAACATTAATGAGGCTCAGCCAAGCCAAACTACTCCCTGTTCAAGCAGGCTGAAAAAGATTTTGGTGCATATGGCTAACACCCAAGCATTTCACTGTAATGGTAAACGTTTTACCTTAACTAACCACAAACGGAAAATACAAGAGTACATAGTATGTTGCCAGCAATACTAATCTTAAAACCAGTTTTATCCATGAAAATGTACTTTGATCAAGTAAATGTCACTATTTCTCTTTATTCCATTCTAAGGGCTTTTGCCTACTTTATAAGAATGCTGCTTCTCCAATGTACACAAGCACAGTACTTTAAGGCTGCACAGATGATGCGTTCTGACAGCATTTACTGAGTATATCAGCACCCTACAGTCTGACTTTCACCAAATCACCACTAAATAGTCCACAACAGATCTCTAAGGTTAATTTAAAGTACTGGATCTGAAACAAAAGAAATACAGAAGGTCCATAAGAATTTTTTAGGATGTGCCATAGCACAAACAGGTCTGTTGCTCCTCAGAGAACACAAGACACAACCAGAACCATGTTTAGAGACATGTCCTTGCTGTGAAAATATCTGATCAACTGCAAAATACAACTAAAAAGTAGAAAGCTGAAAATTCACACTGAGCTGAATCCAATATGCAACTTAGTCCAGTTTATAGCTCGAGTGTCTTTTTTTTTTTGTAAACATCAGTGCTTCTGTACACGTGCAAGTATAGCTGATACGTCACTGGGTAATTTGATTTTCTGCTGATGAGTCATAACAGAATTGAACACCTAAGAATAAAGATTTGGCCTTAAGCAAAGGCCAAGTTTACACACCATTTTGGTGCAGATCTCTAAACAGATATTTGAGCTTCATATATGCCACAAAAAAAATTTTGTGGTATTTGCAATGAAGCAAAGTTCAATTTATAAATTGTGACCGTATACTATGGTATACATTTTCATATATACCCACATATATATGAAGACACAAGTTATTGTAATACAGAATTACTGCTTCACTCACACAGTACCACAGTGGTGACTAAGAAAGTTGTGCAAAGATCAGAAGAGACAAACTCAGCAGGTTTTAACAGCTAGATGAACCTCTCTCAAAGTAAGCATCTCTAATATAATTAATTGCTCAATGCAAGATTTACAGGGCAGATGGAATACAGGGCTGTGCACATGATGGGTATGCAAATATTCAAATACCACCACTACCAACAAACCCCCACACTTTACAGGAACTCTGCAACTCTCAATGTCATAAGGTGCAACGTCACAATACAAATATGTTTGTGAATTGCAAGATTTCCTACTTGGCAAAAAACAATTATTAATTGAACTTCTGTCAAGAAAGCCAATCTGGAATTCTAAGCACAGTGGATAAAACACAAGGAACTTCTAATAACTCACATAAGTTCAAGTTCATGACAGTTTTTATCACACACTGTATGTATTACACAAGAGAAAGAGAACTGAAGAGTCAGCACACTAGTAAACATTTAATTGTCATTCTGGATTTTATTTCTTCAAAAGAAACCCCAAAGCCCTCCACATTTATTCAGTGTTAAGTTTACATTCATTTTTTTTAAGTCACTTAGAATCAGTAGTTTAAAATATGTACAAATGTTTCCCAAATTTTCAAAGTCTAACAGAATAGAAAACCATTCAGAATTTCAGATTTTCCAGAAATCAATACATGCTGAAAAATAACTGGAGTATTTCTGTAGAGTTGCCACAACTCAATTCAAAACTAGTTGAACTTGAAATGGCAAGGTAGGTTTTCTTTATCTTCTTTCTTTTTCTCTCCTTCTCTAGTCCCTCCTCCTTTTAATCCCGTATTTTTTACTCCCATCAGGAAGATTTTTTTTTCAGGGCTTTCACTTTTTTTTTCCAATTAGTTTATAAATAACTCCAAAAATAGAATGGGAGGTCATGGGGAGGAAGGAGGGTTTAGATACATACAGAGAGAATAACTTTCAAACTAAGAGGCAGATTCACTTAAAATTATTGCTTAAATAGATAAGGGACACTTTGAATGTCAGTTTTAACATGAAGGTAGTTGTTTATAAGAAATGCAGTTTTTGCCAAGTGCTTAAAAAGTTAACTGTATAAAAGTTGCATAGTCTACATTCACACCATTTAATTACTTTCATCTGAGGAAACATGCACTGCATATACAACTCATGACCTGCCATACAGGAGAACCTAGGCCTTTTTCCTGTCATTTCTATTGAATATAACAATCTATAGCAAGCTTTTCACAAAAGCACATACTTTATTTAATTAACTGATCCAGTACATAATGACTGGCTGCCTTTTAAAATTTGAAGGTTCACAAAAGAATTCCTTACTGCAGAGTGAAATGGAATTTTTCAGGAATATTTCCCTTATGTAGCAAAATGTTCCTTTAAAAAAAAACAGAAAAAAAGTTTATTGAAAAAAATATCGAATTGCAAGTAACTGCCTAAAAATAAGTTAAAGACTTAAAAGAACCCATGCCACACAGTGGCAAGCATCTTTAGCATGCTTCAATGCTACATCCCAAGCTCCACATTTTCTTCTTCTGTTCGTCTTCTACATTAGCCTGCTTCCACCCAAACCTCTCAATGCTTTCAAACCACTAAGATTTAAAAATACATCTTAATTTACTCTTGCTTTATTCTTGGCAAAACTTCAACTACATCAGGTCTCGCTCCTTTTTAACCTTTCTACCTACTAACACCTGCAGCAAATGCACACCTACTTTCTCGCTAGCTTGAGTTCCTACCTACCAGCCCCATGTCAAGAATTACTACACTGTGGCTACTGAAGAATATTTATCACTTCAGTGAAAGCAATCAAAAAAGTTGGAATGTCCAAAATATTAAGAAAAGTGTTCAACTTAAATCATATAAATCACATAAACCTAAAAAACAGATACTAACGCAAGATTTTTCTTCAAACGCACAATATATCTATCACATCTACCATCTATAATCACACTTAAAACAGATTAATGACATGATTCAAGAATCAATATTCTTCAGAACTCAGCACAACAGGATAGACAAAACATTCTGAATAAGCCATTCTGTGAAACAGCTTCCCCACAAATCTTGTTTTCCTCCAAGCTGTCCTTTGCCTTTTCAACTCCCCTCATGTCAGCAATGCCAGCTTCTTAACCTCATCCAAGGTCTCCTGTGCTACTGTTGTAACTAGAAAGAGGCAGCTTGTGCTGCATTATTTCAAAACTCTATCTAGGACTGATCCATGCCAGCTGTTGCCAAAACTCAAAACAGCCCAAGTTTTCCTCTTTGTTACCTTCCTCTCCTCCACTGACAGAAGATCAAATAAAAAAAAAAGGGATACATGGTCTAGAACACAAGTTTTGTGTCCCTAGGATGTGAGGCTGAACATGGAAAAGCTTACACAGAGGCGATGTAAATATTAAATATACAGCTAAGAAAACACAGTACCTAATGCAATTCTGTTCTTTCTTTCCTTCTCCATTACCTTTAAATAGAATTCTTAGTTGTTGCCATCCCTATTTTTTCCCATTTGTGGTACCATTAGCATGTCCTTGGTTCCTCTGCCACCACACTCTTCTCTAAATGCATGAGGGCTCCTGACTAACTCCCATGAGGTAAGATTTTTACAATAGGTACAACATCGCAAAGCAGTGCCAAAGTACATCTACTAAATAAACTTCTTGTTCTTCTATGTAATAAGCTAGTTGTTACCCTTAACAGCATGTACATTCCTAGAAAAATGCAGAATATTACAAGGCTTAGATTCAGTTTTCCACATCAATGTCCATTCGATTGTATGCCTTACTTATGGTGTTAGACACGTATGATATATTGTATCTGCAACACAGGTCAGCTAATACCACTGCAAGAACCTTAACTTTTACTTCTGTAAGTAAAGATTCATTACTTTCATGTAACATGATCTTGCGGGATTATTGCATAATTGTTTTTTTTATTAAGCCAAAAAAATCCTCTTAGTCCACTCAAAAGCCTTTGTTTTACCATAGGCAAGACAGGCCAAAGTAAGAAAATAATGAATCAAAATTTTACAAAAATAAAAGGCATTAGATCTGTATTCCATGTTTTAGAAACCAAACCCCAGGATTTACTTTTGCTTTCTATACAATTGATCACAAGAGATAGTTTCACATCTGAAAGCTGTCTATCTGACAAGAGATAGACACGTCTGAAAACATTCCAAGGTATTCAATCAAATGTTGCTATCTGCTCATGCACGTAAAAACTTTGGAGATTACTCCAAAAATCTTGGAGAGTCCATTCGATTCATACTACCAGCAGTGATTATTTCTCAAATTTCCACATTTGGTTTTTATCTGCAGCATTACAAGTTCTCATCTGCACATCTGCACGCCCCTCAGTTGTACGATAAGCAGTAAGGCACTTCCCTGAATGAGGATGATAAATAGTCCCATCTTCTTTGAAATGCCAGATAATAATTTCTGGCATAGGAGAACCATCTTTTGGGCAGCTCCTCATACCAATGAAGTCTTCACGTTCAGGGACTTCAGCACATAACTCAGTTACAGAGTTAAATCTAATCTCCTGATTTGATGTATATTCAAAAAACTGGTTGCCTCCCTGACCGTGACAGCCAAAGAGAGAAAGGTGAGACCCAGTAGGATTATGTTCTTGTAAGACATAGTCAAGGCACTCTGAAGGTATTCCTGTGCTGCGGATAGCTCCATGCCAGCCAGGACGATCTTCTGGTACATGCAACTCAGCAAATACATTTTTTAAATACCAGTTAAAACTCTTGCATTTCAAACGCTCTCTAAGTATCTTTCTCTCAGAAATATCTCCATAGTTTTCTTTTCTTGCTGATGGATTTCTGTTGTAAAAGTGATCTTTGAACTCATCCATCCACACCTCAGCAGCACGTGCCGTGTTCTGAAGGAAATTTGGTCTAGCATAGGGTGCACGCTTTGGAAACACATGGCCCACATGGGAGCATGGATGAATTTCCAACATGCCTCCACACTGCCAAACCCTAAATGATAATTCTAAGTTCTCCCCTCCCCAAACATCCATTCCTGTATCATAAGTACCCAGGTACTCAAAATACTTCTTGCTGACAGCAAACAAGCCACCAGCCATAGTTGGGGATCTGATTGGGTCGGTTTCATATTTGCGCCTGAGACGTTCATGTTTAGGCACCGAGTGCCACTGGAATGTCAGACGCCAGTCAAATCCCCCAATCATGGGCTCTGCTGTTTGCATATAGTATTCAAATGTTTTCCAGTCAATGGTGTCAATGACAGGACAAACAATAACAGTCTCATTCTCAGCAATCCTCTCGAGCAATGGTTCCAGCCAGCCAGAGACACATTCACAGTGACAATCTAGGAATGTGAGGACATCACCAGTAGCAAAGGTAGCGCCAATTAAGCGTGCACGAACCAAGCCTTCTCGTTTGTTGGTTCTTATCAAGCGAACTCTTTTCAGACTGCTTATGTATTTTTCAAGTTCAGCCTTCAAATACATTTTATCACTCAGGTCATCCACCAGTATAATTTCTTTCAGAAGCACTGAAGGTGATGTTTCAAGAACACTATGTATCGTCCGCAGCAATGTTGACCAGGCTTCATTGTAAAAAGCAATTACAACAGATGTCGTGGGCAGTCTTCTGTAGTCATAAGATTTAGTCTTACAACCACTCAGTCGATTATCTTCAATGTGCCGGTGGAGAGAGATTTTATCACTCAAATAAATATTAATTGCATACTTCTCGATCAGCTCTTCTTCCTTTTTCTTTTCCTCAGGACTTAGCTGCGGGCGAGAGGGTTTACCCCATTCTCCTGGGGCATGAGGATCAGGCGGGGGTTTGTCATAAACTGGACGAGCCAAATCTACAGCTTCTTCTGCTCTGTCAGAAAAGCGCCTCTCCCATTTCCCTTTAGTGATGCTCTCTCCGGCGAGGGAGGCACCGAAGGAAGAAACCGACAGCTCGACCACAAAGTAAGCGATCATTAAGAAGCCGAGGAACATACAGCTTTTACGGACCCACGTCCATCTTCTCGCCAGACGGATCCTCATCGTAGGTGGTTAAAAGCAGCTGGTAGCAGAGAAGTCCCGCCGGCTCCCTCCGCGCCCCCGGGGCAGAGGGGACCGCAGGCACTGCCAGCTGTGGGCTCGGGCCGCCGGCAGTTTGCAGCGGCGGGCCCAGCAGATTCCACAGGGACTGCGGGGGGAGTGGGGCAGCAGCGGAGGCACGGAGCAGCCCCCTGCCCCTCCGGCCTCGGCGCTCCCCTTACTTCCTCCTCCTCCTCCTCCTCTCTCTCCGCGGGACAAACCCCTCCTCCCGTCCTGTGGTTTGCTCAAAAAGTTGTCGCTTAAGGAAGGGGCAGAGACTCTTCGGCCCGCCTGGCCGGCGAGGGAGCCCGCCCCGCCTCCGCGGCCGGACCTGCGCCCGGAACCGCCGGGCGGCTCCGCCAGCTGCCGGGGAGGGAGGGAGGGAGGAAGGAAGGAGCGGGCTGCCCCGCCCGGAAAGCAAACGGCGCCCGGCCCCGCACTCACCCAGCCCTGCCGCGTCCGCGTTGAAGGCGACGCCCGTCACCGCCGCCGTGTGGCCTCGGAAAGGCCGGATCAGGACAGGATCCTCCTGGGGAGAGGGTGCGCACCGTGAGGCTGCGGGCGGGGGCGGCCCCCGAAGGGGCCGCTAACGCCCCGCGCGCGGCGGGAGCCCGGCGGTCCCGGCGCCTTGAGCGCTCCCACCAGCGGGGGCGGCGGTCGCGGCCGCGCAGCCCTCGGCGCCGGGCGACACCCGCCGGCCGCGGCTCGGCTGCCCTCGCCGGCGATCGGAGCCCGGGGCCGAGCCCTTACCAGCAGGGAGGCCATGGGCGGAGCGGGGCCCTGCGGCCCGTCAGAGCGCCCGCGCTCCGGGCGTGGCCGGACCCCCTGTTCATCCGCCGCGCCACCAGCGCGGCTCCCGACCCGCCCCTGCGCGGCCGCCCCGCGCTGCGCTGCGCTGCGCGGGCGGGGCGGGGCCGCAGCGCGGTGCCGGTGCGCGGGTCCTTCGTAAAGCCGCAGCGCCCCCGCGCGCCCAGCCGGGCCGCGGGGCCCGGGGGGCCGGGGCGACGAGCGAATTAAAGACTCCGAGTTTGTCCAGTGGTCAGGACAGAGCGGCTTGTGGTGGCGGGAGGCTGAGCTTCCGCCCAAGGGCGCGGTTCGGCGGGTGTTGGAGCCGGCGGGGCGCCGCAGCCATACGGTGGAGCACTCTACCTGGGGGGGTTATTTAAGAAAACAACCAAACCAAAACAAAACAAAAAAAAAAGAAAACAACAACAAAAAAATCTGCCTAAACCACGGTTTTTCCTCCCAGCCTGTGAGGGAACCCCCAGTGCTGGCGGTTCCCGAGCCAGGTGGTGGCCGTCGGTGTTGAGCCGGGGGCCCGAGGCGCTGTCCCGGCCGGGTGCCGGGCGGAGCCGCTTCCACCTGCCGCTCCCTGGGGACTGTCAGGGCAGCTGCCAGCAAACCTGAAGAAGCAAAATCTTCAAGAATAGCGAAAGGTCTGGTTACCTCGATGTTACCTCGGTTTTGTGACTTACAAATTCATTCCGGACAGCTCTGTTTAAAACCTCAGACTGATTTTTGTATTAAGCCACCCTAGGTAGTTTGGCCTCTTGTCTTTTTTAATTCAGTTGGTTTTTAGCCTGTTAATAATTTCTAGATTTCCAAGTCGGCACTCATTTTTGTGTTATACAGAGTTGTCTTTAAACAAACCTTTAATGCTACCTTAAAAAAAACCCAAAACTTCAACACTGCAATGTTGGTGTTAGTAGTGCTGTGAATTTTTACACAGACTCATGGTAAGCTAGATAAGGGAACTAACCTCACTGGAAAAGTACTGCTCCAATAGCTATGCTAGTAAAAAGAGGGATGACATAAATTAGCAAAACAGAGGACTGTGATAGCAAAGCTATCATTGGATACACAAGTGTTCCTGAAGAAGTAATTCATACTGCAATTACCCTGTTTTCTTTTTTAAATCCAGTCTGCATTTTATAGTTTCTTCTGACATTAAACTCTTACATCTACAGAATCAGGTCAGTAATTAGGCCAACATATAAGAATTGTCCCTTATAGGACAATTCCAAATCAGTTGTGTTTAACCATGAAATGGACATTGAAAATAATAATTTTAAAAGTGGTGAAAAGAGCAGGATTATCAATACCAGTATATAAGGAGGTTTCCGTGAAAATCTACTAGCCACTCCTTACATTGACGTTATACAGGCTGATAATTTGCCATTATAGCTTCTCAACATGAAAGCTTTTTAAAAACATAAGTGTGGGACAGGACACATTGACTTTAACTTGAAACAAGCGAAAGCTACAGTTTTATGCCATTACTTGTTCTTGGTTTGGCTTGTTGGTGGAGGTTTGCTTGGGGTTTTTTGGTTTTTTTCCTACACAGCTCATCCTCCCATCCTTTTGTTTTAGTTATTGCAAAGTAAGATACAGCATTTTAAAAGTTGGTAATGATAAGACTTAAATGTTTCACTTTCTGCCCCATTGCAGGAACAGTAAGTTTACTAGATAGATTCACTTGGCCTCTTCACCACTATTGAAGTCTTCCAGCCTTTCTCAACATTTTTCCAACTATCCTCTTTCTCCCAGGTTTTATCAGCTGTGAATGATGTATCTTGTCAGGGAGACAGCCAAGCTACATTTACATCTTATCACCCAGGGAAACAGGTTTAATACCAAACTTCATGTGCTCTTAAGTTATTCTGTGTTTTCTTGTCTCTTTATCGTCTCCTGAATCAGAGAAACTACCTTCTGTGCTACTTTAGTTGTGTGTTGTGGTATTTCAGTATTTCTGGTACCTTATGACATGTTATTTTATTTAGACATTGAACTAAATGACAATTCACAGCCATACTGAATCCTTTTCCTTTTGCCTTCTTCACATCTGCTATGCTTGCAGCAGCTCGGTATATTTTACTAATTTTGGGGTACTAGTAATAAACTGGAGTCTCTACCTGCCCATGAAAGTCCTGAATTATAAAATATCAGGTGATAGGCATAAAGCAAAGGAAGGGCTGCAATTACAGAGAGAGAGAGCACGGCGTCCCTCTTTCTACAGATTGATGGAAGAGTGTTTCTCAGATTGTAGGACTTACAAAGTTAGTCTCTTCCTTGCTGTTTCTCTTCGCCTGAGAGTGCTTTGAAGACTCCCAAATGCTTGTAGGAAGCAAAGTATTCCCTTGCTGCAGCCATTTAATTATCTATAATGACTGTAGTTTTAAAGATGGCAGGTAATAGTTTTTATGCTGATTATGTTTCCTCATTAGCATGTATAGGTTTTATTTTTAGAATTATTTTAAGATTATTTCAACTCTTAATACAATTGTGAGTTGGTATTTTAAGGTTGAGAATAACTTTTCTGTGATATGCAAGTGCAATTTATTGTAATAAGTTTTTGGGCACTGTGATGACAATGATAAATGGTGCCTCAGAAAATATGTTCCAAGTGTTGTGTCTCAGTAGACTGCTGTTTCAACAGCTATGGAGTTTTTTCTCTCAGGCTCTGTGTTAAGGTAGTACATGTCCAGATAGAAATTATGTCTGCAGAAGAACACTTTAAGATTGTAATTCCAAGTTCACCAGGCTGCATGGCCACTGTAGGAAAGGACCTAGTAAAAGGATGTTTAGAATTCAAGGACACATGGACAAATTTTTTAACCTTGGTGGATGTATGTTGCAAGGCACATATTAGTAACACTGATCACATATGATTTCGTAATTAAATATGTGATGTAATACAGTGCATGTGCACAAGGGGAAAATAATATACTAGTCCTTCAAAAATTCTCTCCTGTCTAAAATGAGGACTTTTAACTTAATGTTAATCCTACTTTACAATAAAACTAAGAACCTCAACTTTAATTATGTGGGATCACACTGGGAACAGCTGTGTTAGCAACAGAGCTGTCCAGACCGCCAAGAGGCCTTTGGCCCTTGGGCTGTTGGCAGGTGGTGGTGCGCGGTGGGCACTAGAGGGAAGTGGGAGATATGCTTTGCCAGCACTGTGTTGATTATTCATCCACCTGCAGGCAGGAAAAGAATATAGTCTCAGGGCATAAAGATTTAATTACAGGCTGGTTCTACTGTTGTAGAACCATTATACCAAATACCCTCTGCATCTTTCCAACCTTTGATCCTACATTTTTTTCCTCCTCCATCAAAATGGTTATGAAAATAAAACAGAGATTAAACCTATAAAATCACTTGTGGTGTAGTGTTGGTTTTTTTGTTCTGTTGAAATTTTCTTATCAAAATCCCATTAAAGGCTGTTTACCAACAGTAGCAAGAAAATGGAAAAGAAATGAGTATCGAGTAGGTGCATAAAGATTTGAAATGCAAGGATTATTTGGAATATATATGATGTTACTTTTGGTCTAAGAAACATCCCAGGGCTCTGAGGGAATTGGCAGGTATAGTTGCTAAACCATTCTCCATCATATTTGAAAAGTCATGATAGTCAAGCTGTGACTACCATTCACAGTGTGAATACCAGTATTACCAGTAACTACCTCAGTGACTGGAGGAGAGGGAGTATCACACCCAGATGCTGGGAACTGCTGACCAGTCAGCCTCACCTTTGTGCCCAATGAAATCATGGAGCAGATCTTCCTGGAAGTTATGTCAAAGCATATGGAAGATGATTATATGAAGGTGATTAAAAACAGCCAGCACGGCTTCACCAGGGGCAAATCATGCCCGACTAATCTAGTGGTCTGTGATGGAGTGACTGCATCAGTGGACAAAGGAAGAGCAACTGATGTTACTTACCTACAGCTTCTGTAAAGCCTTTAATGCTGCCCCCCAATGCTTTTGCTGCTAAATTGACATAGAGTTGGTGGATGGACTATTAAATGAATAGGGAATTGTATGGCCACAACCAAAAAGATACCAGTGCTGAGTAGTGTTTCTCAGGGGTCTATTTTTGGACCAATAATATCTTTATTAATGAAATAGGTAGTGGGATTGAGTGCACCTTCAGCAAGTTTTTGGATGACACCAAGCTGAGTGGTGGATGTGAGGGAAGGGATGCCATCCAGAGGCCCTTAACAGTCTTGAAAATTGGCCTGTACAAACATCATAAAGTTTAATAACACCAAGTGCAAGGTCTTGCACCTGGCTTGAGGCAATGCCTCAATGTACCAATACAGACTGGGAGATGAATGAATTGACAGCAGTCCTGTGGAGAAGGACTTGGGAATACCAGTGGATGAAAAGCTGGGCATGGCCCTGCAATGTGTGCTCAACAGCACAGAAAGCCAACCATATCCTGGGCTGCATCAAAGGTAACATGACCACCAGATGGAGGGAGGTGATTCTGCCTCTCTGCTCTGCTCTGCTCTCATGACACCCCACCTGGAGTGCTGCATCCAGCTTTGCAACCCCCAAGAAGGATGTGGACCTGTTGGAGCAGATCCAGAGGAGAGCCATAAAAATAGCCAGTGAGCTGTTGTAGCTGATGGATGTTTGAGATTTTCTCTTGTTCAGTGTAGGGGTTGCATTTGTACTGAAGAATAAATAAGAGAACTTAAAGTGCCCGAAGGGAAACACATGTGAAAGAAAAATGCATAATTTAAAACCAGCACTTTAAAACAAATAACCATCTGGATTAGAAGCTGAGAGTGACAATTACTCTGCCAAAGAACTTGCCTTGAAGTAATTAGAATTTGTATAAAAGTGGGTGTGTTATCCCAAGATTTTTTTTCTGTTTGTTCCTTTTAGTTAGATGCTTTTGTATAAAAGATACATATCTTTTAAATGACTATGGGGATAAAAATCCCTTAATGTTCCTCCTTAAGTACCCAAACAGCTCAGTAAAAATACTGACATAGTAATATGCAGCTGAAGCACGAGCTGAGCTGCATTTAAACCTCTCTTGTGTTACCTTCAATGTCAGACAACTCTTACTATTTATAATGGATGTGTGTTATTCAATCTGAGAAAGCTTGCAGTCACTGATTGTTTTCTGATGATGGGACAGGTTTTACTATGAAATTTTATGGAATAATCCTATTATGGTATTTTATAGCAGTGGCATCACTACGTATTTGAATACCCACGTGCAATTCCAAATTTAAAGAACATCTTTCTCTTTCTTTTTTTTTCCTAAACTTTTAATGGATGATAGATACCAGTAATACTTGCTGTGTTGTCAGGAAGATGGGTATGTGTGTAAGTACTTTTATTTCAATGCACTTGCATCCAGGTTTTCTAAAAATAAATAAAGCAGTTGTTTTCTAAATAGTATGTGGTATGGTGGCTCTTTGCCACTGTCTACAGTACCCGAAATTTTATCATGTTGCAAAATTGAATGTATTGGAATAAAGTTACTTTAGCAAGATTGTTTGGTAATGTGTGTTTAAAAATAAAGAAATATTCATGTGTCTTACCTGGTTCATGAGAGCTAGAAGAAGATTGGAATAATTTAGTACACTAAAGTAGCTACATTTAGTAGCAAAGGTTAGTACAAATTTATTAATGCTTCAGCAGATGCCACATAGAATGATGTTTATAGAGTATCTTCATTTAGTACTTCTTGACAACAGCATCATCTATTGTAATGTGGATATTAATTGCAAGAGTGAGTAGTTGAAAATTGATGAATTGTGGTATGGAGATGCCTAGTTTGGTGAAGTATCTGTTTAGGTATGTATTACAAGGCAACATTTCACCTAAAGGAGAATGAAATAGGGAATAGAATAAACATGAACAAGGATCTAAAATAAGATCTAAATAATCTAAAATAAGAAATCTAACTAGAAAAATGAACTCTTGATATCAGGGCTCACTTAATTTTTGAGAAAAAATGGCAGCTTTTTGAAGTCCAAATTCTGTGAAACCAAACTCTGGCTTAGCTGAAAAATTTATGAATAAAAGGTGGCAATGAGTCTATTTCCTGGGTGTTGACAAGGAACTTGGTATTTGTACGTAGTGGAATTCATATTAGCATGACAATGTAGAAGAGCACTTGTTTTCATCACCTTCAGTTACAATTAATCAGTGTATTTCAGGAACCCAAAAAGCTGTTAGCAACACTCAGAAAAAACCCTCAAATTTTCCTTTGTACATAGATAGACAAACAGGGTGTGAGACAGAAGCATGAACTGGAGGCTGTGTAATATTCCAAAGTGTATCAGTGAGGCTGAGTAATTGATGATACAGCAGTGAAGACCAAGGAAAAGAATGTTGCAATTTTTTCTGTACTTGCTTTCACACTTCCATAAAAGCATACGTGGTAGTGAAGGCTATCGGAAGACTGATGTTGAAAATGTGCACTCTAAAGAAACTAATTTTATGGATTATAGAAAAATCAGAGAGTATTAATGTCTGACTAACAATTCTCATTTCAGGGTTCCAAGAAATTACTAGTGTGCTTCCAAGGAATACTTACCCCAAAATTATGTATTAATAAAATTCAGAGTTATAAGAGTTTTTGTCAAAAAGGCCGCTTGCAAAAATTGCCTATAAAAGTGCATAACACAGTCCCACTTGGCTAGTTACATTTTCTGTTCAATAATCCTGATATCACTCCACATTCAAACAGTGTTTTGTTTTGTGTCATGACTTGTTCAGATCTTATTTCTTATTGTACTTTTTCATTATGTTAAGTTTAGGACAAAGTAGTCACTTCTGTCATCTTAGCTGGTTAAATTCACATCAGTAGTATTGTATTTGTGTATGTCATGGAATCATAGAACAGTTTGGGTTGAAAGCAACCTTAAAAATCATCCAATTCCAACATACATCTGAAAATCTTGTGTTCCGCTAGCTATTTGTTGGGGATTTTTTCAGTGGTATCAGAAACATATGGAAGAACAAGGGAATGGCCATTTCTGTGTTTCTTGCATTGCCTTTGGTTTGGTGATTTATAGCAAGAGATATGTAGGTATCAACGCAGAAAGAATCGAGCCTTGCAGAATATACCATCTAAGGAGTCTTTCTGCTGTGTCTTTTGCAACCGGACTTGCCTTTCTCGTATTGGCCTTTTTAGCCACCAACGCGCTTGCAAGAAATGTGGGTAGAGCCCTTCCCAAATCTTTGTTCGCGAAGCCTGGCCATGATGTAGGTATGTAGGCAGTATCTGGATCCACAGTGTGGTTTGGGCCTAAGTCAGAACTCAAAGGTTTTTTTAAATACCTCTTACTTGTGTTGATAAATTCTAAATTTGGTTTAGATGACTCCTAGCTCAGGCTGAAGCTTAACAGGCAGTCCAATATCAGCAAGGAGTGTCAAGGTTTGGGCATTAACAGTATGTCTGTATATGCCAATTTAAAAATAGCTCATGTCAGGTGTTTTTAAAATCAAGTTGCTGTGTTAATTTTGAATTTCCTGTATCTGTGTCCCATATTTAGACTTAGATGTAGTACTGAAACAGACACAAATAAATCTAGTGGTGAACTGCTACCAAAAGGGGCACCATCACACCTTCTTTTTGTGTTGGCATTCGTGGTCATCTGACCTAGGAGTGAAGTGGTTTAGAAAGCTAAACCAGCATGAATATTAGTGTGGGGTTGCTTATTTATTGTTGGTTTAGTGCTTTGCCAGTTTAGTGCATTGAATTGGTTCTTCTCAGGATCAGATCAATGGTACCTGGCACACATTAAGTGGTTGCAGCTTGCTGCTGAGTGAGGGACTGCGCTTTTGGTAATGTATAACCAACACATTGTCTTAGAGAAGCTGTGAAACTACACACTTAGATGACTAGTTTTCCTGGTTTTGTTAGCATACAGCTCCCTCATGCTCAACCAGTAACAACCACCATGACAATTCCTATACTAATTTATTTTTTCCGCTGCTGATGGGAGGGGAAAATGGAAATTACCTTACTTACTGTCTTCCATAAGCTTGCTTGTCTGCACTTACCCAAAGAGGACTAAGGGAAAACACATATAAACATATCAATTATGAGAGAACAGTGAAGGTACAACAGAAAAACTAAAGCAAGTGCTTGAAAGCAATGACCAGGACTGCCAGGTACAAAGTAAGAGAAATGGTAATAAATGTAATTTAAAAAACAAGTGAGGAAAAATAATATGCCACTATTATTGGAAAATCAGGAACCTAATGGTTCTTGAACATCTGCAGCTACAAGAGAAGAAAGGGAGTATGACATCTCAACAGGAAGTCAATGGGCCAATTATCTTCTGGGTCCTCCACTATGACGTCCAGTTTAACAACTCTGTTTATAGTGGCAAAGGAGGGGCAAAATAGTATCCAGAGAGATGGAGAACAAAGCAGAAGAGTGCAGTCAGTGAAGCAGGAATGGTTTTCAGCTGAACAGCCTGGTGCACATACCACATTTGATCTGTGATGTCAGTTTCCTCTGCTAAGTGCTTACTGAAGACCAAAGTCTGACCCACCAGAAACTTCAGGTGCTTAGCACAGGGCTGTGCTATATGCATTTGTTTGGGAATGTCATAATGCAAGTCTTCCAGCTCTACAGCACCCATGCATCCTCTAAAAAGGATCCTTCACTCTGTATCTCATGACTGATCCGGAAATTACTTAGGCACTGAATTAGAAATGCCACTGCTCTCTCCTCTGCTGCCCCTTTGTGGCATTATCTAAGGACTGAGCCACCAGGTTATTTTACTAGGACTGAACTAGATTTTTGTTAGCATGTTTAAAAGAACTAGTAGAACTTGATTCCACTCTTCCCTTAGGGTAACTACCTGTCCAGTGGGACAGGAGTAAGACAAGGTGTTTCTGGCCAGCAGTGGGAGCTGCTCAGATTGAGGATTGTTTCAAAAACGACAGGGTCACATGAGAGAGAGACAACATTACAGATTACGTTTTTGCCACTTCATAGGCAACCCTAGATTGATCTGTGTTCATCATTGCTGTACCAGAGCAGGGCACAGACTTCTGTGTCTGGACAAGGAAAGCCTGCATCTGTACTCAATTTTGGTGGTTTGTTTGTTTTGTTTGTTTGTGGGGGGTTTTGTTTGTTTGTTTGTTTTTTCTGTTGTAGCACTGGCTGCTTGGGCAGGAAGAGTGCTTTCCAGCATGACAGTTAGTAAACCCACAACATGACAGAGTACCACAGATGCTTCCTGCTGCTACTGTATAGATTTTCCCTTGAATATTATTTGTGGCTGATGCACAGAGAAAAATAAAGGGGGTGGTAGTTGTTTCAGACTCTCAGAAGTTTTATTATTAAATGCATTGTTCTGTTTGTGTGCCTGTATCGAGTACAAAAGCTGCCACTATAAATGAGACAGCTAGACACTAGTGGTCTGATTCAAAAAGTGGTACAGTTACATCTTGTGAAATGATGCTTATAAAATGATAAAAATCTGTTCAATGGGCCCTGTTCCACTGATGAGGCATGCAAACATAGTGGGTCATTTTGGGGGTAGAGAGTCCAAGCTGCAAATACCTTCCCTGTTCCACACCTCCTTTTTTAAAACTCCCTCTCCTGCAGGAAGGCTGTATACATGCATAGCTGGATGAGCTATGCTGATTGTGTCAGCCCCTTCTTGCAGAGGCTCTAATATTTTGAAATTTTATGCTAATTTGAGCATAATGACAGGTTTTATTTCAGAGAAAGACAACTTCTGAATAGCTGAAAAAGCCATGTACAGTAGAGTGGAGTGAGGCAGAAGGAGGCATCTGCTTAATGTCACGAAATGGAGCTGGGAAGAGTGTCCCCAATTTCCTCATTAGAACAAGTTTACAGGAAGACTGCTCAGGCTCCCTGTAGCATTCTGTTGTATCACAGAACATTACTTGTTTTTATCATCTTTCACACTACTAATTGCAAGGCTGCAGCATATGGACACTGTCCTGGTTAGAACGGCTGGGACCAATTCATCCCTGGATGGGTGTAACCCAAAACTGTGTATTCTATAGCCTCCATGCCATTTCCCAAAAACTGCTGTCAGTAGAGGCCTGCAAGGTGGGAAGATGTTCCTGTACCCTTTTATGGAATTCCCCGCTCTGATATCCTTATATGGAATTCCCCGCTCTGATACCCTTATATGGAAGAGGGACTGAGCATCCGCATGCCCTTTTATGGAATTCCCTACTCTGAGGGAGGGACTGAGCACTCCCGCCTGAACTGGAGAGTATATAACTGGGAGTTTCAGAGCCTTGAGACCTCTCGTGGGATCCAGAGGAAGACTGAGACCACCGCCTTCAACCAGACTGAGACCACCACCCTCGACTGGACTGCAATCATCACTTCTGACCAGACTGCAGCAGCTCTCCCACCAGCAGGCTTATCCCCTCTCCCTTTGCTTTGGACTCGGGGGTGGGCCAAGGTACACCACTTTTGTTCATACCCCAGGGTGCTGAGTTACACATTTGGGTTTTGTGGGTTAAAACCAATTGCCTGTCTGTATAATTGTACTTATTGCATTATTTTAATAAATTGTTATTCTGACTTATAAATCTCTCTTTTGAATTGAGTTCATTTTCCCTTGCTGGTTAACTTTTAAACCAGCACAGACACACTATATTAGGAATATCCATCACAATCCAGTTGCAATTCCCCAGGGTGTTTTACAGTGGCAATTAGCAATTCAGGTACTGTGGAGACTGGTCCCAGCTGTGGGGAGAGTCAACAGGGCCACATAGCAGACAGGATATGCAGCACATCACTGCAATTGCCTTTCAGAGATAGTAGGAATATCTGCTTTTGCAGATGCAGTAACAGGAATTGCCCAGGAAGCATCCTCTGATGGCTTCTGCCCATTCAGAACTAACCCAGGCAGTTTTCCTTCAGTATGCTGTGAGGCTGCAACCTAACAAGTATTTTCACACCACACAATCTTTCTGATGGAGACAAAATATTAAACTCACGCTAAAATAATCAGAAGGCAGCCTGTTAGAGATGATTGCACCTAATTTACTCTGTGCAATCCTTGTATTTTTGGCCTAAGTCTTACTTAGAAATTGTTTGCTGGCTACTTTCACTCTAGTTTAAGAAAATTCATCTTTAACCAGGTTTTTGTTGTGAAGAACATAGCCTGTTGTTAGTATAAAAAGCTTGTTCTTGCTTTTTTAAAACAGACACTGTTTTTTTAATTTCACAGTTGTCAGAAAAGGGTCCTACATGCTTGCTACAAGAGCTGCCTTCAAGATCGCTCCTGCTGCAAGGAAGTTTTTCTGCCTTAGTATTCAATATGATCGTGAAACTTATGTCTTCACCAAAAATATAGGAACACTTGCAAAAAGGCACATTTTACTGTGACACACCACCCAGTTATGTTATCCACATTTAATTTTGGTAATTTAAATAAAAAGCACTAGATTAGGTTTCTTACATCACTTTACCAAGAATATTTGGTGTTCTAGTCTTGTTACACTCCCTCAAACCTATCATCACTTAATGTGAAATCCTAGAATCCATAGTGTGTGTCAAATTTTGGTATTCAGATTTACAGCACAGATCATAGTGGGTTCTCCTCCCAACCAAAACAAGAAGGTAACTGAAATACTCAAGCAATAGTATGAACTGATAGAGGGCATAGTTTGTAGCACTCCTGACATTAGTGCCTCAAGCTGGATGAATCTGCTTTGAGAGATGAGCTTTTCAACCTGCATATTTATTCTTTTTCTTCCTTTCACTCCTACCCTGTTACCCTGCTTTTCTTCCCTAAAAGTTTTCAGCAACCTCCTCGCTGCTCATGCTTTTCTTTCCACTCTCCTCTTTCAAATCCTCCTTAACTCCCTTCATCTGCAGTTCTTTAGCTGTTCTTTCCTCCACCTCTAGACTAGGGCACTAGGAGTCACAGGGAGAGTACATTTCTGCTAGAGTTTTGCTATGCAGAGAACAGCTAATGCAGCCATAGCATTCCATAAGCATCAGCCTGCAGCAGCAGTTTACCCAGAAGCAGTTCCGGTGTGGTTGACAAGGCTGTCACAGAAGCTGTTGAAATGGCATAACAGAGGGGACTGTGCAAGAAGAGAGGAGCAGAGCAGAGGAGGTAACCTGAGCCAGCATCAGGCACTACAATCCCACTGTGTGAAAGGCTCAGTTGCAAACTGATCACATCCCCCTGCAACTAGACAGAGCAGTTTGCTCAGAACAGGAACAGTTTTGTTGGAAAGCTAAGGCTGACTGTATAGATATTTAACAAGTTGCAACTTATCCATGCTTTCCACTGGGATAGCAAAAGAGATCCCCAACACCAGCTGATCCTCCTTGGCAGGTGTCAAAGCTTGTTCAAAAGCTTGGAGATGGTAGAGTATCAGCAACAACAAGCATGAACAGAAAAATAACAAATCATTCTTCATAACACAAAAGCAAACCTCTTGAGCTGTATAATTTTATTAAGGTGGTTAGTACTTAAATATATTTTTCCATGAAGTTTCCTCAAAGGCCTGATTTCTGAGCTACACTACAACCATCAAACCTTACAAGATTGAAGCAATGCAAGAAAGCCATAAGAGCACTTCTGTTGTATGTGGCAATATCCCAGACACAGTCAGTTTGGAAATAGCTATCTATTGGTCAATTCCAACTGCAATGTTTCACATTGGTTTTATGATAGTATGCATGAATATGTTCCAGCATTCCAATCTTTTTGACAGTGATTGTCAGAGATGAAGCATGAGTTTGGAAAACAAACATGAGGGGTCTATTGGTTATGCTGACTGCCTTCAGGGACAGTAATGAGGAAAGCAATGTAAAGTAGTGTTCTCAAGTAGCATTTTATCAGCTCAACTCCTCATCCAGTGATCAAAAAGCCTGTAGCACTTCTTTTTGGTACCAAAATGACACTTGATCATTTAGTTGATATTCAGACTTGGACGGTTTGTGTCCCTTTTGAAAAAGACTGAAGTCAGTAAGATTTAAAGCTATAATAACTATATTCAAGTACTGACATGCCTGCAGAATTGGCTAGGCACCCCTGCTATCCCAAGCTCTTTAAAATAGCAGCTCCAAGTACTTTTAACCTCCTGCTGTTGACTTTCGTTTATTTTTTATTGAAACGTTAATGCATTTGAAATTAAACATGCTGCAATATACTGGTTTTACAGAAGAAAATTCAAAAAATTTCTGCACCTTTAAGGTAGGGAGCTAAAACACAGCATATTGGAACTTAGTGTTGTAGGCACTTCCTCACATCCTCTAAACATCCTTATTTTAAATCTGTTTTAGTTTAAAAAGCAATGTGGTTTTTCTAACAAAAAAAGGCCGTGACAACTGTTTTGCAGAAATCTAGCTGTTTTTTCAATAGTTAGAATATTGAATTTCTGTTTGAATCATCTCACATTAACATTTGGTCAGCGACCCAGCTAGTTTTACTATACAGCTTATACATGGACTCTTTGACAGAAGCTTTTTCCTGTTACACAATTTTTAAGATCAGAATGGCAGTTTCATAATGTTAGGCTTCCTACATCAGCATTAAAAGTTTTATAGGCAATTATGAGAGAACCATTAAAAAGAGAATCCAAACCTGATATAACACTGAGTTCTCTAAGTATAGCAAAGTATTTCTGGAACTCAAGGCTGTGGTGGTTTGGGCTAGGCCTTCCTTGGTGACCAGTTTGTAACCAAGGAAGGGTCCAGATTTACCCAGTATTCCCTACGATTTTTACGTAAGCCAGACTATAAGAAGAGAGGAGGAGAGGCCTTCACTCTCTTTCCTTCCGGCGGCTTGGAGGTGCAGGTTCCCTGCTGTTGAGTCTGCCGTGTTGGGGAGCGAGGCCTGGCTAGGCCTTGCCGACCTTGGGAGACAGAGGTTGCCGGCGATCGTTCCGGAGCGACTCTCGGTTGTCCCAGGAGAGTAGTGAGATATCTTCTTTGCTAACTCTTTTGTTCTTTAGTTACTAGATCTCGGGCTACTGATTGGGATATATATATATATATATATATATATATATATATATTTTATTATAGTTTTGTTCTTTTTTCCCCTTCCCCTTTCCCTTGTGAAATTGTATATAAGTGTAAATATATTTATATATATAAGTTTGGTTGTCCTCTCTCTCGTTTTCGGGTTTTTCTTAGTTTTTTTCTCCCTCTTCTCCCTGAGGTTTTTTTGTTGGGGGGGGGGGGACTTCTGGTGGTAAGGTTTGGAGACTTGGCAGGGAGCCAGCTTCAAACCATATCAAAGGCAAAAGGGAGCATTTGTATGTAACAGCAGAACTGGCACTGCATTTCATTTAATCTCACTGATACTTTACGCAATTCTAAAACTTAGGTAGAAGCCTGTAACACCACCACTCCATGAACTAAGGTAAGAAGAAAAGTCAGTTTCTCAATTCCATGTAAATTATAGTCTTCTATGACTGAAAAGTATGTTTTCAGTGCTCTTTGTTCTTGATCCACTAGAACAATAATATAGATTTCATTAACTTTATACAGCTGCAAGAGAATCTTCTTTTTTAAGTAACTGATCTTAAATTCATAAAACCAGAAAGAACCCCACAGTAACTTTGAGAAGAAGGAGCAGATTTCTAAGTAGAGAGCAGGGCAGTGAAACCACACAAATCTCCAAATAAGCTAGTTTTTAATTTTCCTTAGGAATAGCTACAACTTTTATTCTTTATACACCTCAAAGAGATAAATAACAGAATGATGAGAAATCTTCTTCTTCCTTAAGGAGCAGCTGCTTTCCACAGGTCTGCAGCATAGTTTTCTGGAGATCATGTTAAAATCTCCAGGCTTTCCTATGAATTACAGACTATTACTTGGCAGTGGCTAAGCATGCCTGGCTTGTAGTATAAAACACAAATGTTACAAGGCATAAGCAAAATTTAGCTACCCATTGAAGGCAGTTTAAAAATAGGATCTCAGGATAATTCGGGTTGGAAAGGGCTCAGGAAGTCACCTAACACAAACTCCTGCTCAAAGCTGTAGAACTTCATGGAGTTTCAGATTATTTAATGAAGTATCATTCCTTTAATGCCTGCAAAGACAAAAAGGCTGTGAATTTTCCTCACTAAAGAGTTATTGTCTGCTGAATAGTCTCCCATCTGCTCAAAAGAATAACTGAATAAGCTGTTAAACATAACATTTGAATACTGCTTTTACCCAGTATTCCTCTTCACTGCTCAGAAATCTCCTCAGACAGCTGCCTGCATAACTGCATTGCACTGTGATGGGATAAACTCAGGAAGGAGGGGAATGGCAGGGATTAGAAGCCTCACAAAATCTATGCAGTTCAGCAGTGAACAGTAAAACCTAAGCTCTGTGTTATTTCTCCTGCAGGTTTCTCGTGTAACAGGAGATGAGAAAAGCTCAAGTACAGTTTAAGCTTCACTGATCTTTACTGAGATTCACTGGAAGTAAGAAACCGAAATGCCAAAGCATCTGAAGCTTCCTACAATGAGTTTTTTATTCATGACCAGTAACTTAATCCTATCTCTGAAATTTAAAAACATCACCACTGAAGGCTTCAACATTAGATATTAGTTTAAGTTCACTAGAGAACAACTGTATGAACTGTAAAGAGCACTATTTGCACCAAGCTTTGTGTTACTTACATTAATCATAGGGCAAAATTTTAATTATTTTTAGTTTCTTTTCAACTTGTAAGGAGATGATATGAAAAAGAGCTGCTAGAATAAACAAAAATGCACGCGTCTGTTTAATAAAAGAAGCTTCTACAGAGGAATGGGCACAGCAAGTTTTCTTCCATGCACTTATGCTATCCCATTTCTTTTGCCCTTAATGGCCCCATCTTTCAAAAAAAGATCAAAGGCACTAGTGACATTTCAGATAACAAGTTCCTGTCTTGTAACCCTATGGGCCAGCACACACAGGACATCATCTTGCATGTGGTAACTTAAAGCCTGAAAGTTGTAGCATTTTAGATAAAAAACAAGACAGGTAAGCTTGCTTATACTTAATCATATAGTTTTGGGAGTAGTTTTTAAATGGTAGCATCTTTCAGTGCTGTAGACCAGAGCAACTCATAGAAGAGCTCTTTTGACAAGATGTATGGAAAGAACTAGCTGTCACATTGAGCATTACAGCAGGCAAGTATCAGCAAGCTCATTGGTAAGGTCAGTTTAAGGTAAGAGAAAGGAAAGTATCAGTTCTTTTCTTACTCAGGTTTGATCATTCCAGTGACTGATTTCTTTGTTGAATTCCATTTAAGTATACAAATAATATCTATGAGGCTAATGGAAAAACCCTATAGAATTACACCTCCTCCTCAAGAATTTCAGGATTACAGAATGGCCAAGGCTGGCAGGGGCCTCTGCAGACCATCTACTGCAAGCCCCGCTAAAAGCAGCATCAGCTACTGCAGTTTGCTCAGAGCTGTGTCTAGTTGGGTTCTGAGCATCTCCAAGGATGGAGACTCCATAACCTCTCTGTGTATTTTCTTGCGTTCAGGCAGTTTCACATGCTGTCACTTGTGCCTGTTGCCTCTTCTCCTGTCAGTGGGCACCACTGAGAAGAGCTTTGCTCCCTCCTGTGATTCCACCTATCACACATGCACAGTTGTGGCCAAATAGAGCCCTATACCACTGAAGAGCTTAAGGTTTGTTTTTGGGGTAGGGTGGTGGAGAGCAAGAGGGGCTGTTGAGCAGGGGATCTGTGCAGTACAGCACAGCCTGTGCCTGCTTATGTTAATTCAATTGTGGATTGATCACTCCTCTGTGTACAGGGGCTGCAGGTCAGGATCACTATGCTTGTTCAAACAGAAGTTATATTAGCTGGCTACCATACAACGCCTTCACATGTATTTTCCCTATTAAGTCCTCATAGACCTTTTATGCATATTTTCAAAAGCCCTGCCCTTAGGTCTTTAGAAGTGGATCCTCAAGATATACCTGGCAAGACAAAATGATTTCCTGTCCAAGGCTTAAAATTTAAAGTGTTAGCCTAATTCTCAGCATTCTGTACATCTCAAAACACGACCAAAGTACCACAATGTAGAGCAGAACCATGTCTATATACCGAAGTGCTTTCATATAAGCAGGCTCAGAGTTATGAATGAACATCAAGGGCCCAGCTAGGTAAGGGGTTTTTCACAAACTATCTGGGAGAATCATTTGGTCTTAAATGTTCATTCTTAGTCTAAAACCTAATCCTTCAAGCTTTCACACCAACTAAAGAGTGGAAGAAGCAGATTAAGGACCCTTCACTAAAAACACCAAAGGCCACATTGCACAGCAATTTTCCAATGTGTTTACTGACAGTGGGTGAGATCTTGAAGTAGAAAGTAGAAGAGAAGATCAAAAGTCAAGACAGAAAGATGAGAAAGGAGACAAATCCACAATTGCACCTTCACTGAGTCCCTATAATAGTCCTTGTCAGACTGGAAGGGAGAAGAAAGGAAGGAGATATTTTAGGTCATGTCTATATACTGCTAGGTTTATTAGAACAGAGCCTAATTGATGTGGCAAAAGGAAAAAAAGCTAGTAATAACTCATTTTTTTTTAAATTTAAGTATGACAGAAACTACCTTTTCCAGAGTATTTTTTTTAATTTAAAAACATTAATTTGAGTGCTTTTTGGATGATGGTTCTCAATGAATTAAATTGTTGCCCCGATCAGAATATTAATGAGAAATACATGGCAAGTGAGTAAAGATATACCTTCCATCTTTAAAGCAGTGTTGTTGTTGTCCAAAAGCAAATCCTATTGTTTCCTACCAAAATATCCATTCAGAGAATTCCCTATTTCATGTAATCTGTGCCTGACTCATGTATCCTTCGACAGGTCCTATGACAAGGATAGAATGTTGTTAAGTTCATTTTGCAGATTCTCTCCTGAAGTACATAGCACAAAACACTATGCAGTAGCTGCCAGCACAGTATACAAAATAAGCTATGGATTTCCCCACAAACATCAGCCAAATAGAGGCTTACCTTCCTGAGATATTGAGACTATCTTAGGTCATAACTGAAGAGGCTTCATACCTACACCTATCAGAGCAAACAACTTGTGGTAGACTGAGAACATCACGTTAAATCTTGTATTTGTACAACTGAAATTGTCAAAGATAACAATCAAGTCTTCTAAGGTTTACTTGTAGGGTGGCTTTGGATTTTTGTTGTACTCTAAATCAGAAGTTTTGGGAGGCTTTTCACACAAAGCATTTGAACTGTACACTCTGATTCTCTACAAGAGACTGAAAACTTTAAAACATGAAAAGCCATATTCACTCTGTGCCTTAGCATTGTCATAGGGCAATGCCAAGATTGTGCCTTTGCCAAGGAGGAAGACATAATAAGTTTTCTGTATGATCATAGTCTTCCAGCTTACTTCAGATTCATGCCCTGCAAGAGAGGCAGCCTAGGAAAGCCAGTGAAGATATTCTGAATAGTCAGATGCTACTACTAGCTTTGCACTGATTCATAGTGATACAGCATGCATACTTCCATTTCAGTGAGCAACTACTGTTTCAGATATGGATTGACATTTGTCACTACACCAGAATGTGAGATGTCAGGTGATTTTCCAGTATTCCACAATGTACACTTCCACCAAAAGCTGTTAATCCCCAGAAATACTCCCGCTAGTTATTTTTCCAAGGCTTAATTTCCACTGTCTTCTAGTAGGGGCAAGCCAAGGAACCCTTTTCAGCCTAATAATTGTACAGAATTTGTAGCAAACTAGATGTTAGGTGAGGTGCACATTAACAGTAGTAAAGACTCACTGTCTAGTGAGCTACCTTTTACATGCTGTCCTCTTACACATGTCTAAGCCCATCTCACAATTTTCTAAGCATACCCTCATCTTTGAGCATAAAGGACAAGTAGTACCTATAGGAGGCTTCTGGTTCAGACACTGTGTAAGTCATATCTCCTTGATGGATGCTGCAGTCTCCTGAGGAGGGTGGTTAGATAGTTCAGTTTATTCTGGCCCAGAATTTCTCATTACATGGCCCTGAATAAGGAGGCCAATGGAGATAAGTTGGAGCTGGACCCTCCATGCTGGCCAGGCTCACTTCAGTGAGGGCTTGAAATCTGTAAGAGTAGAAGATATGCACTACTGGGGGAGAGGGTGGAGGTGGAAAAAAGCAGGAGCTCTTCAGAACAAAGTATTTGCATCAGAAAAGCAGTACAAACATTCTACTTTAATTCATGTAATTCTTAATATGATCTGAATTATGCTAGAGCTCTGCAGAGGCTGAAACTACTAGCAGTAGCAAGTGAACTTATCAGGCCTTTGGAATAACTTCCCAATACAGTCAGCCACACACAAATTATCCTTCCATGAATATTACACTTACTTCCTTACTTCAAAACACATTGGAAAACTTCCTGTTATTCTTAGAAAGTCACTGAGTGTGTTAGTTTATATTTTCTGTCTGCTTATACTTGCTGCAAACTCTGCATTTACCCATTGGTTTGGCATTAAGGCATTTGTTTGCATTATTCTCTCCAGACTATTCTATGATGCAGCATTTTCCTCTTCCTGTTAAGACCAATATGGAAAAAATGAGTGCTCTTATATGACAAGTTTCATCCCTCCTTCAAAGCCAAGATGAGGTGTCCTAACATTTGCCTTAAACACAACTATAATAGACAACCTACCCAGGAAATAGCATTTTAAGCCGTTTAAAACAGCAGTCAGTCTAGAACTGAGCTTATGTTCAAAGTTGCTACTACTTGATCATGTATAACATATATACCATGACCTCTTGAAAGCGAATGAGCCTAAAGTTGTAGCAAGAGCTATTTTATAGAATTGGCACGCATTTCAGGTTTAAATCAGTACTATACTGACATTCAAGAATTTCAGTCCCCATACAGACTGAGATGAACAGCACTTTTATTTATTTCAATTACAAGAAGAAAGACAAGTAAACCTTACAACCAGAAAGGCAATGAAGGCCTCATGACCTTAGTGAAAACCATTTAATAATCTAGGCGATGTTATGATTTCTTGAGATGACAAAGAAAACATACCCTCTCTTAAAACAACTTTTCCTCATTTCTATAAGGAAATTTTCCTGTAGGAACAGCACAGTGATGTTAACAGAATCAAGAGGGACTACTGATATACAAAGCCTACATTCACCCTCCCATCCCCCCAGCAAAAGGTTTAAGTGTAAATTTTATTCCAAAAAAGATAACATGCAGTCATGACCACATCTAGAGGAGAGGGAAAAATTAAAGTCTGTTTTTCAAATTATTACTCATTAATGAAGTTAAATGAAGATACTTTTTCACATGGCAGTGTACTTCATGGCTAAAGAAAATTCTCATTTTAAGCCAATGCTTATCTGACTTTTGTAGTAGAGAGAAAACAGCTTATATAAAAACTGATCCCCCTACCAAGTACTCTAGATAAGAACTATGATGTAAGAAAAGTGCTAGAAACACATGGGAAAAATTACTATACAAAGTGTCAAGTGCAAACCCCCCCACCCATTGCCTAAAATTCAGTGTATTTACTGAAGTACAATAGAAAAGACTGAATTCAGGAGTGGTTGACAGTGGGATACAGTGCTACAGGTTGAACATTAGCCTCCAAAGGACAAACTCAAGCATGCATGTATCCCACCACAAGGGAAAGATTTGCTTGAGCTTCCCAGTCTGCTCATTTCTGCAGATTGCTCTGGTATTGACGCCTTCCTCATGACCAACTTAATTCCTGCACTCCTTTGAAGGGACTCCTTTAAAAATTCTGGATTATTTGACAAAAAAAATTCACTCGCTATTTCAAAGAATACAGAACTGGGAAAAAAAAAATTTACAACTCCTCCCTTCTGTTGCTCTTCTAAGTAGTATTAGACCTAGAAAGCATGAGAAAGTGCCAGATCAAGTACTGTTCGATCATCTTTTGCTCTTTGAACAACACAGCTGAGGCAGACCGTAACTTCTTCAGTCAATCTCTAGTTGGTCAGTTCTGGTGCATTTCACCCATGCTATATGTCAGTTCTCAGTTTCCCCTCACTTAAATTGTCAGGGATACATTTATTACACAGTACTCACAGGAAGTCTCGGAATTTCAGGCAGACCTATTCATTCTCAAGGAGTATACTTTTGGTTCAGTGAAGGCTTTTGAGTATCTTAGCTTAAACATTCATTCTGGAGGCAGCCACCAGGATTCCATTTACCCAAAGTACTATCTGGAGTGGGGCTGTTACCATCTTGAAATCACAGTTTAAAGTTAACCAGTAATACAGAAGAGTACTTTTCCATATTTCCAGTGAAGGAGCTGAGAAAAAAAGATCTGTAAGAAACCATTGCTGCAATTTTATTTTAACAAAAGGGCAGATTTATTCATGTTTACAAACAAGTTTCAAAAACAAAAAGGAGAACATGTATGCTACCCACTAACAACCTTTCAAAATGCCAACAGCCCTCATGCTGCATGAAGGATTCTATAGATTAGAAAAAAATCACAGTTCCACTCACAGTTCACCAAGACAGCACTAAACTAACATGATTAGACAAAAACAAAGGACTAAGATTCTGATGTATTTTGATTTAATCCATTTTGCCCAAGATAACAGAAATATTTCAAGCAAGTTCCATCACATATTGATGTCCTGCATTAAACAATCCTAAGTTCTGAACAAAAGTTATTCATTAAGTTTCTCAAAATTTTTAAAAATTAAACAGTTGTTTCAAAACCATTAAGTAGTAAATGTATTTAAGAAACTAATTAGGACAGAGGCCATAACTTCATTAGAACACCACTGCTCATGTTTTTACAAAGCATTAGTGTTATCTATTTGGCTATTAGTAGTAGCAATTTATCTACAATATTTAACAAGGTAAATTGCAGGCAAAATTTAGTACAGTTTCAATAGAAACACCCTTTTCCTGAAAATACAGCAGTATTTGAAGGACTATTTTTTTTTTGGTTTTTATTTTTTTGTTTTCTTTTGTTTTCTTCTCTGCATCATTTATAAGGAAGCTTCCCATCTATGAACAGGAACAAAAAAGTATCTACAAACCTTGTAAACAGATCTGTATCATTTATAAACATAAATAATTCAAATTATTAACAGCCAACAGCAGAAATTAAAGTATCAATTCAATGATCCAGGGCCTCCTTGCCCTTCCCAGCTTTCCCCTCAGAAAAGGATCATGATAAACTAAAGCTCTGCTAACACGCTCTTCAGGACCATTCTTAAATACAACAGATGATCCACAGGTCACTTATGCCGAGTTACTGTTTATCTGTCAGAGTTCATTATTACTCCCACCCCCAGAAAAGCACCCTCCAGTCTGGCAGAAAGCTTTTTTTAAAAAAATAAATCTACATTCGTACAAGTGTGTCTTCTGTTGAAGTCCAAGACAAGAATATCATCTTGTCCATCATAATGTGTGAAGAGACCCAGTTTCAACTTCTTTACAAAGCAGCTAGTGTGTTAACATTCAGCTTACAATCAGAGTGATGTTTCCAAACTATGTAGTGGGCTCCCTGGGGATGAAGAGGTAGCAGACTTATTCATGTCTGTTGTAAGGTGAATTCCACTGTCAACCGCATTGTTATTTTTATTGGGAGAGGGTGGGGGAGTAGAGTTGCGTTTTGTTGGCGCATCATCTTCAGCATCAGTATCATCAATAAGGGGAATATGAGGCTCGGAATCTTCTATTCTAAACTCAGGATGCGTCATAAAATTGTGAATTGAACTTCGTGTCTCAGGTTTCTCTAGCCCCTCGTACAAGGAGCTACGAAATGCATTCACCACTCGGATCTGTAAACAAAGAAAAAAAGGTTGTTAAAATGCTGCAGATTTTACTGGTAATGGCATGGTTCTTATGAGTTTGAATCCACAAACAGCTAGACATGAGTGAATCAAATTTGTATGATGCAGTGGAACTTGCAATAAACTGTAAAAAATGAAGAGCATTTCAGTAGAGCACTGCCAGTCTACACAGTAGGAATAAAAATTGTGAAAGTACTGCAAAAAGCTGAAGGGCCCTAAAAATTCAGACGTGGCACTAGAATTGTTCAATTATTTAACACGGGCTAAGCATTTTTCAGAAGTGAGGCCAACAATTATTTACTTCTTTACAAATTACATAAATCTCAATTAGTGTTTTATTGAATACTTGGGGGAGATTGTAGGGAGGGAAGGAGGGATATGCTGAAAATAAGTTAGGGGATAAAAAGGGTTACTAATTCTCATGCTAGGAATTAGGATGTCAACTGACTATGAAAAAGCCAAGCAAGTGTAAGCCAATGTCACAATGACTGAACATTAACAAAGTCATGCAAAAAGGATACCACTATAACAGCTGTAAAAATTCGAGTATATACCCATTTACCACACTATAGAAAGTTCCTCAGTGAATAGTGCTTTGGAAACTTAAGACCAGAACTATGAAATTGAACAGTGTATTGTACAGTTTAGTAGCCAGGACAGGTTGTAACTTTGAAGAGACTACTGAAGTACCAACAAGTATGAGAAAAGCAGGGTGATCAGCCTTTGCTCGAGTCTTCAATTTACCTTGAATTCATGGACAAAATTCCCAGGCTGAGTATTGTTTTGTATCTTTATATTGTTCAATATTTTTCAAATCAGAAAGCTTACAGATTCATAGTTGAACCTTTCATAGTTAAAAGTATAGCTTCATTTGTGCATGTCTAGGTTGACTTGAATTCCAAATTTTAATTTGAATGATCAAATTTATACTACAGCTGCCCACACCCCCCTTCTCTAAAGTCCCACATTTCCCTGACCAACTACAGGAATTCAGGATTCATTCTTGAACTGATAAAACAAGTCCGTGACCCCTTTGTCCAACACTTCTGCCAATACACAGTTTCCCCCTTCCATTAACTCCCCATTCAATGTCAATATCCGTAAGTCTCCAGCAAAGCAGTGTCAAACAGTGTTAAATAGTAAGCAGCAGAGCAACTCCATAGTAAATAAGAACTTACTGTTACAAACAGCAAGTCAAATTTAAAGCTTTCTTTAGCACATCCAAGATGACCTGTTTCAAGCTGAGAAATACATCATGACTAGTGCTTCCATACTGTTCCTTGATAGTAAAAATAAAGTGACTTCCAGGTGAAGGAATGAGGCTGGGAGGTCAAGCAGATCAAGAGCACAGACTTCAAAGCAGCTAAGATACAACAAGGAAGTTCACTGTAAACAGAGAAGGGCTCCCCAAAAGCAATGCATTAAATCAAATTTGTTGAACAGAATCACTGCACATGATAAAGTCTTATGTCCTGACTATGCTCTTTGACCTCTAGAAATAGCGTTGGTTCCCCATGGCTCCTCCTTCAGACCACTTGCACAAAGAATTTAACTCAAAAGCTATAACGTCCCCATTTTTATACTACAGGTACATGCTGAGCCCAATTCACCATGGAGACAGGGAAGAGGGCACAGGGGGTGTGGGGACAATACGGGGATGGGGCACGCACGCAAGGGGGAGGATATAACTATCAATAAAGGGATCACAAGCAATAGGATGAATGTGCTAGAGAAAAGATTACAAGAGCAGCTAGTACTTTACTGTTCATCCCATGAAAAAATTGAGCACGCTGTCAAGGAGTTGGTGCATTACATGAGGTTTAAACAAGTCCAGCCAGCTGCATAAACTGTCTTGGCACTTACCAAGAAAATTAGCAGTGACAGTGTCAGACTGAAAGTTTGCAATGCCTTTATTTGGCATGTTGCATCCCACTGTGCCATTTATGTCGCAACATGAAATATGAATGTCTCCTGGGACAGTTTTTTATTGCTAACAGATGAGAAGTTAGAACATCAGCAGTAAGGGAAAACAATTTTTGGCTTAGCAGGACAGCTGTAATTATCATAGAATATAAACATACCCACAATAAAGGCTCAGTTTCCATGCAAAATGCATACTACCTAAGTGGACTAGACACTCCAGCAAACCCAGGACCATCAAAGAGTCCAGCCACAAAGGCAGAAATCAAACTATCAGCATTTTAAGCTATATTTTAAAAGGGTAAATCTAGCGTTTTTAAGGCTTTCTTTTCAACTACTCACAATAATTAGACTAGAGGGATAGCTATAAATAAATTGCATAAGTGAGGAGCAAACAAGACAATTTGTTAAGTGTAATTTATACTGTCATCAGGCCTTGCTCATATAAGTACCAGAATATCATGGAATGCAGTAAGCACTCCAAGTCGTCCTAGCCAGATGGCTGCTTAAGAGTTGCAACCTTCATAGGAACAGCTGAACTTTCTTCCAACAAACAGTTCCAAAAGAGAGACAGTAACACATCTGCTTCCCATTAATACATATATTAGCTATCAAAAGTTGTCCTTCTAGAGGGTGTAGCAGAAGGCTGTACTACTTTGTGAGGATAAAAAACTAGTTCTCTCCTATGGTAGCTCTGTATCTGCATTGGTCATTTGATGCAATGAGATGCTGCAGTGCCCAGTAGATTCTGCTCAAATAGCAGCATGGAATGACATTGCTCTCTAGAGAATTCTGAATGTCTAATTAATGTTCTGGAGTGTAGTTAGGGATACAGGTTACTAATTAGCATTTTAACTAGGAGATGCAATCCTGTGCTTCATTTTGTGTTCTTGAGGCATGCAAATTTGTGAGCAGAGCTTCTCAGTAATACTGCAAGGTAGGAAAATAGCTGTCTCACCAATGGAGAACAAAAACAGTGTTAAACACTTGTGCAAGCTCACACACAAATTCTGGCCAAGCCCAAACATAAAAATCAACAAATTAAAAAAAAAATCTGAAGAGACCATTTCATTTAAGACAGCTCCTGAAATTAAGGGTCTTCATCCACCTGGTAATCTGAAAGATTAAGTGGGTAGAGGAAGAGGGAGAAGAAGCCCTCTCAGAGCTATTTTAAAAAACAATTATTTACCAGATCTCTAGAAGTTAGAGAAGGAAGTTAAAAGAAGGAAGTTAAACGTGATATATAATTAAGATGGAAAATTCTTTTAGCAAAGATATTGGCTATCAGTATTTAACTACAACTGCTATGCATCTTCAGGCTCCAAAGTTTAGGCCTACATCCAAGAGTAATTAAATCTCTAGCCTCTACAGAGAGGAAGGCTGAAACTGAAACGCCACTTAATAGCACAATATAGAGAGGGCAGAATTAAGGTGACACAAACTTCTCTTTCACTGATGGCTTATGAACTGCTCCCCGAAGAACCTAGAGAGGAAAAAAACCCTTCAGATTTGAATGGAAGTTTCCCCATTTAATGCTTAAATGTTTTTTTTCTTTTTATGTTAGCTAATTACATATTTCTTCTGACTTGTATGCATTTTAGAAGCCTTGTTTTGCCACCTGAATCCTGATGTTGAGAAAGCTATTATGCAGTAAATAAGGTCCAACGAAAGCAGAGAGTCATAAAGTTCCTCACACGCTACAAAGAAAATGCATTTAGTGCTCCATGCTCTAACTACATTCATATTTTCAACATACCATTTGCTTCCAAATCAGCTCGCTTATTTAAGTATTGTACTGCAGTGCAAGAGATCTATTTTTGTTGGCCTGGGTCCACGATTATACAGTTAATTCACTTATTCAATATAAGTCACCCTATGAGGCATATACTCGAAAATTTACAACAGTTTTCCCTGTTTATCTTAAAAATCCCTCTGTACACGAATGGATGAAGGCACAGGATGTGCAGGCTCACAGCTTTCGCATTAAAGTCTTGTTGAAATTGTTCCACCTGTTCTCAGCCCTCTAAGAAAAAAAAAGTCTTGAGGACTCCACTTTGTGGAAGAGCTCTATAAAAGCCTGAACGATGATTTAAAGTACTAAGGAGAAAATGAGAAACGTTAGGTACGTGAATTAGGAAATGTTAATTTCATGCACTTTAGGAACACACACTCACACCCCACAGTAGTAGAAGCAGTAGTAGAGGAAAACACTACATGTGTAGGGGTAGAAATATTTGTTACATCATGGTGCTGGCTGGCGATGGAGGGTTGCCGCCTTAGAGCCCCCTGAATGGTACTTCCACTCTGGAAAGCATTCACTACATCCATCTGCAAGGAATCAGAGATTGTGACAGCTTGCTCAGCAAGAGAGAGAGAGAACAAGAGAAAGGACCATTCCATCTATAACACACAAAAAAGTAAAGAAAAAAAGGCACTTTTTTAAAAATAGAGCAGATACATAGGCAAGAGTTGCATTTAAAGCTGAAGAAAACAGAGGACCCTGACGGATCACGCATCCACCCACACCCCGTTTTGACAGTCTCAGTCACACCACTTAGAACTGCCACCTTAGTCAAAAGGGCTGGAGATGGAGAGATTTCCCTCATAAAACCCACTGTGTCCTACCTTTTTCAAGACCATACCTGAGTTTGTATTCTGTTTAGGCCTCTAAACCACAAGATCTGACCACGACGCAATTCTCTCTCAGCATGATCAATCTCCTCTACATCTTCTGCTAGTTCTTCTTCAGGAATCTCTTCCTTTTGCGTTCCATGACCAGCTTCTTTGAGGAATTTCAGGCGGCTGGTTGGAATTGTTGAAATCAACTACCAGTGAATGAAATATATAAATCAGGATTATTCTTTTCTTTTTTAACAACAACAACAAAAAAAAAGCTTAGCATGATATCCTGCATACAATTAGCAAAGTTGAAAACAGCAATTACATAAATGCATCAATGTAGAGTGATCACTCCAGTTGAACAGCTGCAAAGCTGTGAATATCCTTACCACCTCAACTGAGGTGCGAAATTAAACTTGGACTACAAAAAAACCTTGCCAGGGACAAAGAATTCCAAGTTAACGTTAGCTGACAATGTCAGGAAGGAGCAGTACTGAAGCTAAAAAGTCATTAATTCTGTAGCTTATACTTGTATCTAGAGCTTTCAGAGCTCCATGAGTTTAATGAGCATGATGTGTTACCTCAAGTGAGACCTACATCACCTAAAGTAGCCACAATTAATTCAGAAACACAGAACAGACATTCATTCATTTGTGACCTGGAAGTTATGAATCCATTTCCAAGGCGAGTGATGTTTTTAAAATTGTATGTATCCCAAACTGTTACTTTGCTACTTGGTGTATAGCAGTTTATTTATCTTAAGCTAACCAAAAGGTACATCTAGCTGTTCCAGCTTTCCTTTTCATCCCCACGTTCAGGGCTATTCTGGTGAACTATGTAGTTAGGGGAGTCATCTTTTCATACATCCCATCTAGCAGCTCCACATCAATTCCAAGTCTGCTTTCCTTGATCATCACAAACTTAGGGGACTATTTCCACAGCTGCAGAGGAAAAAAGACTGCTCCAAAAGCAAGATAAACAGCCCTTCATGCTGAAACTGCTACTATGAATGCTCCCAGCTCTTTGACTTTAATGAGATGCTAGAGCAGCATGAACTGCAGTAGGGAAGCTTTGCCCTTGCAAGATATTTTGGGTCAAAGGTATTTCAAGCCACCTCAGTTCTCTTCTGGGCTACTTTTAAACCTCAGAGTGACTCTATTTGATTTTTTTAAATAATTAATTTTCCAGAGAACCTTATTAAAAAGTGTAACCACTTTTAGAATATGTGTCTATGTATATATTTACAACTAAAATACACCTTACCAATATTATGCTGAAACATGGAGTCTCTTTTATATAACAGAAGGAAATAAACTGTAATGGAAAACTCTTCATGTGGTATGAAAAGTTTAAACAACTGTCATTAAATAATAGAAAACTCCATAGCTCTAAAGTTTCATGTAAATAAGCTTGCTGCTTACAAGCACTGTCATACATGCAATAGTAATGAAACCCTGGGGAAGAGGTGCTAAGTCAAGATGTAATAGCTTAATAGATGGAAAGACTTTCCAATTATTTCACAATTATGCAAATGAAGATTAAAGAGAAAGTTGGTTTGAGTTTTGCTGCCTTTCTTGCTACTCCAGGACATTTTGAAATCAAGAAAATATTAGCAAGTTTAAAAACTCTGATTTTAAAAAAAAAAAAAACAAAAAACATTTAACACCTAGTTAAACGTATTTCAACATTAACATGTTCATTCCATCTTGTATTCTTACAAAACTTTCTGGTACTCATCTGGCTAAAGATATAATTTCATATCTAAAAGGTAACTACAGCTGATTCTAGTTTAAAAATACTCAACAAATCAGCCACAGAACCTAGTTATGAAATGTACCTAACTGACCAACTCTAAGGAATATTCAACTAAGGACTTTCTAGCTATTGAACTAGTCAATTTTCATCAGCATTCACCATTGATCCCATATACCCACATACAGTACACTTGAAAGATCTGAATGCTAGTGTATTTGTATTTTCTATGCAACGTATACTAATACAAGTAGATATCTGGCATTTTGAAAAATGCTAATTTACCTGGCCCCAGAGTAGTGTGCCCATGCCCAGGAAAATGGACCACAGCCACTGTTCAATCGAGAGTTCTGAGCAACTGAAAGGCTTCCCACCAAACTGCACAATAACTATCTGTGAAGAGCAACATCATTAAACACGTATCAGTGACCTGTTACTAGAAAATTCCCTAATGCGTCAAGATCACTACAGGCAACTCTGCATTAGAACAAGATTTCTCATCTTATTAAGCATACTCTTCCACTATCTCAGCAGTTGGAGCAGGTTTCCAAACCTAAGCCATCTTCTTATGCTTTTCAGTATTTCAAGAACTACTCATTCATTCTTCAAACGTCACACTCACAAAAACCTGTCGAGTCCTTCATATTGCTTGCAGTTTTTTCCTTTCATTTCACAATTACAGCATGTATTTGATGCTACAAATTTATAGTGATTATTTCTCCTATAAACACCCATCTCAGAACTAATTTGATTAATAAACTTGTATTAATAGAAATCATAGATGTGTAAGACATGAAATATTTCAGAAGTAAATCTACAGGATACTACTATGTATGTCATCAGTGTTAAATGTCAGATTTTAATCACTACAGTGTGACAACTACATAGGAATCGTGGGGGAAGGGGGCAGAGATCTCAAAAGTTTAATTAAATGAGTTCCTACTGACTTACCTATTACAACAAGCTGTATGAACTCTAATAAGCAAGGTATCCCTCTGGATAGGAACTATATGCATGAAAGTCTGCCCGGGAGAATCAACAATTTAAAGTAACAGGGCAGGCACGAAAAGGAGACAGTATTGACCACTAAGTAGGACACATGACAGCTGAAAAGCCAAAGAGTATCTTCTTTTATTAACACAGAATAAAACACAGACAAAAACTCAGGACTTGGGAAGGCCACCAAGTTTATAAAGGGAACACAGTTGCATGAGTAATTTCTAAATGTTTGGCTTTGTTGCACAACAACAGTCAATCTGCTGCATATGCAACCCTAAAAATAAGAGTAGCTTCTGTAGAAGTGTCATCTAAAAAAACCTAAACCTGGGAGAGTAAGTGCCCTAACTTTACATGAAGCAACAGTGCATAGATTTGCAATGCTTGGACTGCTATGAATTCCATCAACTTCGTAGAATCCCACATCTAAGGAGAAGCGTAATGGGTAGGTTACATCTTACATCTGCAATAAGTTAATTTAAAATGAAAGCGTTCTGAAATAAAGTAGTATATTGATTTGTTTGTTATTTCTTCTGATTAATTAAAGTTAAGGCCCTTCAGAAGGTGAAACTATTTCTTGTAAACTATTTTCTTTAGATTGAATTTTAACTTAGTGTTTTTTTAACACCAGCTTGTTAACCCAATCAATTTAAGATAATTTCATTTCATTTGTCAGCATATACTGAGTTAACTATCTAGCTTTTACAAATCCCCCTACATGCACCTGGACATCAGTTTTCTTCACCTAAAACAGCACCTCTACAGATAACTCTAAAATATATACCAATACATATAATTGATTTCTGCACCGGTAAGATAAAAAGTGATAATTAAGTTTCTAAAGCTTATTCATGCCCTACTCTCATTAAGAAAATATATGTTGTATCTTTTCTATGCTTGTTTAAATGGACTCTTGTTCAGATGCACAGGCAGATACTATAAGGAAGATTTGGGGGCAGGGGATGAACGGACAGATGACACACACAACTTCTTCATATTTTGCCAAGAGACTAGAACACTAAAATCAAATTGAAGGACTAGAAAATTCAAAAGGTACAAGTACTTCTACATTCTGGTTTTACCAATTTCAAAGAGGTCTTACCTGAAAACCCCACGAAGCTGCAAGTGACTTATAGCAAGTCTAACACCGAAGTTTTTTCACACTGCAGAAATTAAATCCCTGGCACTAGCTGACTGGCATTTCAAGGTAAGCAAGTACATCAGTGTACTAGATACATTTCCCCCAACCCTCCAAGAATTTACTTACCTGCACAACAAATGTCCCCAGAACAATAGAACAGAAGATAGCGTTGTTAAAGATTCCTTCAAAAACATTTCTTTCACCATGAATTTTTCGGGCATTAATTTCATTAAAAAGCTGCATCATCACGAATGTATTAAATACTATAGTATAATGCTCTGAAGGAGGAGCATGTAGAGGTGCATTTCTTCCACTATCGATATCAAAAATTTTCTCACCTGTGTATAAAAGGCATTTATCAGCAGCTTAATTAGTGTCTTTACACACACTACAACAAAAAATAGTTTTAAAAATCACATCTCTCTACAACATTGAGAATAACTTCATAAAGCCTCAGTATTCTTACCAGCAAACAGGAGTGTGAATACCACAACAAGTTGGTAGAATGCATGACCCAAAATGTTCTTCATCATTGTACGAGAAATCAAAGGTTTGTTTCTACCATAAGGCTTTCGTAACAGAAGAGCTTCAGTGGGTGGTTCTGTTGCCAGGGCAAGCGAAGCTAATGTGTCCATTATGAGATTTACCCACAGCATCTGCACAGCTTTGAGCGGAGAATCCTATGAAGATAGATACATAAACTCTCCAGTAGAAGTGCAAAAGTTTCAACTATTAAAGGCATTTATTATACAACATCGGCATGATCTGGAAAACATTATGTTCTTTGGACTACAATTTAACTGAAAGTTTGACAAGAGTTAATCAGTCATGACATTTTCAACATTTCTTAGCTGAAACAATGCACTACTGGTACGTACTTGTGTTATGCATGCTCCTGTAAAAGCAACAATTACTGCTACTACATTGACAGTAAGCTGGAACTGAAGAAATTTGGAGATGCTGTCATAGACATTTCGTCCCCACATAACTGCTTTAACAATACTTGTGAAGTTGTCGTCTGTAAGGATAATATCAGAAGCTTCTTTAGCTACGTCTGTTCCAGCAATACCCTGGTAGAAAAAGAAAAACACCATGAAATATAACAAGAAGCACTGACCTATGTGATAAAAGCTATTACTACATCCTTGGTCAGCATTCACTTTGATGCACCATGTCAGAAGGATTCCTTTAATGTAAGTATCTAAAGGCCTACTGAATCAAGTTCTCCTCAAGCATGGGAAAATCTGAACAAACAAACAAAAGAAGTCATGTCTTTTAAATAAAGACCTTAATAGAAATCCCCAAGTTGATGATAAGGACAAACCCGTTCCCCAAAGAAATGTTACTGAACCCTGTTCAAGCTGAACGCCACCAGATGGTGCAGTGCTACACAGTTCAGGCTCTGTCCTAAACGGTTTCCTGTATGGATTCCAGCAGCAGGCAACACATGCGCTCGGAACACAGTAGAATGATAAACATTACAAAAAACCTTTTGCAGAAGAACATTAGCATTAAACAGCGGAATATGCAATGTTATTGCATAGTCATTGCAATGCAATATGACATTCTTAAATTTTAAGCACCTATAGTCTCCTACAGTATCCAAACAATTAAGATGACTTCTGTGTAACACCTACTTCAGAGATCTTTATGTTGCTTTTGGCATTCCAAAACATCTAACTCAATAGCAAATTTAATGAACCTTATTCTTGATATATTACTTTGTCAACGATATGAGTGACCGGCACAACTATGCGTACACCTTAAAAGGTTCCTTTAGATATCATACAGTGGATGATACATAAACTTTAAGTGCGATTTAGATAAGCAGTTATGGAAAATAGTTTCTTACACAGATGAACATAGAAAGCAACTGCAGGAAACATTTAAGTTCTAGAAGAGGAAAACAAATTGGCCCCTGACAGTGGCAAATACAACAGCTACACAGTTGCAGAACACTCGTTGAGACAAGACTGTTACAGTTTAGAGAAAATTTCAGATGTAGTTGTCAAATTTGTAAGTCAAGCTTTTGAAAAATGCTCCTTAAGAATGATATGAAAGCTCTTCCTCTTCCCATTTTTTCTCTCAAGATTAGAATCTGAGTCAGTGCATCTGCATGTGGTGTAGGAGGAGTGTGGTCTTCATTTTGTTTCCCTTCAAATGCTTAATAATGACTTTTTAAAGACTACAGTAACCTGCTAGCACCAAACTGTACCTCTTCAGTTTAAGACTGAGACGGAATCTTGTGGCAAAGGGAAGGTTGAGGAATCTATCTTACCGTGTCTTGAAAGAAGCACAAGAAAGATGAAACCTACATACTTAAGGCATGAGTCTATCTAGTATTAGCACTTAAAAGCCAAGGGTAGTTGAGAATTTAAACTGAGAAATCTAAGGAATCATCCAGACAAATGCAGATCCTAAATTGTCATAAAATCTTGGAGCTTCAGATGTACTTGATATGGCCTCCAAAGCCAGTTTAAACATCAACTGGCAGTCTCCCTATTCCTATGTATCATTTCATTGGAAAGATGATTAAGCTCATTCCATATTGCATATAAGCTTTACTTAAAGTCAACACAGTATGCTATTTACTGCCAGAAGTCACTTTATGTTGAACATATCTCATTTCAGATATCTTCAGTATCTGTAATTCTGTTCTGACACTTTGTAACAAGCTTTGGTGTAAAAGGTTTTTGATTTGCAAGTAACTGCAAATCTGCATTTTTAAAATTTTATTCAATGGCAAATGCCACAAGGACATTTTCCATCAACTAAAACATGTTAAAGTTGGAAGAAAAACAAATTAATATTAGGTAAGAGAGAAGTTGACTGCATTAACTTAGTTGTTAGACTCTTAATCTTAAGTGATTTGGTAAATATTGATAAAATATTGAAGATTTTTAAAAAATCATACCATAGCAAATCCAACATCTGCCTTCTTCAGAGCTGGACCATCATTGGTACCATCACCAGTTACTGCTACAACTTGCCTCTGGTCAAAAACAGTGCTGTCAATTATACCTAAAATAAAATGACATAGCAGCATTACAGCTCTAAATTGACAACACAGCAAAGATTAAACTTGAAAGAGAAAGCCAGTTGTTGTCTTCCTCAGTCTCAAAAAAACCAAACACACCAAAACCCCTAATAAAAACAAAAAAAACCCAACAATCACAAAAGATCGTTCTATAGTTGGCTCTATTTCTCAAGCAGAAAAAAAAATCAGTTGGCAACACCTTAACAGGTGTTTCCCACCACTTAGTCCTATCTTTTTCCCCTAGAAGCGGGAAAAAAAAAATCTAGCTTTACTTAGAAGCTCAGAGTTTTTATTTACCTTTTACTAGAGTGTGTTTGTCAGTGGGAGAAGATCTTGCAAGAACACGAAGCTTTGGCCAAATTTTATCTATTCGCTCTTGCTCTATCTGCAAAAAAAGCATTGGTTATATTTTACAGTTAGGACACTTAAGATATCTGTTGATGCACTTAACATAGTCAGTATACTCACCTCTCCTTTTTCATTGCGTATTCTCCTGTTAAAGTCTTTGCCCTCTAAACACAGGAAGTCTTCCCCAGGATTCAGAATACCACATTTTAATGCAATAGCACGAGCAGTGTTAATGTTATCACCTGTGACCATACGTACAGTTATGCCTGCACGTTGACACTTCTTTATTGCATCAGGTACCTGTAAAAAAGAAAAAAAACCCACAGGCTCAGAGGTTGTACATTAGCTGAATAAATCTAGACATGTGAGTGAAAAGAATGTTTATGGCTCAGGCCAGGATAACTCTTATTTTAAAATGAAGACTGTAGTTATGGAAATTTTTTAAAAAATTAAGTAGCATATCACAATCTTTTTCCTGAAAACACACAAATGGCAATCCTGGCAAAGAGGCTTTGTGTTTCTATCATGTCAGTTCCCCTTCCCCCTGCAATTTTTCAAATACTGCAATATTCAGAAATACCACAAAAATCCTCACAATATGTTAAGCTGTACTGAGTACTGGCATTTCATTCACGATTCTGTGAAATAAACTAGAGCTCATACTCCACTACTTCACCCACAACTTCTACTGTAAAGTGACAACAGTGCTTATATGTGGCATAAAAGCTTTCACTATTGAAAAACCTCCTTAGACCTCAACCACAAGCCAAACTCCTTACCCACAGTTCTCAGGCAACAAACTCACCTCTCTCCATCATCTCCCATGAGAAGCTGGCAACCAGCACAAAGACTAATATTATCCTAACCAAGTAGTCCTAATATTCCAAGAGGTAAAAAAAATGTCAAGTTGTTCCATTTACTGAGACCCTGCATAGTAAGCACCTTAAGTTATTAGTTTCTACAGAGCTTCAGTAACACAGCATAAGTGACATTAAGTAGTTTTAATCTGCTTTTATAGCTCCATTAACTTTCCCCTCAAGAAATTAGATTTTCATTTATTAACTATGCTTAAGGCATACAATAGCAGTTCATTTTATTGTACTCTCTGCATGATGAACAACATGAATCTCTTGTAACAGAACCACTCCAGCTTAGTTGGTGACCCTACCTCAGGTCTCACAGGATCTTCAATCCCAACAACAGCAATGCATGTCAGACCAGTAACAATATCATTTTCGTTGTCCCACTCTGGCTCAGGTTCCCCTGCTGGGAAGTCTCTGAATGCCAGGCAGATGGTTCTGAGACCTTCAGAAGCCATTGGCTCAATTACAGTTTTCACAATATCATCGCGGTCCCTAGGTCTAAATACCTTTGGTTCTCCATTAGCACTCAGTATTTTGAAGCACCTGGAAAGAAAGATTTAAAGAGTTATCAAATTTTAATTAGAAGTTTGGCCTATTCAATGGCTTATTACTGAAGTCCAGTAAGTTTCCATAAGCTTTGTTTTCATTAAACTCACACACACACACAAAAAGCCAGTAGTGGCATCTGTAAGGCAATCTTCTCCATACGCACGTAATTTCTTCCCAAATGCAAAACGTACTTCCTGTAGAAAGTTAACTGAGCCAGTCATCCTAGGATGAAAGTAAAGCTAATGACTTTAGGATACAAACATTAGTTACCTCCCAGAAGTATCCATTTCTGTATTGTATATAAACAGACCGGTGTTTGCACTGGTTGAGTCAGGCAGTCCAGTTCAACAAAATAATCTCACCTTGTTCACAGCTACGCAAGTAGTATACTCAGAAGTACAGCACGATTCTAGAACATGCACGTGCTGCTTAACAGCTATAAGCACTAAACTTACAGCACTAAAAGCAAACTCTGGTACTGCTAATCTTTAAGAGCAGAAAAGTTTGCACCCCTCCCCCCCCAGTCTAAGTGTAGAGAATTCAGAAAGCATGTGGCATGTGGTAATGTGAAATACTAAATTAAAAACAAATACTTAAACTGATTTAAATGTTTGTATAAGAGACTAGATTTAACACTATGGACTCTACCATTTCAGCACATGTCCTTTAAGTTATGCTTCTTCATGCCAAAGATGCCACTACTTTCATAGACAGCACATATACTTTATTTATATTGGTCTCATGAATATAACACTACCAAATATTTTGAACAAGAAAATTAGTCTTGTTCATGTGTCCTTTGCAAAGTTTTGCCATAAAGCAACACCATACACATTTGATTTACAAATTAGTACAAATGCAGCACTGAACAAAAAAAAGTTCATACCTGGAAGATCTGCAAAGATGACTACAATTACATTTAAGTGTTTAGTCTGAGGAGTTAGGGAATTCCCTAAAATGTTTCTGCTTCATACAGGAAATTAAAATTAAGCAGTCCCTGAGAGTTTTAAAATATCCATCATAACTGAAACTTGAAGTTCATCTGAATTTCCTAATTTGGGTTATCTGTTCAAATGTAGCGGTCCTGAAACGTTACATCAGGCATAATTATGAAACAAAGCCCCCAAAACTCAGGCTGCTGGAAGAAATACAGGCATATCAACATCGGAATGATTTTAAGTGGAAGGCTGAGCCAGAAGCACCCATTGATTACTGCTATGTTCACCTGAATCACATCCTCACTATAAACTCCGTGTGCTATGAATTCTTCTGGCCTGGTAAGATGCCTTCAGTTCTTGACTTTCTAAGCAGGGAGTGGTTTTGTTCAGAAAAAAACCTTCTTGGGCCAAATTTTTCTTCAGTAGGTGTCTGTCTCAGTTTTTAGAAAACTTATCTGATGTTATAGGAATGCAGTTAGATGGAGACAGGGGTGTCTTTGTGTCTTCAGATCATGTAGAAATGATCAATTAGGCCCTAATTAGCACAGCACTTACAGAAACAGGTGCCAATAGGAGTAGTCTAGTAGTTTGGTAGTTAACTAAACTTAAGCATCCAGTGAAACCTTTTGCAGAATCAGGGGCTTAAATAAACAGTTTTATATCAGAGAATTACTGTTCATTAGCTATGTGAGAAAGCAGCCATAAACTGGATATGTTGGAGTGAAAGTTTGGAAGCCATACAAGGAGTGGCTGAGGACGTTGCTTTTGTTCAGCCTGGGGAAGAGAGGAGAGCCTTCATCATGGTCTACAGCTTCCCCCTGATGGGAAGCCAGAAGGGCAGGCACTAATCTCTTCTCTGTGGTGCCTAGTGACAGGACCTGAGAAAATGGCCTGAAGCTGAGTCAGGGGAGGTTTAGGTTGGATATTAGGAAAAGGTTCTTCACCCAGAGAGTGGTTAGGCACTGGAACAGGCTCCCCAGGGAAGTGGTCGCAGCACCAAGCCTGCCCAATAAGCATTTGGACAACATTCTTAGGCATATGGTGTAATTCTTAGGGTTGTCCTATGAGGGGACAGGAGTTGGACTTGATGATCCTTGTGGGTCTCTTCCAACTCAGGATATTCTATGAAATATTTGACTTCATGTTAAGGAAAGAAAAAAGAAAAGTGCTCTACTTGAAAAAATTTCTGCATTTCTTCTACTCTTATTAGCGACTCATTTACATCTTATAAATGCTCATGTTTAAGTTTCAGTGTTCAAGAGTAGTCATACTTGTTATAATAAAGATGGAGCAGCACAACTGACAAACCAGGCTACAAGCACCGCATAGCAAGTGGCTTATGATGACAAGACTTTTTCCTATTTGATATATACTCTGAAGTAGTTTGGATACTATTCCAATAGTATTCAAACCAGTCTAGGTTTTCTTGTTCTTTGACAAATGCCCTTATTATTTATTTTTTAACTCAGTTATGAAGTTAAGTGGGTCACGTGAGTCTGGGATGAATGACATCTAGCAACTTCTACAGTTCAACTGCTCAATGTAATAACTTACAAAATAGTTCTGAAGGTAGAAGTAATGCAAATATAGGCATGCTTATTCACCAATGAGATCTGGTTTAAAATCTAGCTATGCAAAAAATGCATGGACTTCAAGTTCCACATCAAAAGGAACAAGAGTCCTTTCCAGATTGACATTTTGTTCTGAGCACTAATATGAGGAGAAGGAAGAATTAATCTTTTCTCTTAAGTGCATTACAACTTTCCTAGATAAAGATTTGGAGAGTTACTAGCAAGCAAAAGGTACATTGATTATGTTAATCAGTTCAATGTGCTACTCAGACTAGAAATAGTTCGACCTCAGAACCAAAACCAGCCTCGTTACAAACTGCTGTTCCTAGAGAACATGAAGCATACACGTTTGATGTCTCTCTTCACCTAGTTAGGAGTTACCACAGCTGCCTTCACATCTATACAGGTTTGTCTCAGTGCTGTCTAATCACTCACTAAGTCTAATCTCATTCTAATAAATCCTCCATAGATGGGCAGATGGATAAGGAAGCAATTTGCTTTGTCACATTAAACCCCCTCAAGTTTCTTCATTCATGTTCAACCTCCCATTAAAATGATCAACTTGGACATCAACTTCCACAATCTAACTAATAGTATGCTAAAAGTAATCACTGTTCAAGGGTACAAGTCCTTCCTGGAATTTAGGCTATCAGCTGTTGGGACTTTACTGGAAGACAGGTGAGCATTTTGACCAACCACACCTAAAAGTAAAATAGGTTAACAAAAGAATAGATCAATTCATAGATGCTATCAGAGAAGAGTTTACAACTTCAAATTAATCACCACCATTTTTTTGGGGGGTTTGAAGTGCTAATTGCCCACCTTACTGTAGCAAGTCAAGCAACTGAAGGAGACAAGCTACGATGCTGGCTGCAACCCTAAGGGTATAGGACTGCTGCACTTGTTTGTGATTAGGGAGACAAATATTTCACAGACTATGGCACAATGTTGTTTAGCACGTCAGTCTCCTCACCTATCACAACATTTAGCGAAATTTAAGTGCTGAATCACAGTAGTAGTTGTTCTTACTTTTTAAGAACTATCTCAGAGGCACCTTTACTGAATATCCGGAAACTGCCATCAGAATTTTTTAACACAGTACTCATAGATTTTCTAACAGAGTTGAAGGTGTACACTTTGTACAAATCCTCTTCTGGTATCTCATTTCTTACGTCCTGATAATCACGTTTTAAATCCAAGAGCAATCCCAGCAAGGCACATTCAGTTTTATTTCCAACATGACGTGGTAGGCCACCTTCTTTTTCAGGAGGCTGCAAGAAGAACAAGAGCCATCATTGAATAGGAGGTTAACTTATAAACCACCGAAGCACAGGATTTAGAAAACAAGGAAGACCAAGCTTAGCTCTGGGATGGGGAAGTTTTACTTTTTCAATGATTACTTTATAAATTCCTATAAGTCATGATCCAAAGTCATACTGCTGCTTTTTTAAAGGTAACTTCTGAACCTGTTTAGGATCCTTCAGTCTGTTTCTCAGACTCAAAAATCACCCATTAAATTCGTATCAATCAACACGATCTTTCTAAAAGGCATTTTCTATTACTTGAAATACTTATCTGATCAACTGTAGACCCTGAACAATTATTTTGGATTCTAAAAGTACAGGTAAGTTCACATGAACTGATTTAAGCAAGTTAAATTGCATTATTTCTGCTAAATTAAAGTATCCTCTCCTGTAATAATTCTTCCTCAATGACTTAGACTACGATCACATCACCGGTTAGCCTTCTTCTGAACAAAGTCTTTAAGCTTCTTAAGTCTCACTACAAGTTCTGTTTTCCAGGCCATGGCCTACTTAACTGGAAAGAGTTCAGAATCAAGTTTCCAACCCTTTAATACCAGAACAAGTTTCTTATCTCAACAATGTGGGATATGCACATACTAGTCCTATAAGTAAAGGAGTATTTCTTTTGAGATACTTGAGCTTATATGGCTATAACACTGCAGTGTAGTTTGCAGCAAAAAAGGGAGAAGCACTTACTCAGTCTGACATGCCTCAGGCAGCTAGAGCTGAACTAAATTAATCGTAAGCCAGTGATCCATTTGCATTGTTCAGAGCCGCAAGATTTTGAATTTGGCAATACTGAATACTTGCACTTTCAAAATGTTCACTTTAACATGCAGTTTAAAGTGTCCAGTTCTGGGCTCCCCAGTATGAGAGGTATCAACATCCAGGCACAAGTACACCCATGGCACACAAAGATAATACAGGGAGGGACTAGAGCACCTGGCATATGAGGAGAACCTGAAAGGGCCAAGACTGTTCAGTCTGAAGAAGACTCTGGGGAAGAAACCTATGAGAATGTATTAAATGCCTCAATAAGGCAGGTGGGTGGAACAATGTAAAGACAGCCAAGCTAGACTTCCTAGTAGTGCCCAGTGAGAGGACAACAGGCAATGGGTACAAACTGAAGCTCTTGAAATTCCATTTTAACATAAGGAAATATTTTTGTACTCTAAGGGTAGTCAAATACTTGACCAGGCTGCCCAAAGATTGCAGAGTCTCCATCCTCTGAGATTCTTAGAGCCTGACTAGATATAGCCCTGAGCAACATGCCCTGGCTGATCCTGCTTTGATCAGGGGGACTGGAACAGAGGATCTCAAGCAGTCTCCTTTAGCCCTCTCTGATTTTGTAAAGCAGACTAACTCTGACCGCATTGGACATAATTCGGTTAAAATGGTAGCAGTAAGGGACTTGGTCAGTTTACATGCAGCTACCTTTATTTTTCCCCTTGCTTTAGAAAACAGATTGTGAAACTCTTCACATGCTATAACTCATCAGTAGTATTTCCATCTTGTTTCAGAAAAATCAGTGCTGTTAAACTTGACTTGCTACCTCAAGTACAGCTATTGAGGAAATTCTTACAGAAGTACCATTTTTATTGGTTGAAAAGCAGCTTTTGGGCGGAGTTTTTGCTGCAGTTTGTATACAAATCATTCATAGTGGAGGCTTCTACTAAATCTTGAAGTGCTAATTTATTTACTAAATCCTAACTACTACTTTTACTTTTTACTGCCTTAAAAAATGTTAGGTAATGTATTGGAATATCTACAGCAAGGAAGCTATGTTTAGAGTTTCAGAAAATAATGCACACAAAAGTGCTAAATAGTCCAGTATTTAAAATGTGTAATAGTTCACTTTTTAAAAAATTTCAAAATATTTTGCAAGGTTTAAACAAGATTTGAGCAAATATAGTACAATTCTAAAGCCTACAAACTTATACAATGGTATCTGAAAAAAAAAAAAAATCCATGAAGATCCTCAACTATACTTACTTTTTTTCATTAGTCTGCTTAATGTTGTACTACATATATATATCTATATTGAAGTAGCACTCAAATCCAGCCAAGACACTCTTCAAGTAAGGTAAACAGCCTCATTTATAAAAACAAACCTAGACACAACTGTGAACTTAGAGGAAGTTATCTTCCTGAGATTGTATCTTTGAATTACCAATTCCAACTGAAATAAGCTATTTTTTTTCCATTTAGTCTCAAATGGAGAGTTCAGAAATTTACAGCAGGTACAAAATACCTTATGCTGCATTGTGCCACAACTTAATTGCCTACCACGTGGCCCCCAGACAATTTGCATTTTTTGCGGAAGTTCAGTTATCTTGACTGGAATGAAGAAATCCACTTACCAGTATTTTGGAAGTATAAGCACAATTAACAGAAATTCCTGTCACAAGGTAAGCCATGGTTTTCTCTGGAATAGCTTCTGGTTCTGGAATTTTTTTATAATGTTTTTCATTGATGTAGGCTTGGACCACCGTCATTCTGTTCATGGTCAATGTTCCCGTTTTATCTGAGCAAATAGCCGTTGCATTGCCCATTGTTTCACATGCATCCAGATGTCTCACCAAGTTATTATCTTTCATCATTTTCTAAGGAAATAAAAGCAGTTAACAGCGATTCATAACCATTACTTCACACTTCAGAAATTCTCATTTAAGATGTCCAGTCTTACACAGCAGTTTCAGAAAACACACAGTTTTTAAGTTATCTGGCATCTTTCAGAGGAAGAATTTGCAGCTGCCACATTCAGTACAGATTCCTTTAAGTCTATTATGTCGCAGTAAACTTCATTTTGAACAAAGTACATGAAGACAATCATAATCTCACGTATCTGCATGTCACGCGGACTACAGATACCATTCCAACTGTTACGAGTAAATAGTTTATGATGATATTTAGAAAGAGAGGTAAAGTTTGAGCTTTATCAGATACAATGTTTAAAAAGTCTTTCTGCTTACAAGAAAGATCAAATAAGCTGTGTTAGACTTATGTGAACCACAGATAATACAGACTTCCGAGATGCTAGGTTCAGACTTAAACCAAAATACAAACTGGGAGCCTAATGTTTCAACTAAAACAGTGAGGACTACACAAGTTTCATAGGTTAAATATTGCTTTAAATTCTTTACTTAACAGGCTTGTATAGTATTTTCAATTCCAAGAGGCAGATTAAGTTCAAGTGATACAACAAAAAGGCCACTACTAGTTAGTGATATAAGTTAAATTTTAGAACATACCCTAACCACCGATTGTCTTTATAATTAGATTTTGAAATAAATAGTCTCAGCATGCTGAAACAGTAAGAAAATTAAGAAAACAAAGAGCTTAAGTTAAAAAACATGCTGTATAATAAACAGAAAGCTAAATGTTTTACAGTATTCCATCTTCAAGGAGAATCAACCTGGAAGCTTTTGTAGCAGATGCTTAACAGTTCAGCTAGGTAGAAGTTCAGGCTTACAGAAGAACTTTATTTACAAACTCCTAAACATCTATTTATTGTAAACAAATGGTACAATGCTATGTACTGAACCCATTCATCTTTAGTTGGTGACAACAGGCTGGCAATCCTCACTGTTCATGTCAGCGTGTATTCAGAGATGAGGAAAAGTACTGCAGTAGAATTCTTTATAGTTCAGGGAAACAAGAAAAGCTTCTTCCCAGTCTATTATATGCATGTGATGCAGCATAATCAGTTTAGATTTAAGAGCTGATGAATACACCGATCTACCTTTAATACCTATTCCCCCTCTATCCACTTACCTTAACAGAGTAAGCCAGAGATATAGTGACTGCAAGTGGAAGACCTTCTGGTACTGCCACCACCAAGACTGTAACTCCAATAATGAAGAACTTCACAAAATACTGAATATAAATTGGTGTACATTCAGCAAGCCAAGGTCTCTTCTGAACCCAGAAGGTATCAATTACAAAATATAACACAAGGATAATGACTGTGATTGCAGACATCAACAAACCTTGTTAAAAAGAGAATGAACAGTTTTCAGAAATTATCTCAAATATTTGGCAAGACAGACTGTAGGTGAGTCAAGTACAAAATACTTCTACCTTTATAGAAGCTAGTTTATAACTAAGATTTTAAACAGCCAAGTCAAAACATAGAGGTAGTTCTCAGGGGTCTTCCAACTTCCAAAGCATGTATTTCCTCATGCATTTCACCTAGCAATTTCTAAAATCTTTTTTTCTTCCATTTAATTGAAAAGCATACAGCTAATTATGAGCAGGAGAGACCAATACATAAAGTCAATTGACTAAGCAGAAATAAGAAGTAAAAAAATTCAGCAGGCCTTCAATGATTGTACTGCTAATTGGTTCAGAAGAGTGCTTCAGTGTCTCAAAGCAGCAGGATAGAAAAATCCATGCATGAAGTATATAGGTATTAAGGGTACATGGGTAATTACAATGGGTCAAAAGGTACATGAAGGAAAACGAGAGCTTTTGAAATATATGAAAAAAACACATTTGACAAGAACAGTAGTTTACACTAAACATACCATGGAAGCTTTATTCAGCATTTGTTAGTACAAGTTCCTCTGAAAAATTAACACTGCTATACATAACTATGGAGTGCTACAGCTGTAAGTTTAATTGCTTCGTCCACAGACTGTAGCACTTTAACGACACAGATGCTGAAGTCAGCCCTTCTTGAGGTTCTAGAAGTTGCTTCTGGCCTGAATCATTCAATAATTCTACTGAACAAAAATGAATCCTGAAATATTTGAATGAAACCACCACACACTAGATAATATAGCCAAAAATTTACACTGAACTTCACTGTTCTTTTAGTCTACTTTCAAGCAGCAACAATCTACCAAATATTTTGACAAGATAGCTGAATATTATCTGATAGAAAAAAAAAGTTACATATCAGCAAGGCATATGTTAAGTGGAAATTCCTAAGCCTCTGAAAGTACCAGAGATAACCTAGTTGACCCTACCACATTTCCTAGATTTCACTCAATCTATAATTCTCTAGATACATTGCTAATTGCCATATCCTATCTACAAAGATCACTCCTAACAGTTGTCTAATGTTATGAAGCTGGAATTTTCTCTCCTAGAAGCTGGCACTTGAAAGCCTGAATCTATTTAAATCAAGGAAAAATAAAAGCCATCCACATGACACAGTTTGAGAGGCCATCAGCATACTCAGGCAGAACAGCATACTTCCATGCTTTAGAACTTTGCACTTAACGTAAGTAGCTAGCCCTGAGTGCTTTGATTATTTTATCTCCTCACAAACTATGCATGTTCAAACTTAATTCCAACATAGTATCAGCATAAAGGAGGGTACTGAGACATCATACCTGCTTTGCCAATCTGAACTGCAAGCTTTGTGAGTTTGCCTTGGAGAACTGACTTTTCTTTCTTTGGCAAGTTTGCTTTCTTCTTGTCTTTCTCATCTCCATCCCCACCATCCTCACTCTTCAGTGGTTGCATTTCCATGGCTGCACCATCTTGAGCTTTAGCTAGAAGGTAGGAAAAAAAATTAGCCATTGGGGAGTCCCCCAGTGGTACTTAAAGAGCTTAACACCAATACTGTGTACTCTTGTATCCAGACAGACCATACTACATGTGAATGTTTAAAGAAGTGTATTGGGTGTAGATGCTGGAATCCCAAGTTCAGTTAAGCATTTGTTTTGGGCAGTTTCACTTAATGCCATCCTTAGCATAAGCACTTTGGATCTAAGGATTCAATATGTATTTTTATAGGAAAGTCTGTATTCATTACATACACGCTCAGAAAATAGAGACTTGCAAGAAAGGATCAGAGAACCTGCATTTACCTTTGTTACGGTTTTCAACAGCTCCATCTTGCTTTTTACCTGTCAGAGAGAGGAACAAGTTGTGTTTTAAATTGGCTGTGCAGAATTCATTTTAATGTTTATGTTTATATATAATGACTACATTAATCTGCTGAAACAAGCAACTGCATTTAAAAAAAAAGTAAAACGTGCAAGTCAGCTCAGAGAAACAGCTCACATCAGTTTTTTGGACTTTACTTTTCCCATGCAAAACTGCTGCAATGTTAATCTACCACGGTTAAGTTTGCACAAATTACTGACACAGACACTTATTGCTTGTGAGGAAAGCTTTAGAAAGACTTCTTGACACATTTTTCTATGAAATATATTTGTTATATTAAAGTGATTCTGGTTGCCTCCATCTTGCTCTGCTCTTCCAACACTTGCCACCAGCATCTGACTACTACTGCAAATGAACTGTAGGATCTCACTTCCAGAACCAGTGCTTTTTTGTACAACATTGCAGAAGCTACTGTAGTATAAAATATTTATAAATCTACAGCCAAGTTAAACAGAGGGATACCACTGGATTACTGGATCTATGCTAACCCTATTTACACAAACATGAACATAATCTGTAAGCAAAATATGATATATCACTATAAGAATAGCTTGAGTTCATAATAAAATATTGCTCCTACTTGTGTTCAGAAACAGAGTTCAACAAGAGATCATAAAGAAGGACAGTAAAATAATGAAAGAATTTAGCAAGTGAAACATTAAAGGTAACTGGAAGACCAACACATCTTATGTTGTTTGGGGGGCTTGGCAAGTGACAAACTTTACTTTTAAGTAGAGAAAGCAAGGCTAATTGAGGAACTTAGAACAAAACCCAGAAATTTTCAGTAGCTTTGATAACTCACCAAGTTTTGGCCCTAGGTTATGTAGACTGAAATTTACAAGAGTACTCAGGTAGAAGAAAATCAAGTTATCAAGTGTGTGTGGCATGACACTTAACACCTCCATCACACTATTACTGTAGACACATAGTCTGATTTCTATACCTAAGATTTCCCCCCAGGCATTCTCACAACAGCTGAGGAAAAAAAAATAGCATGTTCGTTTTCTCCAGATGCCACTTCAGACTTCTAAAGAACTTGTCATTGTTTCCTAATGTAGTATTTTTTCCTTCCTAGGTCCCCTCTCTCTTTTACAAGAGCAAAGTTCTACACTTGAGTTACTTGTAACTCCTTGTTCATACATTATCTCCTTGTACATACATACATTTGCTTTCACTCTGCACCAAGCCATACACAGCCAACTAAATATAGTCCCCTTAATCTCCTTAACATTCACAGAGAGGCTAATTTAGTTTAACCTGAATTTTACCAAGGAGAATCTTATTATGCACCTAACTTAAAGGAAAGAGGAAGCTGTCTATCTTGAGAGACAAAAAAAGAAACCCTGCAAGCGTTGAGGCCCTAGGATACACCAAAACACCACTTGTCAAAGAGACTTCTGCTTATAGAATAATAAACACTGACAGAATATTAATAAAAACTATAATCCTCTCCATATCAGAGGTAGCAGCTGGTACGGTCATTTGCTTTGTCCCCTCTGTAAGGGGAAGAGCAAAGGATGGCAACTGTTTCACACTAATCCCTGGAAGGCAGGTCTTCACTATCATGCTTGAAACTCATTTAGAACTTTCAATTCTTCTGGTAACCATTTTTCTACCTTCTGAATAAATTTACTACTTTTTTCAAGTTTCTAGAAGGATCAGAATTGTAAAGTATTTGTGTGTTAGGTCAAGACAAAAAGAGTTCAATCTCAATTCTTGCAGAGAGCACACACTTCATTTCCATTATTGTTTCATATTCCTTTGATGAAAAAGTATATTTTGATTTATATTTATATTTTTTGGTTCTGCTGTCAAGAACCCTCAGACTCAGTCCCATCCAGTAGACTTCATAGCAGTTTCTTGAAAAATTTGTACCATGGTGAAAAACTCAGTCCTGAACATGCCTTGTAAGCGCTAATATCAAAACATTACTTAAAAGCTTAACATTTCCAAGCTTTGATTCTAAGGGTAAAGGCTATGGCTTAGATAAGTAACCTTATAATAAGGAAGACAGCCCACTCCACTCTTCACGGAAGGGCTCCAAAATACACTCAGTTACAAGCCCCTCATCCCTCCAAAAATAAGGATTAAAGAAAAGTGCTACCAGGGATTTGCCTCGTGTATATGTCTGAGCATTCAAAACTTCACCTCTGGAAGAAACGGAGCAGCAGGAGAAGCCATCTGCTCATCTTTTATTAAAATCAGTCTCATATATGCTTAAACTATCCACAAACTCAGCAGTATCAAAGATACGTTTTTCCCTTCAAGCGTCCCAGAAGAATGCCCTAAAAGGGGCATTTTCTATCTGTCAAATGCAGAACTAGATCCTTACTAGGTTGAATTATATAATAACCTGTTTGCCATAAACAAATATTTGCTATTAAACATGAATGTACTTTGAAGTTACAGAAGATGACAGTTTAACTATTTATAAATAGCATGGCTGGTTAGGAGTTGTAAACTTTCCAAACTCTACTTGATCAATGAGATTTGAAGTTTAATTAAAAATCCATGTGACAATAGTTCGAAGTAGTGATGCACTCTTAGGTCACTGGACTAGAGTTGGTCTTTTTTCCTGTCAAACCTACGGAAACTATGAATTATAAAAAATGATTTCTGACTCCAGATCACTAAGAAGTTTTTATCCAGTAATGTTCAAGGGTTCACCCCTCCTTCCCTAGGGATTTGAGATTATTAGGCCTACTTTTCTTGTCCTTCTTCTCTTTTTCCTTCTCCTTCTCCTCTTCATCTCCTCCAGCCCCAAGTAAAGTGAAGATGATTCCAGTCTGAGAGTTAACACCTACAGCAGTAACCACCATTCTTCCAGAGCCTTCCATCACATGTGTACCTGAAAGATTAAATCAGGTTTTCCACCATGACTTCAGCAGTTATATGGCAGACCACATAAGTACTTTAAGGAAATAAGTATTCAAACTTCACGTTAACAAAATGAAAATGTGTATATACACCACTGTGCTCCTCTAAAGCTTTAATCGCGAAAGCTATCTGAAAAGGAAAATCATTAGCAGCTACACAAAATGTTTGTCAGTTTTAAGGGTCTGTTCCCTCTGACAGTTTTGTAGCAGTAACACTGGTTTGGATACTTTTAGGAGACAACAAGGTACAGTTTGCTAGATTTTAACCTCAAAATTTTAAATAACCAGTTTACCCTAGAAAAAAGCCACTTTCTTCAAGCATTGTCATATGCTACACACCTGACAGCAGCATAGGATCTCTGTCCAGCGATTTCTTAACATGATCAGATTCTCCAGTCAGTGAGCTTTCATCAATTTTGAGGTCATTTCCTTGAATGAGTACACCATCAGCTGGCAAAAGGTCACCTACAAGAGATCATTGGGTATGTTGACTGCTGTTCCTTTTTTAAAACTAAAAGAAAGTTCAACTTTAAAAATATGTTTACCATATTTCACTTGTGCAATATCTCCAACAATTATGTCAGCTACTGGTATTTGGATGACTTGACCACCTCTGATGACTGTGAATTTCTGTTCTTGTTCAATACGGCTCTGCAATCCCCGAAATTGTTTCTCCTTGCTCCAGTCATTGAAAGCTGTTACTAATACCACACAAACTACAGATAGGAGGATTGCTGCTCCTTCAATCCAACCTGCTTCAGATTCCTCCTCTTCTTCACCAACATTTACTGATCCACATACTGCAGAAAACAGGTTTTAGATTTAACAAAGTCCAAATAAATAGTTATTTCAACAATAAAAAAAAATTGCCAAAACAAAGAAACTACTAATAGTTGCTAAACATTTTCTGTGCTAGCCTTCTTCGCAATTTTACCTTTATTCTCCATAAGGGTAACACGTAAAGAAGCCAAAGAACCTGAAAGCTAGAGCAACTTGAGGAATTTAAACCACCCTGCTTATCTGAACACAAGAGAAGTTAATATAGAAAGTTACCTGTCCTTATTATCTTGTTAAGTGATGGCATAAGAATGCCAGACTAGTTAATCACCTTCTGCTTTCTTAACATATCCCACTTTGTCTTAACAAGTCAGATATCATTACAAAAATTCAGTTCAATGAGGGCCTGATCCCTTTATTTTCTGTTTAGAAGCATAAATATATCTTCATTTCTTAAAATTAGAAAGTTACCAGTGTCATATTGCAAATCAAGGAAAATTTAAGACTTGCTGACTCCTCAGAGAAAGCCCATGACTGCAAATTATAAATTCCTTAAATACTTGAGGCAAAGCTAAAAAAAAACCCACTTGCACAGAAACATTGCTGGATTTAAGAAAAGTCCTTGCTCCTGCTGCTTGCAATTTACCTCTGGCATTATTCTGGTCAGAATGATACCAGATCATGACCAGGGAAATCTCATGTAGCCCTTTTAAGGCAAGCTAGAGTTTCAGTAGTATGCTCTCAAATAAGGAACAATAAGCTGCTTTTCCACTGACTTACTGTCTCCCATCAGATTTACAGTACAAGCACGTTGGACCAGGAAAGTCAGTAGTATAATAAAGTAGATACCTACTTTTAAAAAAAAGTTTACTTACATGATTCATTTCCTCCTGGAGGCTGGTAAAAAGAAAGGCCCAAGGATACTACAGCTGCAATTTCTAATATAATTAATGTAACATCCTGTAGTGCTTCCCATACTAACTGAAGAAATGTTTTTGGCTTTTTAGGAGGTATAAAGTTCTTCCCAAAAACTGCTTCTCTCCTTTCTATATCTGCCGGGTTTCCACTTAAACCTATTTAACAATAAGACAAAGTTAGTTGAACTTGTATGCATTTCTCCCTCACTGATGTTTCCCATTCATGGAATCAAGTCCCACTCCATATTTCAGTAACAATACCAAAAAGCCATATCTCAAATATAATTATGTACGTATTACCCTTAAGTCAGTCACTTTAGAAAACCAGCTATATTTTATAATTCTCACCTTGCCAAAACAAAGTTGATGGTCTACCTGCTTAGTATGTCACTTAATATGATATAGTAACAGAGTAACAGTAACATTCATACCTTTGTTCAAAGTAAAAAAGTTTGCAAGACAAGATCATTAGTAGTTACAACTATTGAGACTGAGTAACACCATAAAGCTTTAGCAAGACCACAGCCTGTGAAGGCAGTACTGTTTCCCACTACAGGGATTCTGTATTAAGAGACAACATCCTAGGATCCTAAAATTAATGTAACATTTATAATCACATATTATAACAATATACTATAATATTAGTGTATTATTTAATATCTAAAATACTATTAACAGTTGTTGAAGCTCTTCAGGCATCATGTGGAAAGAGGTAACCACTTTATGATGCTACTTCCACCTGGACAGTAGTTTTTTGCTCTTCTGAAGCTTCACTTTCTATCTTCTCTCACACGGAGAGAGCCCATATTTAGCACTGTGCAGGATCTGTCACCTCAGTTCTGTACCTATCTTCATTCTTATATGGCATACTTCTTTGAGTCCTCTTCTATCTCAATTCTTGTACCAACCTTAAGGGACACTAGCAGGCAAGAATAAGGGTCTTTCGCTAAAGGGTACTGCATGCCAAGAATCTTAAAAATAAAGGAATACCAAGAATATTCAGTGCAAGGTCATGCACTCAAGGTCTTCTGTAAGTACCCCTCCTGTTTACTCCTGTAACAGTTGCCTCACCCACCATTCAGAATGAAGCCACTAGCATATTTTTCAAAGCAAAATGATCAAGCATCCAGCCATGCTTTTCAGAGCAAAAATCTCGATACTTCAACCATATTGCCCCCAAGGTTATCAGTACCTGTTTAAAGACAACTATTCTCTTAGAAACAATTTTTTTAATAGTTAACCCAACTGCTTATTGATAAAGGCATTGCAAATGTGCTAGGTAATCAGTAAGAACAGTAGCCACTGCAACTTGCTCTCACAATAAGTGGGGTGCTTAACACCTGTAATGGACATTTACTAGAATCATCACATGATAGTTCAAGACATCATAAGACTTTTCAAGGAGTGGGATTCAATGATCCTTGTGGGTCCTTTCTAACTTGGTATATTCTGTGATTCTGTGAAGACACCTTGATAAGACTACTGAATTGCAAAGCTCACTTTTAAAAGCTAACAACTGCTACATAATCACTTAACTGAAGAGCAAAATATTATGTGCAGATCTTCTCAAAAGTTAAATGAATTAATCATACTCTTTGTGTGTATAATACATTAGATTTATTATAACACTCTTCGATTCACCTTGCATTCATGCCTTTGAAGGTTTAATACAAAGGAGCAATTGTCTTCATCAGCCATAACACTACACTTCTTGCAATTCAAGCTTTAAGGTGCATACTTTCACTCTCAGCTCAAAGAGCACCACAAGACTATTTTCAAAATCAAGCTACATGTTACAGAAGCTCAGGGCAGCTTGGCCATTCCAAAAGGCTGGGCCATATTGTGATTTTGCAATAGATATCACTTCTCTATTCCTCTTAACATGGCAAAGTTTGGAAGATTATTTACATAGTGTCAGCAGTATCACTTTCCTCCTCCCTTTGCAGGGTACCACAGTGTAGAACATCAGAAATACAGCACTGGTCTATGAAGAATGAAAAGCATTTCTCAACAAGGCCATATAACGTCTAGGCTACTATCAGAACCACTTAGCCAATATTAGTAAATAAGTCTAGCAAAGACAAAAACCATTTGTAATTTTAGTATACACCATAATACACCATGCACCATTAATGAACTTGCTGCATTTAACACACAGCTGGCAATTTCACAATTAACACTCTACAATCCTGAGGTCAAAACTACTGCCATTATATTGTTCATTAGGTGTTTTAACTACGGTAATTTATGCTATTTGGAGTCAAGTGTGAAAAATATTAGGCAAGAGACTAGTTAATATACAGTACTCATATACAGTTTTTATTAGAAATCTAGAAGTTACTAGACAATCAAAACTATGTAGACCTGTGGAAATACTGATGGTGGTTTATCTGTCCAGAATGTAAGATGGACTTTTGCCATTAAAGATATGCCAAACATTCAATTTGCACATTGTATACATGTAAGCAGTAAAGTCTGCTCAGTATCCTTTTTTTGAGTAATACTGGTAAAGGACTGCTCCCATTTCTCATTTCAAATCAGATCGGACTGACACAAATTTTGTCTGAAAACAGATATTGCCTTACATTGTCAACAACTTCATAGCAAGAAATAAACCAAGATGAACTCATCCACTATGTAGCACGTCAGAACTACCTGTATTTTTCCGATGAAGCCACTAGTAATTGCGTAGTGGTCAGTGTTTCATATCATAAGGAAAGCACCTAATTAGGAAGAAGTGTCATAGGGCCTTGAAGATTACAAAGAGTTAGAACCAGTGTAACACAGTTCTAGTGTAACACTAGAGTAACACGTAGCAGTTTTCTGCACAGATCTTGCCTAGATTTTTTTCCATTAGAAATGTCTCCATTTCTATACTTACAACTTGAATTTGACAAAGTGGAGACCTAGTTCTACCTTTACAAGATCTCTCCAGTACTCTCCCCGAGAAATTTATAGCAGCTTACCTGACAGAGAGGCTGGTACTCTAAAGATTCATGCAGTGATTCAGAGTCAAAATGACACCTCTGTAGAGGACACTGCTCTAACTCATCTTACTTAATCTTTTCGGAGCTAATTAACATGTTCAACTGTTGAGGCCTCGGTGTGTTTATGAACTTCTCTCACACTTAAAAAGATGGTGCCCTTTTATCAAGTCAGTTGTTGTATTTAACTGATTGCAGCATACATCTAAATGCCAAATTCTTTTAAAAGGGAAAGGCCTTGATTACGCAGTCCTCAGTACTGCCCAATCAATCTGCAGGAAAGGTCATCTAACCCTTTCTAGTTTTAGTACGCTGACACTAATCATTCTTATGTGTCAACTTGTTTCTTACATTAAGAGACAAAGTGAAACCTGTAGTTTACGAGGTATTTGGTGCTTAGTGCATCATGACTATCTAAAATTGTATGCCCACCTAGTAATAATGAGCCTTAAACCTTGCAGATCACTGTAAAACAGGATTCAACTCTCGGTAAAACTCCTGATTATAGAAAACTATATCCCCTTCCACTGAGAAAGGAAACTGCCTTTCAGTATTATGCAGCAGGTCAACAGGGTAACAGGAGACTACTGGTCCTATCTAACGTGTTACACTGCTTGTACACTGCAGTGCTTCACACATACTTTACTAGTCCATTGATGCCAAGGAATAGAATTTTGCACTCCTTATATTTTACAAACTTCCTCATCCTGAAATTGGTCTATTCCCATTCACTGGTAGGTCAGCCATGTTAGCTGGCTACTTTCAGTTTGGTAAGAGAAACCCAGTTCATGTACTGATATAATTTCAGGAGTCTGGAAATCTGGTTTCAGAAGCAGATCAAGACAAAACATGCTAAATGCAAATGTACCCAGAGGTACCTTACGGCATTAGTAGGCTGTTCTTGGTCCAAGGAGACAAATCTTTCCATAGCATTTGTGAAGAACAGAAAGCAACGGCTCTCCAGGATTAAGACAGCAGGTATTTTACTGCCACCAACATGACAACACATTGGTTAAAAGCTGTGTGAGTGCTTAAATGCAGAGACACCACAATCTGCCGACATCTTGATTTTGGTAATTCTCAATCACTCCCAACAGCAGGACTTCACAATAAGTTTCAGTTACTTAAGTACTTCTATTTATCTACAGTTTACTGTAGGTACTACAGTTTAGTGTAGATACTCCAGTTTAAATATTTTATGAAGTGTGACTTGCATTTTTCACAAGTTAACACTTAGAGCTTTCATTTACATTGGAAGAAAGTAGTAAGAGATGGCTAGGTCCTTAAGGACAACTTCTGGAAGGTTTTCAGGAAGGAGACTTGATAAATTTATTTATTTATTCACATTTGTACAGTCTGTCTTGGAGTAGTAACTCTAGAGAGGAAAAGCATCAGGTAGCCACACAACAGAAGGCTACTTCAGTCAAACATGGCAAAGACTTTAAAGATGCTTATTTCTGGAGAATAAGATTGTGTAATCACTTTGCAAACCTTCAACTAAGAGTGACAGTACATGTTAATGCTTAAAGCTGTATGGATAGTTATTTTGGACAGCTCAAATGAAATTTACAGAAATACTATAGATTTAAAAACTAGATCCTGCTATTAAGAACTCAGTGTAGCACAAATAGAAAACAAATGCCACCAGTTTTAAAAATTGTTGCAATAGGGAATGCAAGAACTAGGTGGCAACACCAAAGCATTAATAAGCCCTGCATTAGACTATTAAAACCTTGGCCTCTACAACAGCATGATCTGAATTGTGAACTATAGGTCATATGGACTAGTCACAAAATTTATGCTTTCACAGTAAGTTGAACATTGCTATGTTGCATTGCTACTTCATATGTGGATGCCTACACCAATGAACTTTGTTCCAAAGTGCAACTTCACCACTAATACAGCATCTCACATGCATTTAGACCAACCGAAGAAAACTCTCAACTTACTTATTACTGTGGAATACCTTTGCCTTAGAGGAATAAGAAGCAATATTTTCTTATGGTAATTAAAATACTTCTATAAACTTGGTTATATTAAAACAAGTAGTTTGCTGACTAAGGTTTTTTCTAAATGGAGTTTCCTCAAGAATAGTGTTAAAATTGACTTACCTTCATTTGGTGAAGTTTTCAACTTTGTGCAGATGCCATGCACATCTCCATAGCATTCCTGTATTTTATGCAGTGCATCTGCAGCTCGAAGTTCCATAAGAGAACGGAGCTCTGCAAGAGTAACTCCAAAATCTCCATGATTAGCTTCTTTTACAGCATTTTTTACGCCACTATATGCAACCGAGTTGTTTGCCATGTCACCCATGATGCATGCAGTCTTTAGTGTAGACGATTTCCAGTAAGGAACAAGATTTCAACTTAAAATATTTCCAAAAGGAAAATAAATCCTTTGGGTATTAAGACAGTCAGGAGAGCAGACACATCACCCAAGCAAGAGATCCCGTCTGGAGAGATCTTTGAGGTTGTCCCATGGCGCGTTCTGTTCCCCAAAACCAAAAGGCATGTACAATCTAGGGAAAGAATAAATACACATTCAGTTACATAACAGCTATACTGAAATACCTAAGACAACCCTACTCATTGTATTGAGGATACAGAACAAATTTATTTATTTCCTATAATATTTTTAGTTTGCATTCAGCTGGCAAGAGTGACAAGGTATAAAATGGACGTTTCCCATACCAAAACAACCTTGCATTATTTTATTTCCTTAAACCATTAACTTCTTAGAACAACTGTTGTCTTTAAGACTTGCATTCTCCTTGGTATGTTGATATAGTCCATCATCAAGAGGAAGCCTTTAAAATCACCTAAAATTAAATCTGTTTCCAGGGAAATAGAGTTTGTAGCATCCACAACTGATGTCACATAGGGTAAGAACATACTCAAGTTAAAAATCCCCAGTTTTCAATGAGCCTTTCACCTCACAGTTTGGGAAGAGCAAGCTTTTGTGCGTTCCCATTAATTCATTTGTGCAAACCTCAAGAAAAACAATTTCAACAGTAAGCTAGGCCACGCAGTACTCTTGTATTATAAGTAGGATTATATCTTCAGCCAGACCTAAGTCTTAATACATTTTCACGTCCAGACAGTTTTAGCCTTGCTCCAGCCCATTTCATTCTAACTCAAGCCTCCCATAGTATCTGCATTTAGTTCTCTGAACAGAGCGGGAAATTGCATAATACCTGCCATCTTCCTACAGAAGGGATAAGGAGACTGAGAGCAGCTCTTCTGTCTGATTATCAATGCATTGTAGCTGAGAAATTAACATCTACCCACAGGACTCTAAACTTGCACAGGCATTCTATATATAATTCCTGCTCGGCTGACACATCTTGCACGTACACATGTATCTACACAATAGTACAGTGGTACAGTGCACACACAAACTCTTCATGCCTATATAAAGATCTGCTGTGTGTCAAAGACAGACACCTGACTGTGGTGTAAGTCAGCTTTATTGACATAATGGTGCATGATGAGCACATGTAACAATATATTGCCCTGCAAAACATTATGAGTCCCAGGCTCAGATGAACAATAGCTCAGACACTTCCAGGTCAACAAGACCCTCAGGTGTCATATACCTAGCAAAGGGAAATAGTTACCACTGACTGCACTGCTTTATAAAGGCAAAGAGTGAAACAAAAAATTCCTAGCTAGTGCCCTGCTGAGTTAGAGGACTGTTCAGGTGAACCACTGTGTCTATGTTAAATCCAGGTATAAGCACCTAATTACCTGAAATTTAAGGCCTTGGTTCCAGGAACAACTCAGATTTCTGCTCTGCAAACAATCAGTTTCAGCTACAGTAAATCTACCATTTAAAGCACCATATCACAGTACTTCGTTTTCACTGAGGACAACCACTGATGCTGAAAGACCCTGAAATGATGTCCTCTGACCACAAGTGACAGTCTCATCTCCAGCAGAACTAAAACTGCTCTTCTCTTTCCATCACAGGAGACTCTGAGAAAAGCACTGTCTACTGCTATTTTCTGAAGAGTGACAAAAAGGATAAAGCAACCCATATTAATAAGCAAAAAACTTCAACATCCTATAACATCAAAGTACCTAATTTAAAAATTAATTTTAAATCTTAATTGTTTTCTCTGTTAATTGCAAAAAAATATTACAACAGCTGAAGAGTCCATGATGATGGTGTTAACCTGCATGCTAGGATGTAGTTTTGACTAATACATAGCTGACTCCAATGTGTCCTGTTAGAGTATACTGCAAGTGAAGAAATTCATGCAAATCATGTATGAAAGACTCTTCTTTAAAGATGTACCACATTGTTATCTAATGCCCAAAAGCTGGATGCTGTTGGCCAGCTGGTAGCCTAGGAGGATTTATCAGCTGGCATCTGATCATAAGCTATGACAGTACAACAAGAAGCAGATCAGGCAAATGAGTCTGTATAGTTATGGAGAAGATGCTGCAGCTGCTAATTAGGCAAAAATAGACCAAGCAGAATGTCCCACAACCAATTACATCACATTTGATTCAACTTTAATTAAGAAAAGCTCTGTTCAAGCCTCTAGCAGGAGCCCTGCACTTGATGCCCAAATACACCCAAATCCAAGAGATGAGGATAGGAAAAGCTACAGCTCTAGTCACTGCTCACTTGTATGTATATTGAGTGGGCAAGACTTGCTTTCATATGCAAGTAAACTTGAGAGCAGTAACACTGCCTAATCATAACTCATTTTGCTTGCACTCCAGTTTCTAGCCTCTCTATGCATCTAAATCCATTTTATTAATAATAGTACAGTGATTAGCTATTACTAAGTTTATACTGAAAGGGCTTCTCAGGTGTTCCAAAGCACCTCAATAGCACCCTAACATACCAATGAGCCCTTAAGGTTCACAGATAAATTCAGTAAGCTTACATCAACACCACAAAAACAGTGCGGTTCTGCAGATCAGCGCTAGCAGTGTTACAGATTATTTGGCACATCCATGTTAGGAAAGAGCTGTGGAAAATTGAAAAGAACAGCATGAAGACTCTTCAAATTCTTAATACTGAATAACAGCACTTTTGCTCCAAATCATAAAAGTTGTTTAAACATTATCAATTGTTACATGAAATAATTCCAGAAAAAATCTGCTTCAGTAGCCCATTTTTGCCAAGCATTTCAACAGACAGCACAATAGCTTCTTGTCACACAGGTTCAGAATGGACTTAATTTAACATGCATTTTTCTGTAGGAAACAGCAAAGAAACTTTATTTAAGAAATATTCTTAATGCAGTTTGATGTAAAATCTTGCAACATCCAATCACTTCCTGTGAAGCAACTTTCAACAGTCCACTTTTGTAACATTAGTGGCGATGCATAATGAAACCATTACAGTGAAATTCAAGTATCATAAAAGAAAGCGTTTTTTAAGCTACATAGATCATCTAATAGCATTTACCTTATCAACTAATGAAATACCTTATTTGTTTTGACCACTGTTCCAGTTCTCAATTCTTGCATCAGCCATTTGAAATACGTTATTTGAGTAGCATGAGCTCTGGAGCGCTACAGTTCAAAGCAATTCACCTCTGAAATTCCAATCTGCTAACATCTCAAATTTTAAATTCAAAGAACAATTATCAAGCTAAAAGTCATTTAGCTGAAGTTCCAGTCTATTTTAAGTTTAATTCAGTTGAAATTATGTAATAGCGTCCAGCTTTAACAAGCTGCACACAGGACGATTTAGAGGAGTCTTTCATTAGACACATCAACTTTTGGATAATCCTTTGTCTATATATCACTGAGACAAGGAACAACTTTAAAGCTATTGTCTGTCACACTCAAGTGACTAAAAAACTTGAGCTGCAGAGGCACCTTTGAGTAGCAGCACCTACTCCCATAGGCAGGATTCAGCTACTTATGCAAATCTCTCCGAAAAGATCCTGCTGCTCTACGGCTGTAATAACTTCACAACATATGATGTCATTGCAACTGCTTATGAGGAATACTGCAGCTTAACTTTCTTATCCAAATCAAATTAATATTTATTGCTAAGGGAGTGTGCTTTGTTACCAGACAAAGATAATAATTCAAAACCATAACCCATGAAACAAAGGTTAGATAATTTTGTCACTATTAGATGTCTGACTACCTCGTAAGCCTCTGTAGTTGGACTGGAGAAAGGACAAGCTCCAAACAGAAGTCTACATGTAGAGATGCTTACCAAAGCATGAAGAGACTATAGATTACAAGCCTATTTAGTTCCACTGTGTTGATCAAGCTAGAAGCTGCAACATGTTTCTTAAAGTGTTCCTGTAATGACACTTTAAACATAGACTCACATTAACCTCCAGCCCCAAAAAGCAGCTACCATCAAAACAGTCTTGAACATTAATAGGCTTCAAAAAGGAGTCCAGAAATAGTCCTTCACAGGTGAAAGTATTTAATAATTAGTGATTTAGTATTTAGTCATTCCATCTATTTGAAAGAAAGCTATAATATGTGTTTTACAGTCATTAAAATTAAGGCTGCCTTGAAGAGATAGTTTGCAGAGGTCATGCACTGACAAGTGTAAACAGTAGAGTTAAAGAGTGGCACAACTACTATTACCCAGATGCACAGGACCTAGCATACCTTGGACCCCATCCCAAGCCTTTCCTATAGTTAAATTTACGTGTAATACTTCACCAACCTACAGGTAATGCAATTTTGTTAATCAATATTAAAACAAGGCAAACTCATACCTCAAAAGTCAAAGCTTGGGCAACTATAGATCTTGTGTAATTCAATTTAATTTATACATCTGCTCAAACACTATGCATTCAGATATTAAGCATTAGCTGGTACTAGCATTTGACCCTCAACAACACACTAAAAAAGCTGGGCACTGTAATATAGGAAAGGGCTTGCAAAGTGATTATCTCAGGAAAGCCTTTGTTTAATCTAATTAGTTCAATGAGTACCAGACAGATCTGCATACCAAAAGGTTGCTGTGATAAAAACTGTCCCATATGTTTCAGTTGTCATGCCTTTTAACCTGTTTCAAAACACAGCTTTTAAGATACCAAAAATACATAATATGCCTTGGCAGACTTTAGTGTAGGTATGCTCCACAGCTTCAAGCCATCACATTCAAGCCATTGTGGGTGAGGGAGGAAAGACAAGGGGAAGAAGCTGTCCAGAATACTATTAAAATGGAATATTATTATAATGGAAAGTAACTGTAACTTAGAAAGTAAGGTGGGAATCACACTGAAAATGACTGATGTCTTCTGCTCTAGAGGGTCTTAGTGTAAGAGACATACCCTCACACTGACTTGACAGGCTACAGAAACTCACTGCCTGTTTCATAAGAAATATGAATGAATGCTAACGAAACAAAATGTTAATACAAAACAGTATGTCTTTACAGGTCACTATCCCATAAGTTAAAATGTGCCTAACCGAACAACTAGGAGTTAAATCATTTCAGTGGCATGCTGTTGTTTTAGTGCAAGCATCTCAGACAGCCTGGCTTATGAAGAGACAAGTAAAAGTAGATTGAAGAGCTAAGAGGGAGAGGGCACAAACAAAGTTTAACATATCTTCAGCCTTAAATGTGCCCAATGTGTTGTAATAACAAGTTTCCCTTATTACAGCTTATGTGTTATAAACAGTAAATTCACCAAAGGTCATGACTTCTCCTTAGTTTTCAAAGAGAAATCTGACTTCATTCTGAAGCTTAATCTCTTAGGTAAGTACATCTGCTTCCGATCTGAAATAAAAACTGGCCTAGATTCTCCAGTGGATGTAAACATTGGTATTGTTCCTGCTCATTGCAGGGAGGTTGGACCAGATGACCCTCAAAGGTCCCCTGCAACCAAAAATACTCTGTGATTTATGGCACTTATGGATTGCTGCTGCCTACTGTGATTGAGACTTGTAGCAGCAGTTTCATCCAGCAGTGGTTTCCTGGCTTTAAGATCCCCAATTTTCTTCTTATTGAAATGGTGGTTAACAAATTAGGACTTCAGTAGCCTGAAGTCAGTTTGGTAGTAATACAAATTAGCAGCGTTCCCACACAGGTTTCTGCATAATTTCCCTCCTATTTTGGTACCAGCAAGAAAAAAAAAATCATTTAAGTATTGAAGGTGAGTTATTATGGCATGAAGAGAATGACTGCCTCTTATGCAGCAGCTTGCTCCACAGCCTCTGCAAGGAGCCCAGCAAGCAAGCAGACATTGTGTTATGCCATCAACCAGCTGCACAGGTCTGTACTGCCCTGCCTTGTCCAAGCCATGGCCTTTCCACACTCACAACACAACTCAACTCCAGCTGAATGGCAGCTGGATTAAGAAACAAGATCAGAATGTGCTGTATAGTGCTATATACTCTGAGTAGGAAAACTATTTTATCAAAAGCTTAAACTAATCATTAGCTTTATGAGATAACTAAACAGATATTACTGATCCAACAACAGACAAACCGATCCAACAAGAAGGGCTTCAGAAAAACCTATGAACGCTTTCAAGGAACATCAGACTTTGAGACATACTGGAAAACCCAAGAGCACAAAACCAATGTGATCATTAGAGAAAGCATTGAGTCTCCCATGTATTTGAAATACTAGGCTTTCATAATCTCCTATTTTATATTACAATGCTGAGTTGTCCATAGGAAGCCAAACATTTCAAGACACAAAACCATGCAAAAGAGTTAAGTCTTTAGCTACCTAAAACACTTTTCTGGAAACTGGAATTACTTATTCCAGACATCCATTAACAGAGTCATGTCTTGAAGGGTTTCTGCAGTCCACAGCTCTCATCAACACTCAGGCAGCTTCTCCTTTCTCCACCCATAGGCCCTGGAACTTCCTTTTACTAGGCTCATCTACTTTTTGCTCTGTGATGACATCAAACTAAACTAAGGCTAAATTTGACAGGACTGCTCGTAATAACAGGTTAAGACTATAATCCCAGGAGAAAAAAAGTTTTAACCTCTAGATAGGACTCTGTCCCATCCAGCATCATTTTAAACGTGTTCAAGTACCTAAAATGCATTTACTATGTGTGTCAGCTACCTCAGCTAACTCGAGGTGAGCAGACTTGCCAAAATTTGGACTAAGGCAGCTGATGGTTGAAGGCAAACCTGCTGGTGTTTAAAGTGAAAGAACAAAAAAAGTGTTTTCCCAATGCCCATCGATATTTTCCTTTACTTCAGATCCACTGAGTCCTACATAAGATGACTGAGTATTTAAAGTCTCTTAATCCTGCACAGTTTGGGACAAAAATGTTTATTTAGGATAATTATGCTGTTTAATATATAAGCCTAAAAGTGGATTTTTTTTTTAAAGTGTGCAGTAAATTATCTATTGACAAATATTCACATTAAAAAATTCAGGAACAACTTACCACACTTTTCTCATCAATATTTATCAAAACCATTTTGGCAAAAATAACAAGACAAAAAGCTGAACTTTTTTTTTTTAAAAAAAGGATAGTAGGATGGTAGCATAGCAAACTACTTACTAAAATTATGCATCATGAGACTACAGCAGAGTTTACTGGCATTCCCAAAACTGCAAGATGTGTTCTGGTCACAAAACCTGACAGGTGTATGTTAAATGAGGCATACGACATCACTATACACAACTAAGTTTCAAGATAAGGTAAAGTGGGATGATACCAAATTTCATCCAACAGAGATGGAATTGGATTCCCGGATTTCAGTTACTTGTTGCATTTAAAGCTTAGTACATGCCTGTAAGCAATGCATCCAGCTGGTCAGGTCTGACAGTAATTATGACTCAGAGCAGAACAGCAGCTGACTTCATCAGTTATTCCTACAGGTCATGAGAAATCTTACTTTCTCTTACTTGAGAAACCTAACTAGTCTTCAGAAATCTTTTCACATTTTTTCACAAAGCCTCTAATTTTTGCTACTTCTTCTTAACCTTGCTTCCAATACCTTTTGAGTTAAATTGCATATAGCACTTCATCCAGAACTAGACATTTACCATTTCATCCTGATTTGAACACTCTCCCTTTCTTTCTTCCAGAAAGTATTCTTTTATGCTAATATCCATATAAGCAGAGCAGTATGCTTTTGACTATGACCACGCCTCCTGATATCAAAGAGGTGCCAAAAGCTCCCCAGAGTTATGAGCCTTCAAGTAAAGGGCAAAAGTCCATCCCTACATGATTCTTCTTGTATTGAAAAAACTGCAAGAGAAATTTAAAAGTAGTTTTAAAACTCTAGGAAATATTTATACTTATGAGATTAAGCCTAATTACTTCCATAAAGTCACTCCGAACATGACCAATTCCTTTCTATTAGGTCAGTGAAATTAACTTAGGTAAGTGTTAAGGCTTTTCTTGCTATTTAGCACTAATTTACTGCTATATATAAACAGTACCACAAAATATCCTATATGCTCATTGAACTGTAAACAGATGATATACAAATAGTGATAGTGTGGTAAAGGTTCCCCTTATGATCCTCAAAATCACCATCCCCACCAAGCAATGGTTTGGAATGTAAAAAAAAAAAATAAAACAAATGTCAGCTGTGGTCACCCATCTCAATGAGCACACACTGTGATGCTAAGCTGGATGTATGTTTTGTCCTCTTGTGGCCAAAGTTTAGGAAGCTTCTCTCATGGCATGTAACAAGACAGTTTAAGAACCTTCATATTCATAATTTTCACAAGCCTTCTAGAAATATAAGAACACAATTTATCCTTATCCCCAAACCCTTAAAAAGCCTTACTTCTTGAAAAATCTGTATTTTGAAAACTATCTTAGCTTTCCCTGCATGTTATTAATCCCTGCCTGCCAGAAATACACTGAGTAAACGAGCTAAAGAGCCATTTTGAAAAAACTCCTTTCAAAAACAGTAGTTATTTTTGCCATCTTCTATTCATAAGAAACCAGAGGGTTTTCAATTCAAATATCATAACGACTCTACACTTGAGTAGCACTTTCAGAACTACTGCACAAGTTTACTGCTCCTGCTGGTGGTGGCAAGAGATTCAGGGGTTCTTTTTTGTTTGTGGGGGTTTTGGTTGGTTGGGTTTTTTACCTCAATATTTGAATTTGAGAACCACTGCACAGATTTGCAGAAACGCAAGTGTGGAATTTCTTGCAAAATTTTCATTATGATTATACTGATCCTCCCTTTAGCTCTTTTTGTTAAATTTTGAGACATTAGCGCACTAATCCATTCTACTGGGCCTTCTCTCCTGTACAGTACAAGAAGCATCTTCAGTAGGTCATGCCTCATGGTATTATCTGATGTGTTTTGTCATTTAGTGATGCTACATATGACTTTATCCCTCAGGCACATCTCCAGTTTCAAAACTGGTCCTTCCGAACGATTATACGTTTTGATCTTTCTGAAGTCCGACACCCACTTAAAAACTAACTTGTCATGCTCCCTGCACTGTCACACATTTTTAACTACTCCAAACTTTCTCATTTATGCAAGGTTGTTTTTTTTGCACATATTTTACCACTACTGCAATATAGCTACTGGTACCTGTCTGTAGAATGATGTTAAATTAAATGCTCTGTGACCAGTATATGTCCACCACTCAATATAAGGTAATAAATACTTCTCTGGGCAGTTTGTTTCTTTAACATAGACAGGGAATGTTAAAGCAGTGTCAGCAGACAGGATGCACAAAGCTGAGATTCTCATCATAGCACTTTGTAAGTCTAACAATGAAAGCAGCAAGTCTGTCACATCCTCAGGTGACCAAAGGTATGGTTGTGCTACATTTAAAGGCATAACACTTCCACCCACAGAGGTCCTGAAGCAGCTCTCATTATTTGACACTACAACTTATTCCTGCCACCCTTATCCTTTTGCGCTGGGAAAAGCCACCTACATTAATTGGCAACTGTGTTAATGAAGTCATAGACTATGGAAAGTCTGTCGTCACAACAGTCACACAGGCAACCCGAGGCTCAGAACTGCAACTTCTTGTGTGCCTTTCTACTCTTCTTTACAGCACCTCAGCCACTGAGAGATGGCATTTCATTTTCAGTCCTGCTCCAAATCCATCTCTCATGGGACACGCAACACTCTAAACAGTTTTAGCACTTCTTCTTTACTAATACTTTTTTTTCCCACTGCTCTTGCCTTCTCCCTGCACTTCCATGATCTTTAAAAACAATTTTTGTTCTCAGCCCTGAAATCTGCCCCTCCAGATCCAAGAAGCAAATAAGTACCACGCATGTTCCCAAGTCTCCACCCTTCTGCTAGCTGTGATGGTAGCTATGCATTTCACATCTCATCTGTGAGCAGGCTACTCACAGCAGCTTGGTGCAGAAAGCAGTTGTCCAAAAAGGATCTCCTTCCCTCAGCCAAAAAAACTTAAATATCAGCATTTCTACTGTCTAAAGAAGTTTTTTCACAAGATGCCAGAACTGCTGATTTATTTGTAGAAGTTATACAAACAATTTGGATATGCCAACTTAAGCGACACACATTCAGCTAATGCTAGAAGCACCTGCATCATGGAACTATGTTGCTGGCTCCTTTAAGATAACATTAATCTCCATTCAAGGAAAGGTTCATCTTCCCTCCGTTATTTCACATAAAGTGACATGCCACTTAACAAGTAGCATGATACAACACTTTTTGGTCAAGGGTGAACACCATTTGAACTGAACAGCAAGTTCACCTGACTGTCAAATAACAGCTCAAGCAGATTTAGTAAATCTCAGTTTTGGTAGGCTCTTTAAAATTGCTGTACAAACTGGCTATGTTCAATTAACAATTGCAGCTTCATTTCTGAAGTCTTCGGGTGTGAAGAACTGTATTGTGCGTAACTCTTTAGGTTTTTGAGATTACAAAGACATCAGCTGCATGATTAGTTAATTTGAAAAAAGTGACTGGGGAGAAATTCCAATGAAACAATGCTCCATGATAATATTTAAAACTGCTATTCCACCCAGTAAAGGAAATCCTTTCTCCAGTTTCCCATAAACCAAAGGTCTTAAGTCTTCACTAGCCTCAGTGGATCCTAATGCAATTTGCAGACAGGCTCTGCTTCCAGTTTAATCAGCAAGCATTAAAATTATGAGGTGAACTAGGTGTCTAATTTAGCTCTGGCACAATGCAACCCTAGGAAGGGAAAGGCCATGCCTTGAAAAAACTTCATACAACCAGCTGGACTTCTCCAGTGCTGAGGACTGGATATTTGTTTCCCCTAACTCCCCTGGTCTATCAAAGCACAAGGCCATCAGAACTAACATGGGAAACCAGCAGGCACTTGAAGCATAACTACCATTGACATACATAGCAAGGTGTCAGTCTTCTGCTAAGGCAGCTCTGAATTCTCAGCAGTAATTGCTAGCAGCTAGTTCGATAAGCTTAATACTCTTCCTTCCAAAAATGGCCTCTGAATGGGGAGCCTAATGCAATTAGTTCAGCTGCAGCTGAACTAATTGCCTCAGGGCCAAGTCTACCTAACCATGAAGACTACAGATCATCATTCTGACTCAGCAAATTCAGACCTGTTTTGTTTCTTTTACATAAAGCTTTTTCCCACAAATGTTTGTTTTACAGTGGCACATAGTAACATTGTGCACCCTTTGCAATCACATTGTCTCTAGCAATACCAATAGCATCCAGTATCTCTGAAGACAGGGAAGGGCAATATCAGCTCCTCCACTCAAGTGACAAACTTCAAGCATCCTGCTGCATTTATTCACGTTTTACTAATTCAAACTGGTCTCTGCTGAAGGAACAAACTCTTTAAATAACCAAGATTCTTATGTCCGGCTCATGGCTTCCAATGAACTTCTTTAAAGGACCAGTGCCATTGCACATCTCACTGTAGCACATCTCAGCTCAGCATGACTTTCTTTCCCTCTAGAGCCAAGTAGGGGCTCACAGACCAAGCCTTGTTAGGGCAGAAGCCAATTACATTTTTAATCAAAACCCTGCAACTCACAAGTTTCTCTTATTGTAGAATGCAGGTTTAAGCAGAGTAGGGAAGACAAGAGCTTCAGCTAGCCTGAGATTAGCAAGACTCAGGGAAATGCCTGTTTCTCCATTGGAGAGAAGTGACTGAGAAGAACATCACAAAAACGAAAATGAACAAAGCACCATGAAACAAAAGATAGCATGAATTACCAAAACTCCCACAGATAGGGACTTAGTCTTTCTAGAGGAAATTTTGAAAGATGCATAGAAGTTTCTCTGTTCCCACTGCTCCACTTTCCTAAGCAAAGTCTGTATCTGTTTTTCTCACAGTATACCATCACTTGGTTTCTCAGCACTTTCAATAAACTAGGTAGCTTAAAGGAGCATTCTATCTCCAATTCTGATGGAGAAGAGAAAGTAGACTACTAGGAAGCAGCTGTGCTAGGACTGTTCTCCAAAAACCCGCTTGTCAGTCCCATTAAGGATGATTCATTTAAATTAGTTTGTCACAGGAAATACAGGAAGAATTATCTGAAAACCTTTATAATTGAGGATAACTTTAGCAGCATTTCCAAAAAAAACCTACCTGAGACAATATTTAGAAAAAACTGGTGCAAAAATGAAGTCTGCTACTAACAAGTAGCAGACTTGTTTTTCACACTTTCAGACCTGATAGTACCAAACACTGGTTAGGAAGATGAAGTGAAACCTCTTACTGAGGAGTCCTACACGTTGAAAACCAACCATACACCTCATTTCAAAGTTATGTTATGAATGTGGCTCCTTTATGTTACATACATATTCAAGTCTGTATACCAAGACAAGCAGGTTGACAGCCAAGTTCTACCATGCTCTCTAACCTATTAATTTCTTAGTTTTATTTTATTTCAATTATTTTATGTTTTTTCCTTTTATGAAGGAAAGGGATGACTCAAAACAGAAAAAAAAATTTATACCAGCAGAATCCTAATTATCCTTTATGTTTATTCACAGATATAACAGCACAGCTTATAAACAATGCTCCCAGTTCCCCTTCAGAACAAACATGCATTACACTTAATATTTATATGCACTTTTGTATGTTGTACTCATAGACTTGATACCAGTAGTAGCTTTCTCTAGATTAATAGCAAGTTGCTATAGCCCTGCTACTGGGGTGACATTTTTGAATATGTATCCATTCCCTTTGAAATCTTTCACTCTAACCAATACAGCATGAAATTGGAGTGGAGGTTGGTTTTGTTTGGGTTTTCCTCTTGTTTTTTGGGGGGTTGGCATTTTTTTGGGGTGGGGGGTTGGGGGCAGAGGGCGGGGAATAACTCATTTTATTGGTATTTGAACAGTTTAGAGCAGTTATCTAATTAGAGGAGCTCAGAAAAGTGATCAAACAATATACAGTCAGAATCCAGAATCAAAGTGTAGAAGAACAAACAATTTTAGGCAGTCAAACAGCTGTCTGTCAAAATCACAATCGAGTTTGATGTGCGATGCTTTATGCACATAATTAAGCTAAACAGCTTTCAAGACAGCTTTCTTCCTTAAAACTGAAGTAGTGTGCAGTTACTAAAACACCACCTTGTTGTTGAGCAACTATTATTAAAATAAGCCATTAGCTGTCACAAAGTATTTTTCACAGAGTAAATATTTTCAAGTATTTAAACAATTGCATCATGGCAAAATAGTCCAATGGAAGCCTAAACCAAGCTATTTTAAGTTATTTTATTATTTTAAGATATATTAAGATCAGGAATCTCTGACTCCTTAATTTGGAGGTTTCTGAAATACACTACTAGGTTTTCCTAGAAAATGGGAGCATTTCCCTGTGCACTGAGAATTGTCAGTTGTTTTTGCTTGACAAGACTAGGGTCGAAGGCAGACATTGTTAAGCTATATTTTCTGGCCTACATTACAGAGGTCCACAATTTTTGATTTATTTGTCAACTAAAACGAACATTTATAAAATACGGTTTTGGAAATTAAAAAACCCACTCTGAATACTAAGTGGAGGATAACCAAGTCATAGGGATAAACTTCAAGACCTTAATCCACAATAGCATGTGGAAGAGAAGGATATTCAGTAGGGGGAACACACTTGCTGTGAGAGGAAGACTTGTTCTAACCTCTGGCCTATTTTTATACAGCCAAAAAGTCCCTTCTGAGTACAGCAGTGCCTGAAGACATCTGCAGACAGCCCCAAGTATACCCAAAGAGAAATTCTACAGGAGGAACTGCAGTATTTGGCTGCACTGAATTCTTAAATTGTGTTTACTGAATTCTTAAATTGGGTTTGCACAGTAGTCTTACTGTTCTGGAACATTTGATAGTCATGAATTATACAAGTAAAACGTCTGGACAAAAGGCTGTGCTTTCCAGGAAATGTACCTTGAAGGGACAAAAATCCAGAAAACGTCACCAGACTTGGCAATCAGGGAGGAGCCAGACTCTCCACAAGGCTCAGAGGGTAAAAAGGCAGTTTGGCTTGTTATTCCCCTTACCTAGTTACTAACCAGTATATCAGGGTAGGTTATCCTTTCAGTCCTCTAAAGCTGTTAAACATCACTGAATTCCACAAACCAAAATTAACTAGAATAGTAGTATAACAGAGTAATCATATCAGAAAGTAAGAAAACAGAATTAACTACATTGGCATGTAAAGATGTCTACTGACTTCCAAGAGCAATTGTTTTGATTATGTACATAACACCTGTCTATACCAAGACTTTGTTCAAGCCCCGAACTTCTTCCATTCTGGTTGAGAATTTTTATATCTCTTCACACAGAAAAAAACAAGTAGTCTCAGAATAAGCAAATAAATGTACAGAGCACTGTCATTTATGGAAGTATATAAGTTTTCTTCCCCCATGGGACCCTTCCAGCTATCATACCTCTGCGTACATATAGCACACAATGCCTACAAAAACAGGGCTCAGACGTTTGACCAGATGTACAAGTATTTGGTATCTTAATTTGGATAGCCACATCCAATTGTTGATACACAAAAACAGACCAGACTACAATTACAAAGGTATATACAACACCAGTGTTTACCATTATAGCAGGAGATAGCATCTGAGACACCTGATTAGCTTTCAGTAACTATTTGTTGACCCATTTTCCAGGAAAATCCCTCCTCCATTCATTTAACTGTTTCTAACTCAGAATTTCACATAGGCATATTTGTAAGAGGTGATACTAGATGATTTAGGCTCATGAAAGCTACTTTTGCAGAGCCAGCAGAGGGAGTACAGACATCATTTTACTTATCAGCTGTGAAAGAGATACCTTGTAAGAAAGCACTAAAAGAGCTGTGCCTGCAAACCTAATGCGCTTAATTTAAGGCATGCCAAGAACTTCCTCAGGCTTTCACAGACATGTATGTCAATGGACAGTAGACTTGGTGTTTTGTTTCTGATCCTCAACCAGCTGCCACATCTCAAAATCTCATACTTGAGGCAGGAACAATTCTAACAGTACTAACAAGTACCATAAACTTGATGCCTTGTATGCAAAAAGAAAAAACAAAAAAGAAAAACAAACAAACAAAAACACATCAAAAAAACCCAACCAAAACTGTTATTTAGTTACAATTTAAGATAATCAAGTTTTTATTCCTATGGATTCTGCTGTCAGTTTCAGAAAAGCTAAACCCTTTCAGTTATTCATTTCTTGAAAAGCAGCTTCATCTAGAAGACAAGCTGAGAAACTCAGAGTTTAAGACGACCCACAAGCAAAGGAGCCAGGAAGGCACAGAGTGGTGTTGGACTAGAAGGCAACAAACAGCAAACCTTTCTGCTGGCATTCACAGAGGCACACATCCACTGGCAAAGCTGGTTTTACACATCCTCTGAGGCAAGAGCTCTGCTGCTTTATTTAGCATTTCCATTGATCAGCCTGCTTTGGAGTTGGCACTTACGACTGAACAGTGTTGACACAGTGGCGGCTGTGGAAATGGTTTTTGCAAGAGGAACAGGCTTTAAGCAGACAGATTGATAGCTTTTTGCCATCTCATGGAGGTAAGTGCAAAGCTCTAGGCCAACATGAGACAACATACCTTCCTGGCAAAAGCTCCACAAACAGACACTCCCTTCTTTTTTAGACTGCAAAATTCCAGGGATTTTTTTTTAAATAAAATCAGCCTATCCCAACCTGTTGGTAAGAAGCTAGGTTAATACAAAATTCTTGCCAATCTTCAGCTTTTTTGAAATCATTTTATTGGATGGCTATTTCTGAGTTTCACTATTTAAAAGTCTGCATATGAAAAACTCACACAAGTGAAATAAATGCCTTTGTCTCAAAGTTTCCTCTTGAAGAGCAGCCAAACACTCCTCCTCCCAAAGAAAAGATAAATTTCCATCATCTTAAACTTCATATGAACTTTAAAAAGCTTTCACAGCTTGAATCATTAGATTTTGATTACTACTTACCAGAAAAAAATGTGCCTGGAGTTACGTAATTTAGCCTTCACTTGTTTTAAGTTTTAAAAATAGAAGAACCATCCTTCAGTAAGTTAGACGGCTGCTTCTAATCCCCATCTACAGGAAAGTGGTGTTCACTTCTCAGCTTTTCAAACAGTAGATTCACAAAATTATTAAGTCAGTCCACTCTGAACTGGTTCCCATCTTACAGAGCTTACATGATATTTTATAGCTCTTTTACCCCTAGCATGCAACGAGACCACCTCACAGTTTTGCTGTTGAATATCAGGGTTCCTTCCAGCAGTGTTCTCTATTTGTGTGCTGTGCTTGGTTGGTTGGTTGCCAAGACTCTGGCCAGGCTGCTCAGTACATTTTATGTAGAGCAACCACAGCAAGAAAAGCCATGCTTTTTTCATCACAAATATGGTGATGATCAAGTATCCAGATGCATCCGAACCACTCTGATCATCCGTCCCTTCTCCAAGTTATTGCAGTCTCTTGTGACTGTTTCTGCAGGTATATGAGAAGCTTATCCAGATAGGAAAAATGCTGGTTTTTGGGCAGACTGGTTATCTAACCAGACTCACCATACAGATAATCCAAAACAAGTGCCAACTCAAAACATGGCACCTGAACCTGCTTGAGTCAAACAAATATGAAACCATACTTACAGGAAATATACCACAATTCTAATTCATCCTGCAACTGGAGCCTTGTTAATCTCCCAAATAATTATGTTTATAACACCCTTTACATTTGAGAGGCTGACATTAGGCTTCTAATCAGCAAGTTAAAACACATGATCCATTTATATAGACTAAGTAGGGTGGGGGGGAAAAGGGCCGAAAAGCCCCTTCAATCTGAGTATATTTGAAGAATCCTTCTTCTCAGTTAAGTGCCTACAGCAAATTCCACAGAACTTTACACTTTAAAATTACTAGAGCTGCCTTTATGGATCTACAGAGGCTTGTTGTTATCTCCATTTTTAACCTGAAAAGCTAAATACCTTTCATTTAGTACACAGCTGAACAATTACTGATTTCAGTATTAATCACTCCCCGAGATTTAGTACTTCAATCGTTAGTAACAGACAACATGCAGCAGATGCAAGAGTTTTTTAGAAGTCAATATTGAAGTTGTGCCCTTCTCCATGCCCTGCTTTTACCACCTGGAGGGCCTATCTGAAGTTCTGACGACTGTGTGCATTCCATGGTTCAAGTTTACATTCCTCCCATCATATGCAAGATTCACCTGACCAAATGGAAACACCTACATTTAAGATAAGCACTTCAGGCTTTTTTTTTTTTAAATAGGTAATGGATACATTATAACTTCTATACCAAAATATTCAATTTAGCCACTTAGGACAAGATCTAAAATAGTTACATGAATCTCATCTTAGATGTGCTTGTGTCACTTCAACAGAAGAGGCCCAGAGTGACCAGTTTCAGTTTTTAAGATGCTTATGTAAGCTGCCAGGATTGCTCTGCCAGTCGGCTAGGCTGAACTCACATATCAAGCAGCTGCACTACCATGTCAGAGCAGGCACACGCAAGAGGAAGGATGTGGCTTCACAGTTAGTTTAGGAATATCCGAGCCTGTGCTACAGTCAGAAAGTACAGCCCTGCGCCAGCACTGCCGCTCACCTGACCTCAAGGTCGGGGACAGCCCTAGATGAGAACCAGTGACAAGACGACAGCAGCAACGCCTGCAGTTCCTCCTGAAGGTCACATGGTGATGAGGACTGTCCCCTTCCAGCTCAAGTCAATCATGGAAGCTCTTCTCCACACCCCCACACTCATCCTGGGAAACAGAAGTGCCTAACTCCACCTTCTCTGCAAGGCCCGACTGCAGAGCCGTCACCAGGGTCCCACTTTAGCCTTCCCCCTTCCAGGTTAAGCAAAGCCATCTCTCTTCACCTCTCCCCACACACTATAGGATAGTCCCTTACCAACTTAGTGATGTCTCTGCCAGCCTCTCTCTGTCAGGAGAGGTGCAAAACAGGGCACCATTTTGGATGTGGCCTCAAGAGCATGACTGAGGGCAATAACCCACTGGTCACGCTCTTGCTCAAGCAGTCCAGTATGGACCAGTCCTTGCCAGCACAGGAGAGCCCTTCAGCTGGCTCAAGCTCCCTGCCAAGACCTTTCCTACAGAACTCCTCCACTCCACCACATGGTAGAGGTTCCAGGCAGCAGAGGCAGCCCCAGCTCTCCTTTTCACTCTCAACCCAGGAATTTAGACCACACAGCAGTCCTACCCCCATGTAACCATTTTCAGCTACTGGCAACTGTGGCAGTGAAGATGAAAGTCCATCAGAAGGATTTTTACTTTGCCAGCTCAGTGGTGCAGAGAGGGGCCTTTGGCAACTCCTCATAGAAGCATGAAACTGGCCTGTTCTATGATCACTGCCTCAAAGTAACATTTACTTCATGCAGTTCAAAGCATTTTGCCCATGGTTATATACATAGCTTTATTCTCCATATTAATTTCTGTAGCTTTAGATTTGACAATAGAAGGAGTCTATGAAAATTCACTGTTGCAGTTCTGGAGATGTCCACTCTGGAAGATGTTACTACTGTATCTTCCCAGAAAACAAAGTACTCCCCTCAAGCATCCACTCCTTGTATTTTTCCATCTGGTAAACTGATTTCCTGTGCTACGAGGTTGCTTAAGTTTACAACACAGCTTTAGGGTATCAAGACTTCATACAAACAAGACAATCTTTTCTAAACAATTGTGCTAATACAGTTTAAGAAGTTGCTGTCCAGTGTCCAGCAACACCAGGATCAACACAGGAAAAAGAATGCCATATGTGAATTGTTCGCTCACAAGCAGACTTAGCATGTCATGGCTAGGCTTCGCGAACGAAGATTTGGGAAAGGCTCTATCCACATCTGCTACAAGCGCGCTGGTGGCTAGGTGGTATATTCTGCAAGACACGGTTCTTTCTGCGTTGCCTTTTCTCGAGAGTGATCCTGAACCTGCCACTGGCTGCCGCAAGAGAGGAGCCCCGAAGAAAAGACACAAGGAGTCCCTGAAACAACATCTCAGCCTTGACCATATTGATCAGCATAACTGGTCTACTCTGGCCTCAAATTGGGAGGCCTGGAGACACACCATCTATAATGCTGCTGTTTCCTTTGAGACTTAGCATGTACCACTGCTTTATATGCTAAGTATTTCATTTTGGATGTGCATGCGTACTAAAGCTCTTTCAAAAGGTTCCCATAACCTGGTATGCAACCTGAGAGCCTGCCCATCTGAAAGGTAACTCCACTAATAGTAACCAACACATAAATCCAGAAAGCAAGAGATCATGCTTTCCTCAAATCCTAGAGAATTTAGCCCTTTACTACCAAATCTCAATTCGCTTTAGAAATACAGTTTTAATTTAGGAACAAATCCTTAGGTCTGCAGTCACCACAGCCAGATCTACCTATTACCACAACACATTTGAAATTAGACTCTGTGAAGATGTTTCACTATGCAAATCAAGCTCATTTTAGAATGTGAAAAATCACTGTCACATGTGGATTTCAGAGCAGAAGTAGGTGAACACAAGCTGAAACTATTTGCGTTATTAATGAAGCAGAAGCAAAGTAGTTGTATAGCCAGTGGTAAAGCACCTTTCCTACCCTCCCCAGCTGTCACTCTGAACTATGGATATTTGAAAGCCACCTGGCACAGATCCTGACAGCCAGTTTAAATCATTTCATGTTTCATACAACCTCACCAGAATGAGGCTGCTAGACACTGCTCTAATTTAAGTATTGATTTGCACTGTATTCAATAAGCTTCATGAAATTTTGCACCAGCTTCATTCCCAAGTGAAGAAAAATTGGCAGACCCAAGCAACGTAAAGCAATTTGAAGTGCCGTATCAACGTTAACTGCAGTAGCACCTGGATGGAAGTGAAAAACTCCTGCTCAATATGCATATTAAGATCCTGATTTAGTCTCTACTGTATCTAAATAACCAGAAGAGATTAAAAAATACCACCCTTTCTCAGATAGTTTAAGGACTAACCATACCTGTAATCTTTTCCGCCCATTTCTTGTTACTATCTACTCAGCCTTATCTATGTAAAACCCTCAGGAAGCAAATCTAGACACACAATACAACAAGCACATTTTATTTTCCTCCACTGTGGTATCAGAAACCACCTAGGAATACAGCTCATGTGTTCTAACATTTTTAATATTTTACTTAGTGCAGAGATCCATACGGATAGACACTAACTCTTCTGGAACATCGCTAGTTGAAGGCTGGCATTCAAACCACTCTCCCGTGTACAGTCAGAACAATAGCTTCAAGTTCTCCTATGTCAAAAGGTTAATACTCTCTAGGGAATGGTTTCACATGACAACTGCACAAGGAGGACCATTTCCACACCACCAATCCAAAGACTTGTGCTGCTTCCCTCATGCAAGCCTTGCTTCTCACCTTGAAGAGCCAAGTTTGTGCCCAAGGATTTTGTAACAAAGCATCTACTGGTGCAATGAGTAGATGCAAAGGGGCAGAGATGGCACAAAGGAGGGGGGAGTTATTGAGTAGTCTAAGACAGGGTGGAAATGCAAGTAGCCATGAGGCCACCTCAGCCAACCAATGAAACTTCACACTCACAGTGACAAGCCAAATAGGAAATTACAAATGAAGCTGATTCTGTCCTCACAGTCTCTTGAATTATGCTGATAAACCCAGCATCTCCAGAAGGTCATCATAGAAGTCTGACATAACTTTGGATATCAAAAAAGCATCAAACATATTAACAGAAAAAAAAATCTTTCGATGAGGACTTAGAAGACTCATCTCTTGAAACACCTACCATACAAAACCAAATGTTTTCCAAGCTTTTGGAGAGTGACATCCTTATATTTGCACAGACACAGAGGCAATCCTGAAAGAACCACACAGACAAGCCACCAGTCACTGCTGAAATAACAAGTGCAAAAAAAAGTTGTGTGATCTCTTTGTAAGGGCACTTCCATAATGCTCCAGCAAAAAGAGTACTTGATTTTTCTTTCACTGGTGTATGTAATGTAAAGGTGATAAAGATCATCTTTGATTCAAAATCTTAAAATTAATACTAAAGTTTGAGTTTCAATGAAGACATCAGCAGAAAAAGAGCACACCACTGTGAACCTTAGGTTGAGTCTCAGGAAGTTAGTTGCTTAAAGCAGAGTGGCTAAATCATCTTTTCTGTCTCCAGATGGGGTTTGTTGCTATCAACTATGCAGAGTATGGTACATCCCAAGCCTCCTCTGACCAGACACTGTACACCAAGTGGTGAGAACCCAATAGTGTTGTTTTCCCCGCTGCCACCTTATCTTTCTGTGAATATAAGGGCACAAGTAAGGGTAGCAGATTACAAGTGATAGGCTCCCAGAAGTGTGTTTTAAGAACATGGTGTTTCCTGTGCTCACTGGGAATTAAGGCAACATCCAGCTCATGTGCAGTTTTTAAAAAAAAAAAAAAAAGGAGACGTGAACCACTGAAGTCCATCACAAGTAGGAGGCCATGCAGGTACTTACCTAATTGTCTCCTCCAAAGCAGCATCAGAAAATTGCCAGCAATAAGCCAGCACTACCCCTAGTGCTGAGACTGGTCATGTTTTATGTGGCAAAACCAGCCAGACTGAGTGGCCAGCACCAAAGTTTATCAACTGTCATCCTCAAAATGCATCCATGCACTCTAACTGCACAGCACAGTTGCAAACAGCAGCCAAGGTAGATATACTCTCCTCCTCGGTCCATTCCCCTTCAAAGGCAAGGCTTTGTTATTTGTCTGTCTTGTAATAGCATATTACATTTTATGTCTTAGTGGACAAAAAGAATTTGTATTTATTTTCTGAGCTATTTCTGGACTTTTCAAACTGACTCCTACATTTTCCTTACATTTCTTCTCCCACCAGACCTTTGAAATACCAATGGAGAAAGCCTTATGCCTATTTTACAATTCACCAAAATTAAACTAATAACACTCCCATAACACCATCTGTCATTTAGAGTAAGATTTTTAAATGGCAGCAGAAATAATTTTCGTAATGTTTATTGGAATATGAATAGCTTTAACAGACAGATCCTTTAAAGTTACTGCTCACATAAAGAGAAACTTGTCATGAAAACTAGAAAGTTATTTTTATGAACTCTATTTGAAAGCCTGATAATTTAGAAATAAAAGGCAAATTGGACAATATGATGTACTTGTGCTGAAATTACATTCAGTGTTAATAGGTATAACTGTTCCAAGATGGGTTAGTCTAGTATTTTGCCTGTTGATTTCATGATGCATGTTACCTTCAGAAAATCATCGTTCTATAATGTGTATTAGCATTGCTTACCTCTTCTCTATGAAACTGCCCTGTTTTATGAACAAAAATCCTTTCTTCCTTACTTTTTTATCACTCTGCTTTTCAACTAGTGGACACAGTCTTTTCAGCTAATTGAAGTCTAAGCTAGGGGAACACTAACATTAGTCATTGAAAAGTAAAGAAATCTAATCTTTAAAAAGACAATCTATTTTGAATTAGATTAGTAATTCTTAATGCTTGTCAGAAATACCCACTCTCCACATATACCATCATAGGTTCACTTTTCCAAATAAGCAACATCACTTTGTGTCTGCTGCCTTCCTTGTTCTTCAATCTGTTAATTTTGTAAGGAGAAATAAAAATTATGCCTTCAAAGAAAATTTAACAGGTTTGAATTAAAAAAACCAGATAAACCTACTTGAGACTGTTGCACACACTATAGCAAGTCAGTAGACAGAGTTAATCTTAGCTTTTTAAGCAAAATACTGCAACCCCTAGATTTTATCTAATACTTAATTAAAATACTCTACAGAGAAATATCCTTATCTCCCAAACTGCAACTTTTAGCAAGTTTTATTATTATTATTATTCATTTTAAGTCAAGTTGCAAATACTAGATGGTACAATTTTAAGACTATTATTGCAGGTTTATTGATCCTTTTGGAAGAAAGTAAGCATGCATTTCTACAACAAAAAATCTTACAGATTCAAGCAGTCTTCCTTATTTCTCAAAAGATATTCAGTTTTAAATGCCCTGGACTAATCATGGCTGTTCGTTATTCTGTATTAGATTAAATTTTGCTAACTGAAACCCAACTTCAACTCTGACTAAAATGCACTAATATTTTTTTCTCTTTAAAAACAGAAGAGAACATATATTGAAATAAACAATCCAAACTCTGAAAGACATTTCTGAGGTCACATTTCAGCGGTAAAGAATGCTCAGTGCCATTAATATTTAGTCTACCTTAATGGAAGAAATTTGAGTTAGAAGATACTTTAGGTTATCTTGTCCACCTTATGTCAAGGGAGACTTGTTTTGCCAGGTCCATTTTGAACTTGTCAGCTAATATTAAGTTCCCAGCTCTAAAATCTTAAATATTGGCAAAGTCAATTCTTCCAAACCATCTGTTTTTGAGGTGGCTTCAACAGATTCAGTCTATGTTCCTCCCTTCTTAGTATCTTCATCTTATGACTGTCTCCAGTTTATCATATTCTTCTTTTCTGAATAAATTCAAACAGTAAAAAAAAAAAAACAAACAAGTTCTTTATATTGAGGTCCACAAGAGTGCCTTTCTAAATGAGACTAACTTCTTTAGACTGTAGTGCATTTTAATTGGCAGGATCACTCCCAGATTATTAGCTGAATGAATACTACACAAATGGGGATCCTTTCCTTATACCATTATCTGTATGTAATGCAACTTTGTGTAAGAAACCAATACACAGTTTAGTCAATGCTATTGTGACACAAGTCTTGTTTTCTGCTTTAAGTTCCCAAAGACAACTGTTTAATATGCAATAGTAAGTCACTGTATGTGTGCATACAAAGACCACAGCCACAATTCCCTTTAAAATTAGTTTTGACAGGTATCATTTTAGTAACCTACAGGGAAAGCAGCATTTTTCTTCAAACAAATTGAAGTAATAATGTTGCAATTCAGCACTGAGCAGCATTGATTGGGAAAACCTGCAAGTGGCTGTATACAACACAGGATCCACATTTCCGTCAAATAATCCAACCATGGTGGGTTATCATAATCAACAGTAGGAGTACCAATCAACCGAACCACACAACGATGCTGTTCCAGACCAAAAATTTCACATTCAAGTGTACAAGTTTTCTTTCCTCACTGAATTCAGTGACCACTTTTTCCACTAACACCAAGAGTTTCCATTAATTATGCCATAAGCATTAAAGTCCTAGTACACTGGAAGCTATTTCTGTCAAAATAGCCAATAGTTTAAAGATACACAAGTTTACTTCTATTGGAATTCATTATTGGTGGTGTTTGGAACAAATCCTTGAAATGCTCCAACAAACGGGGGGGAAAAATGGCCCTGGCTGTAGCTACAGCTACCACCTTCTGAATACTGTATCATGAACCAAGGAGTTCCCAAGTTATCTAACAAACACCTTTTCAACCACCTGAAAAACACTATTTCAACTCAAATTCATTAGGACTCATGAATGTTTTGAAGATGCAGAAGCTTTTCCACAGGCAGTGGTTTTCCAAAGGCACACTCATTTCATTCCCCAGCAAATCAAGATTACCAACCACTAATGATGGAGGATGTTTCACAAGTACAGTGGGTTTGAAACTTGATTTCTAAGAAGGGACACGAGTTGAATATTCACCTAGCTAGTCACCCCTCAAGCACTGTGAGGCCACCTATCAGCTACGACATTCTCAGAATGACGGTTTCAGACACAGCGTAAGGTACTACCGCCAGTTCCTTCCGAACACATCTTGAGAGGAAAGCCTCAGCGCCTGAATTTACAAATTCAAGAATATCGTATATAACAAATAGTTAAAGATTTATCTAGTGTGGATCTTAAAATGACAAGAAAAACGCCACGGAAATTTTGCTACTGTGCATCTTTCTCTTCACCCGCCCGCTACAGTTCAAAAAGTCAAACGTAAAAAAGATTTATATGGAGTATGGAACACTCATAGCACGGCACAGACTCCTGTTACAGCTGTGCTAATACGCTGCCCCTCAGGCTGCGAACCCTGGGACAGACTCACCCACAGCTCTCGGTTTCCAAACGCGCCTCCGAGCTCAGGCCGAGCCCCCTCTTGCCCCCGGTAAACACCGCTCGCACCGCCACGCTAAAGGAAACGCTCCCGAGGACCACAGACCACCTCTGCCCGTCAGCTTTCCATGAGACCTTCCTCCCGACATCCTAAATCCTTCCGACCTCAGCCTTTACCGACAGACCGAGGGGCTCGGGGGAAGGTCGGGCGGGCAGCGGCGCGGACACCCGCCCCACTCCGCTCCCCCTCGAGCGGCGAGCACTGACCGCGCTCGGCAGCGGCCAGCCATCCCCCGGCGGAGGCTCCAGCCAGCTCCCAAACTCACGTGGTGCTACATCAAAGGTTACACGCACCGCCGGGACGAGGATGACACCGCCGTGAGAGGCGCTTCCCATCGCGAAGCGGCCCCGCGCGGGGTCAGGCTCACCCGCGGAGCAACGCCCGCGAGGGCTTCTCTTTCCCAGCACCCGAAGCGATGCCGCATCCCTTCCCCGTCCGCGCACACCGGTCGATGAGCAGCCCGGCCAGGCATCGATAAATCAAATCAGCCCGCCCGCTCCGTCGGAGAGCGGCGTACGACTCAGCCGCGGCCAAAAACACCGCCCTGGGGGCGCGGCGGGCGGGCGGGCGAGGGACGTAGGGAGGCGGCGGGGGAGGCTGCGCGGGGGCGGGTGCCGGGCTCCCAGCCCCCGCGGGGCGGCGAAGAAGCGCCAGGGATGTCGGTGTCGTGCTGCCGCATCGGGCTAATCCCGGCTACTTAACCCGGCGGGCGGCGGGGGCTGAGCACCACCTTAATCCGCGGCGTGAGCGCGCCCGCCCGCCCACTGGGGGCTGCAGGGCCGTGGCGTGCCGGCCGTGTCCGGCCGCGGGGTCCCCGACGGCGCGGCGCTGTGCTCCCGTGGAGGCTCAGCTCCGCATCTGCTGCCCTCAAGGTCACGCCGTGCCCCGGCTGCACGGCAGCGTCCAGGTGCGCGCTCCGGTTACCTGCGCCGAGAAGCGGCAAAAGCCTGGGAGCGCGGCACCCAGCCCCTCCGGCCACGCCGCCCCCCTGGCGAGCCCGGCCCGCAGCCCCGCGGGGGAAGCGGAGCAGCACTGCACCTGCCGCCACGCTGCCGTCCGCCCCGGCCGGCCAGCCGGGACCTTAGCCGCCCCGAGCCGCCGCCGTGCTTACCTCGGCGCCGTGGGGCCGACCAGCAACCAGCCAGGGGCCGGGATGAGGCGCCCGTGAACCTGCTGCCGCTCGCTCGCCGAGCGCACAAGGTCCCCGCGCTCCCCGCCCTGGCCGGCCCCGCCGCGCCGCCCCCGCCCTGCGGCCGCGGGAGGAAGGCGGGAGAAGGGGCGGGGGGGGGAAGCGGCGACCGAATTGGGGAGGTAAGGAGGGAGGGAGGGGGCACCGGCGCGGGGAGAGCCGGGGGAGGAGGAGGAGGAGGAAGGAGGGGGGGGGCGCGGACCGCCCGCCCCGCCCCCGTCGCCTCACCGGCAGGAATCGGCGATTTGCCCTCCTCGCGGGCGCTCCCGCCGCCGCGGCCGCTCCCCGGGGACCGCCCGCCTGCTTTCCCCCGCACGCACCGGGCAGTGCCGAGCGCGCCGCCGAGCCCCTGCGCCGCAGAGCACCCGCTACAGGAGCCGGGCGCCACCGGGCAGGGCAGGGCGGGGCGGGGCGGAGCGCGGCGATCCGCCCGCCTCCCGCCTCCGCCCGCCGCGGTCACTCACTTGCCCGCGCCCACCGCGCCCACCGCCCCCTCCCCTCCCGGCGCTGTGCCCACCGGTTCGTGGCGCCCCCCTCACCGCCCGCGGAGCGCCGGCCACGTGACCGGGGCCCCTCGCCCGGCCGAGGAAGGGGGGTCCCGGCGTGCAGCGTCTTCAATGGGGGAGGCGGAGGCGGGGCCCCGGTAGGCACGGCGCCCACGGGGGCGGGGCCCCGCGGCGTTGCCCGCCCGCCGCCGCCGCCACTGGCGGGCGGGAGGCTGACGCGGTTGTTTCCATGACGTCGGCGGGCGGGGCCGCGGCGTTTGATGGAGCCCGGCGGGCTTCGGGGGTCGGTGACTTTGCCACGAGCGGCTCCCGCGGGGCGGGGCAGGGGCGGGGCCACACGGGACGTCGCGTTCCTCCGCCCGTGGGCCGCGGGCCGCCGCCAGCGGGGATGGGGCTGCCTCGCGGGGGCGGGAATCCCCCGGCGGCGGGAGAGGCCGCGAGCTCGCGATGGAGGGGCGGTCGCCGGGCCCGACCGAGGCGCGCCGGTTGCCCCGGTGGGCGGGAGCCGTGCGCGGGGCCGAGCCCGTCCCGGGGGCGGGGCCGGGGCCGGGGGAGAGGCGGGGCCGCCCGAAGGGACCGCCGGGCGCCCGGGGCGTGGTCCTCCCCTGCCCCAGGGGGCGCGGGGGCGCCGTGCCTGCAATGCTGTGCCGTGCCCGGACCGCAGGGGCCCGGGATGGTGTCGCCCCACGGCCTCCCCCTCCTAAGAGCCGCTGGGCGGTGCCGGTGGGAGCCGCGCTGGCGGCAGCTGAGCAGCGGGCGCGGGGAGCCTGGGCGAGACTCTGCTGGAGCTGCCGGGGTGTACTGCGGCGGGAGGTTCCTGTGCGTGGGGCCGCCGGGCGGGTCCGGAGCGGCAGGAACGAGCGCGTCGCTCGCTGCCCGTGGTGAGGACTGGGGAGCTCCGGGTCCAGCCTCTCGTCAGGCGTGCCCGCCTCTCGGGGAACCCTGGCAGCTCCCTTGGGAGAACGGGGAGGTTGCGGAGGCCGCAGGTGTTCAACGCCTCCCAGTCTCCAGCCGAAGGCTCTTCGGTTGGGGAGAGAAAAACAAATGGGGTTATCAGCGTTTGAGCCCAAGTGAGTTCTCTGGGGAGATGCTGGGAATAACAGGGCTGGGAATTAAACTGGAAATGAAAACCCTGATTTAAGTTCTCCCCTTCCAGTGCAGTAGATCTTCCCCCGCCCCCGCAAAGAAAAATACCCATGCATAAGCTGTATGTCATTCCATAACCCCTTTGTGTGGTTTTTTGAGCTGTGTTTTGACACATTTCCCACCCCTCTGTTGGGCATATCGGTGGAGTGACTGGCCAGCTGTGTCCCAGGCTGTCAGGTTCTTTGAGCCTGCATAGGTAATACCCTTCTTTGCTTTTGTTACCGTTCAAATCCCACTGCTGTCAGAAACAGTGCTGCAAAGGAAACGGAGAAGCTTATGTATCACTACAGTGGCAGACCCGAGATGGTGCAGAGCCTAGAGGGTTAAAGCAACAGGATGAAGTCAGCACAAAGCAGCCCACAAAGGCTGGCAAATAAATAAATCATCCTAATTACGTTATTATTATGGCTTGCCTGAGGTTCATTGTCTCTTTCTTTCTTACCTGAATCTCTGTTACATTTTTCTCCTTGTTCGAGAGCAGTAATCAAAGGAGACTGTGAGCACTAAATGGCTTCTGCCCATTTTGATGTTGCTAAAAATACTACCTTACCTCTCCATATCCAGAGGTCAATTGAAAAATCAAAATAATGACGTAAGCAATCCTGCAAGATTTCTTGCATTTCTTCCGAAAAGGAGAATATAAAACTATCTGAACATATATAAAAGAAATTTTCTTTCCTTCTGTCTGCAGTTCAGCACCCTCCTTTGCACTGATGGCTGTAGCTCAGGGAGGCTTCCCCAGGCACTTGGAAATTGCATTTCTTGATACAGCTTGTAGGACTGGCAGATGTGTTCTGCACAGTTCTGTCCTCTCCTAGCTCTAAGGCAGATAAAACTAGCTGTGGTACAACTAAAGGAGATGATGTGTTTAACGCATTGCAGTTTGGGTACGTGTCTGTACCTGCTTCTGCTTGTCTTGAGGAAAGGTAGGTATATTGTGCTTAAGTTCTTTGTCTATGAAATAGGAATACTGTCCTATTTTCTTCACAGGAAGGAAGCAAATGTGGGAAGGGTACATATCAACATCAACTTTTTGTGATACTGTTATACTAGCATTCTCCAAGTGGATACATTTTTCAAGGCATAATAGTTACTTAATGCTCCTCTTTCACTGTTATACAGGGTTAGCAAAAAACATGCAGCACCTTGACTGAAAATAAGAAATTTCTTCTGTCTCCACAGAATCTTCTTCCTGAGGATTTAAAAATGTTTTCCAAATTAATACTCCATCTCCCACACTCTTAATAATTTTTTTTTTGGTGAGAAAATAGGTGCTCCTGCTATTTCTAAAGGTTAATACGTGTAATTGACTAACAGAAAACATTCCATGTAATGTAGGTCTCCAATGGTATAAAGCAAGTAAAACCAAGATGCACAAAGGAATATTTCTGGAGATCTTTCATTTAACTTTTGAGGAAACATTACTGTTTCAGGAAAATTCACGGTAGTTTTGCAGACATTTTGAAAAGGCCAGGCTTGACAAATAAGTGCCAACACCTCACCTTATTCTATGACTACCACTCTACAAACACAATCATGATACATTGTAACAGATGAAGAAAATGTGTCGCAGAGAATTTAAGTGGGTTGCCTGTATGTAATGTACTTACTATGAGACTTTTAACATAAAGAGTATGAATTTGGAGAATTTGGACTGTTACAATATTTGGTGAAAAATTAATAAGGTGATGAAAGGTCTGAGGGACCACCTCACCATCCCATATCAACTAGGGGCCTTTTGGCCAAATCTCATGATGGGCATGATCTGAGAAGAGAAAGTAGAAAACAGACTTTTCATACTTTGTGTATAGATCTTAACTTTATGGAAACTGTTTTCTCGGCTATTCTGCTAGTGCTGATATCGTTTAAACTCAGTCAATTTATTAAATTGCATGAAAGTGGAGAGCACAGAGAAAGTGTGAGAAGTCAGGAAAATATTTCTATTTGAGCAGGGAGAGATGAGTGTCTAAAGTTTCCACGGGTTTTACAGAACCGAATGTTTTCCATACGAGCTACACTTTTCCCAGTCGTCTTTCTCAGCTGTGACCACTGTTTGACCACGTTCTGCAGTCCACCCTAGAGAAGATTCCTGTTCTCCATGCTCCTGGCTGAGGTCCTGCCCTGATTCCCGACAGGCCCTGAAGGCTTCGTCTTGTGATGTTTCCACTATCCTACATCCTAAAAGATCAATCTGTTGCCTAAAAGACTAAACGGCCACCTAGATAAGCAAACAATAGACCACTCACTCGTCTTGTAGGTGCCACAATGACCAAGTTGCTCTATTGTTCACCCCTGCAACCTAGGAATGACCTTGTGAAACAAAACAATATCACCATTTCATCCTGAAATCGTTCACCCCACCCTTAGGGAAGAGACCTATCTGTAAACATTTGCACTTTTATCAGCTCAAAATTCTTTTTCTTGATTGTTCAGGAGCTCAGGATTTGTGCATGATATGTTTCCTCTTGTGAATGCATATGATAATTTAAAATAGCTGATTTTATTTTCTCTATTCAGTTTCCCTCCCAACATTTTTTAATTTTTTTTTTTGCTTTTACTTTTATGTTCTTCTACTGTGATAGTCTTGTGATACTGCAGGATCAGAAGGCTGAAAGTTTGAAAGAATAAGCAAAGAAATGTGAGAAGTAATAGTTATTGCACTGAACTTAATATGTTAACTGTTTTTTCTTTACATGCTCTTTTCAGGTACCACTGCAGCCCAGCACCATTGCAGTCCTAGACAAGATGAAAGAGCGGAACGATATTTCATGAACAAGGGCACAATGTCTACATGCAAAGAAAAAACAAACCAAAGCACAAATCCTGGAATTGATGGAGAATCTGACCAATTAAAAGACTTTGATCAGGCATGAGAGAGTAGAAGGGAAAAAACAGAGCAGAGTAGGATAGCAATAATTTACATTACTATTAAGAGTAGAGGAAAAAAACATGTTTGGGAAGCTTTCCATGATAAAAAAAAAAATAAAACCAAGTATGGATGGTGATGAAACGGTATGACCATAGCTGCCTCTTAGAAAGTGAGAAATGACTGGTGAATGCATGTATGCTATCACTCCATAAATAACTACTGAAAAATGCATAAAGTGGGCACCCAACAACCTGCATGGAAGTGACTTTTCCTACATAACACTTCCCTGGTTTAGAGCTGATACTTTCTCTGCCATGGCCAGACACGTGCCAATTAAGACTTGAATTCCTAAAGGGTGGCCAAGGTTTTAAGCAAGGCTGTCCTGGAAGCAATTTGGTCCAGTTCACTAGGAGTGTTTGTTAAAAATACACTGCTGTTGCTGTCTCCCTGGACCTGCTGTTAACCATCATCTCTTGGTGTCTGTCCTCAGTATGGATATGTGTTGCTCATGCACTCACCTATCACCCCAGGACTCAAAATGTGACAGTGTCCATTATACTTACTAAAGTGCAAAAGTGCTTTTGGGGGTTCATGGTATGTACAATTCTGGACTGAAATAAAAGTTTTAGTTCTTGGTTTGTGATACTGTGGGTGCTTCTAGATGTGTTGCTTTTTAAGGCTTCTCTGCTGAACTTGTGTGCTGAAATTGTGGCCTTATCTTTGAGAGCCTCTTCTCAGTTGATGCTTGTGGGGCTTCATCGATTTCACTGCTTTTGTGAACCTATTCCCATTAATTCTGACTGAATAGCTGGTTTGTAAATTGTAATGTTGTGATCCTCTCCTCTGTGATCGAGTGACAAGGGCCTTGTTTATTTTTCCTCCTCCCCAAGATAAGAAACAACGGGTAACCGTGCTATCTCTCTCTGAGGCTGACCAGTCAGACTCATGCTCCTGACTCAAAAAAAATTGATTTTAGGAAGAGTGAATGTAGCCCCTCCCTCTCTCATCAGTGCTGGGTAATTGTCTTCAGAAGAACAATAAATCTCTTAGCAATGCTACTTCAAAGTCCTTTGGATAAGAAAATAGATAATTCAGTTAAGCCTTAGGTTCCTTCAGCAAACATTAGCATTTCTGCCCCTTGGCGATTGTTCAAGATGGTTTTGAAACATTTAAAAGTCATTAGAGCTAATAGTTCCCATTTTACATTTCCTTCAAGTAGGATGAACAGAAAAAAGGCACTACCTTATCCCTACTACCTCAGTTGAGAATTAATCATTAAAATGATAAACGATGACCAGAACATAGCCAAATAAATTATTTCTTCTCCTTGTTGATCACATACTGCTCTAAATCATCTTGGCTGTTTTTAAGATACCAAGAAAAATATCCTACCTATATAAATTTGCATTTAAAGAATATTACTAATGTCCTATTTCACATGCATAATTTAAAACTCTAAGCTCGGCCTTGTAAGCCTTATTCAGGAATAATCTTTTCAAATTACAAATAACAGATCTGAAAATTATCAAGATCAAAATTTGGATATCTATGAAAAAGTGTGGATATAAAATATCTAGCATCAAAGCTTCAAAAGAAAGCTTCTCTCCATAGTAATATAAATTATAGCAAAAGTATTGCATAAAATGTTGATATTTGTGTTTATATAAAATCAAGTATGCTTATAATGTTTAAGCATAGACTATGAGCAGTCAAAAGAAGAAAGTCTTGACTACAGCACTGTCTTATTATCAGGTAATAGTACAGTTGTTAAGGTGAGTAGAAACAAACTTTTAAAAATAATTCGGAATGTTGCTTGTTAGCTGATAAAACCAAGGGAAATTAACTAGGTACTTGTAACATCAACTGTATTTCTATTATGTACTAGTAGAAAAATTAAATAGGATTTTCCTCTACCTAAGTTCCCTTTTGTCAATCTCATACCGTGGCAGCTTTGTATTGACCTACCAGAGCTTGAATATATGATGTTATGGGCACATCTAGTGATAGTACTGCTGCAGGTTTTCTTCAGGCTACAACATGTTATGCAGCAGTAAAGGCAGTTTGTTTTAGGACAAAAGTGGATTAAAAGATAGAAGAATATTTTGTATGTGACAGCAGTCCAAACATTAGCAGTTCTGTTATCTTCAGTTCTGACTGGATTCAGCGAGAGCTGCATATGCCTAATAATTACTAAATCTGACACCTATGTTACTAAAGATATACTGGATTACTAAAAGGGGTTTTAAAATGAATACACATAAAAGGCTTTTAGATCTATTCAATTTTAGATTTACAGTAAAACTTAGATTTGTCTTTTGTGTTTCACTCAGCTTGATGTTGAGAACAACCAGTTTCTTTCACTGTTCAGCCAGTTCTCAGTGCCTTTCACATTCCAGCCCCCAAGTCCTGGCCACTCTTTTAAACTGCAAGCCATGCACTGAGAATGGTTCACCAGGAGACCAGAAAAGGCCCACAGCTGGTCTGTGAGACTATAGTTAGGAATAATTGTATGAGATGTCCTTGACAGCATATGTAAGGTCTAGTGATAATCCACTGGTTGAAAGCATCTGAGAATCACTATCCTAGCGCATTTGTGCAGTTTTTTGCTATCTACATTGAAAACACATGTTTACTTACTGATAATGAGTCACTCTCTACAGGAATACTTGCTCTACAGATCATTGCAGAAGGACTTGGAATGGCACTGGAGGGTAGGAGGTTTAAATCAAGCTCAGCTGGAATCACCTCTCCTTATCATCTGGTCCAGACTAAGGTAGTAGAGAGGAGAATTTTATTGTATAATGGGGATGACACAAGTGCTCATACTTCCCTGCTGTATGCAGGGAAAATGCAGAGGTGGACCAAAATTCAATCACGTCATACTACGTTTTCAGAAACAGTTGAGGTAGTCATTTGGGATCTTCTGGAGATCTTCCTTTAGGACTTGCCCAGTCCTGCACTAAGTTCATGAGCCACACTCTTCCACCCGTTTTGTTTCTCTGTCCAACTCCCTTTGTCTCTTTTCGTTTTATGTACTCTTTCCTTCACTTTGCCTTTTGTTTAGCTTTGTTTCCCAAGTAGAACCTTTTCCATGCCTCCTGCCAACCAAACCAAACCAAACTGAACTCCAAGAACATCCTGTGGAATTAATGAATCAGACGGTGAATTTGCAGTTTGTACTGTTCATGTGTGTTATTTCTTCCCTTGCCAGTGCGATGGGATTTGTTTGTTTTCACATGGGCATCTAAAAGGAACAAATCTAGACCTGTACTAATAAACTTTTATAGACAGTGCTGAGAAGCTACAGCCTCTAGAAGACAATGTATGTATTCTGAGTTAAATGTTTAAGATAAGTCTGTAGTTCTTTCTATTTCTTCTTTAATTCTGGAGGTAAACAAGGGTATGCAATTTAAATTTAAATGTCTATCTCTTAAAAGGATAACAGTGGGTACATGAGATGAACTTCTCTTTCATTCTGCATGATTTTTTGGATTCTCTTCATCTACCAGCCATTATTCTTAAGTGACCCTTGATCTGGAGAATGTATGCCAAGATGTTAAAAGGAGGAAAATACACCAGGATAACTAGGTTTTAAAACAATCCATTGCTAGTGATTTTTAATGAATGAAACTTTTTTAACTAGTGCAATTTTTGTTAGTAGCTTTTAGTAATTAACTCAAATTAAGATGAGTAATCTTGATCCAATAAATGACATGATCTTAAGTAATGACATGAATGAAGTAAGTTGGAGTCCAGTAGAGTTATCTGTGAGGAAAGGGATATTGGTGTACAGAACGCTTGCAGGACATTCCTGGCTTGAATTCCACTGAGCTGGTCAATCATAGTCCTGATAGAAGACTCAGTTTAGACTAAACTCCTCTGAGATGGCATACTTTGTTGCTAGACCAGCCAGCTGTAGGAAGAAAATGACTGCAGGTCCCATAATGGATGTAGTGCATGGAGTTTCTTAGGAATAACGTTTGAGTTGCAGAGGTGAAGTGCCAGCGCTATCACAACCTGTTTTGAAAATGACATTGAGACTTAAGCTTAGATCTTTGTAATCACTATATGTTTATTTGCCTCCCACCTTTTTGTGATTCTGTTGATGTTTGTGATGCTCTGTCAAAGTACAGGGAAATGTAAGCACTCAGAAAAGGGTCAAAAGTACCCTCCTAAAATTTTGTTGTGTGTATAAATAAATATAAGAATATGCATATTCATAAGGAGAACTTACTTTAAAAGGAAACTAATCTAAAAATATGTCCAGCCAAAACTCTAAAACAGTACCATAATTAGCAAAACTAATAAAAAATTAAAAATTAAAAGCTAATAGTAAAATGACCATAAATTCTGTTGGTATTAGAAAGTCCACCTTGTTACCTAAAAAAATGGTTCCTTTCCTTATTGTTGGTCATTTTCTCATGCATATCCCTATCCATTTTAATTTTGCTGCAAAGACAAGCGAAAATATCCATTTTAGAAAATAAGTTAGGAGGTCTGATGGTTTTATATGGGAACCATACAAAAGTTTGTTCTTTTTTTAAGAAAAAGAACCAGAACTTTTATGGTAAACAATGAATGTTAACAATAAGAAATGAAACCAGCAAAAATTAAGACCTTTATAGCCAGAAAACAGATCGTGTGTACAGATAAGGTTTGTTTTTTTGTTTTGGGTTTTTTCCCCTTATAGTCTATTCCTCTTTCCTAAATTAAATAATAAACTATCAAACATTAAATTGGCAGGCAAGTAAAGCTAGGATAAAGCACCTCTCTGAAATTCATGATGCTAGGAAATTCAGAGATGAAGTTACAACATTACTCTTACCCCATACTGCATGGAGTTTCTCGTTGTTGACTGAAATAGAGAGGAACACAGATAATTTTTTGCCTTTCCTCAAAAATTTTTTTTTGAGGTTGGTTGAGGGGTAGAGTTTTCAAATAGCTTACTTCAACATTTCTATTTTCTCCTTCAGTGTGTTCTGCACATTGGAATGTATTCTTATTATATTTTTGGTTTTACAGTTGACTAAAGTAAATACAATGATGTGAGAAAAAACAAGGAATATAATATATATCTCATACCTGTGTTACATGAGGCTTTTTTTTTTATCATTCTGTCACAAGCTCCAAATAGAATACGTATGTATATTAAGTTGAACTTGTACATGCCTTTGTAGGTTTAGCACATAAACTGCCTAAAGGAACTCATGAATATATGTTACTTGCATTGTGTCAGGGAGTTTCTGTATCCCTCTCAGTATAGTCATTGTTTTCCATATTAAAAAGTATTTGCCAGATCTCCAGTCTGTCCTTTGAAAATTTTAACAAGTGCACTTATTTTCCATTATTGTGAGAAAAAGGATTTTTTTTCTTAGTATATTTCAACTTCATTTCACTCTTGAAATACATCGAAGAAGCATCTGATCTGAAGCCTCAAAATCTGTGTCATTTTCAGCAGGGTTACAAGAATCGTCAAGTAGTTTTTAAATAGAAATCACAGGGCAGGTCCAATTTATTTTGTTGTTCAACTTTCCCCAGCTCTTAACTATGGTCCACTGGGTGGGAAAGAGGAATGACATTGCTGACTGTTCACCTCTTTCCTGAAGTGGTAGGAGGGAGGGAGGAAGGAAGAAAATTAAACAACGAAGTCCTGGTTCCACTTTGTATATGTTGATCTACTAGAATATAGAGATTGAGAAAGACATTTATTAATTGTTCAGAATAAGGAGAAATTAAAGGGGTAATAGATCTCAAGCATAAGTCTCTGAGTCATTGTATATTAGATATTCATTAGTGGACTGGTGCAATCCATTCATATCCTATTTTTCAGGGCTGTCTTTAGAGGAATTCTGTCAGTCAACAGGAATTAAAAACTAATTGAGCACAAAAGTACAAATAATTAATCATATAAAATGCATTCACCTGTGTTCCAATTCCTTCAATCTGTATTTTGAACCATGAATGAAATGAGATGTAATAAATCCAAATGTATCTAAACAATATTTCAAAGATATTTTATTAGTGGTTAAGACAAATATTGCATTTTTATACCATAATCTATATGAACGTCAATGGTATGGTCGGTTTCCACTTGGCTTTAGTCACACCAGTTTTGGGGTATTGTTGTTTTATTGTTGTTGTTGTTTATTTTTTATTTTGTCTTGCTTTCAAATGTGACTCATGAGGTTTCTTTATGCAGCTTACACAATACTTCTTCCTTCCTGACAGTGGCTCTCTGTTCTCTACTTTTGGCTTGCTTTTCCATTGTTATTTCTAAATTATGTACATTTAGCTGATGACTGAAGGATCTGTTTAATTAATACAAAGATTACAGAATAGTTGCCATATTTTGCTGTATATTAAATGTCTTGGGAGAAATAATTTTTAGTATTTGTTGCTTTCATTTTATTCTTCCACAGTGTTCTTATACTATGATACATGTTATGCATAAATCTGATTAAAAAGCAAAAAAATTCAAACTATAATCAGATTTCCCTGAAGAAGGAGGAGTTTCATGTTAAAGGTGGTATTTGTGAAAATTGTGGAAGACATATCAAAGTTTAATGAGAATTCAAATGAACTAAAATAATGTTTGTGTACATTGATAAGAAAATATGGTTTCTTTTTATTGTGGTTAAAATGGGAACAGCCTTCTGATGGACTATCAATGCAAGAACTTTTAAAAAAACTAATTCACTAATTGCTGGATAGTACCAGTTTAGTTAGTAAATAGAAAAAGCAATTATCACCCAAAATGAGCGTGACAAAGTCAAGCTTCTAATCTTCTAAAGAACTGCTGAGGGAAAAATATCCACATTTTATTCTTGTCTCCTCTGATATTTGCTGTTCTCCATAGTTAATATTTATTCTAATGATGGGTTTAATATTGCATTGAGAAAAAGATGATATAGTGAAAAAAATATGTATCAACCATGTATGCTATCAGATTGTTCTCTAAATTATAAAATTCTAATGTCCTTAATAAAGTTTACAATGCTTATTTTTAAAGATAAAATCTAATCTACAAAATGAGATTTGTTATCCTTTGTTACACTTTAAATTTCATATATTGTTCATACATTAAATTTAATTTTACAAGTTAATAAGAGGGCTATATTTTTATGAATATAGTTTGATATAATTGCTACTCCCTATTTAATGATAGTCTAACCTTGCAATTAAACAATTTGCTTTACCCATACAAAAGGTTTCCATGATATATCTTTTTTTTTAGTCCACTGAATTGCTGCCAGCTCTTAGGTGAAACTATTTGCCTTTTCATCACATTCTCTTATCCCTTTATTTAGTGTGCACTTAAGTGTTCTCCTGAACTTTGAATGTTTGATGGCAGGTTTGCAAGATTGGAAACATTTGGTTTGTTAGGCACTGCCTTTTGGAAATGGAAAACACAAAAGAAAACACATAAGTAAAAGTAGTGTTGCCTCTGAAGACTTTAATGGAATATAAATTGTCTTTCATGGCCAATATAAACTTATGAGGGCTATGCCTCTGCAGGATAATGATGGAGATGCTTACAAGGACAATAATTTGAGTTTCTATTTTCACTGGATGGTTGTCTTCCTTTAATTGTATCTGACATAAAATAAGTTATGTGGTCTTTTACTACTGAGTTTTGTAGTCTCTCACTGCTAACTTATATAGTCATTCCAGAGTCCTGTCTGTAGTCTGATGTCTACTCATCAAATCTGCAATCAGGCATGACTTGTATAATGGTCTGAAGCATTGTGGCACAACTGAGTTTTTACAACAGCATTACAGCGTATCTGATAGAGACCACTGCATATTTCTGATGTATTTTCGGGGACACTCTCTCCTTGTTTGTTGTCAGAGCTGCTTTATCCTTGAAACACCTTTCTCTTCCCTAGCAGCTTGAAAATCCTTAAAGCGTATTCCCATTAGAAGAGGGGACTTGCACACAATCTGATGACAACATCCATGATCTCTTCTTCAGAAAAAAAAAAAAGAAAAGCAACTAAACAAAAACCCCCCATACTGTAGGTAATATGGCACTGAAGAGCTTTCAGAAAATTCTTTACTAAAAATTATCTACCAGATGGTTTATGCTATGGGGAAACAAATGGTAGGGAAAGAATAAGGCAAGAATTAACAAAGCATAAATCTCAAAATCCTGAAAATGTAAATCCAGTCTCTACTTAAGCTATGTGAGGGAAGCAAACCATATTCTGTTTCACCCATATCTCCTCTGAAAACATTATCTGCTAAAGGTGAGAGGAAAAACTTGCCTATATGTCTATTTGACCATACCATTTTTTAATTTATAAATTCATCACTCTTTTACTTGTACCCACTCATATTTGTAGTTCGTTGGTGACTGACAAGCAATAACCAGAACACATACATGTCAGCACAGCTTACCTACTCCAACTTGAAATCTTGGCTAATGGCTAAGATGGGTTCTTGACTAAGTTTTCCTACCTTCTGTTCAGTTTTTACATCAAATATTGCATATTACATCCAGATTTTGATAATGTGAGACACTACTTCAGCCAAATGGCCTCCATGGGTAAGGCAGAAACATTTTTTATTTTCTGGGGCAATTAAATAGACATCTGCACTGTCACTCCCACCCTTAAATTAATGTCCATATGTTCAGTTATTATACAGGGGAAAAAAAAAGAAAAAGCAGAAGAAACTGAAATGAAAACTCATAGCCACAGATCTGCAGTGTATTTTTCAGACACCTAAATTTCTGTCAGCCTGTTGGGAATTCAAAACCTCTTTATTACATGCTTAACTAACCAGCACACCTCAAAATTTCCATACAAACAATGGCCCTGTCACTTTTCATCATATATTTAAAATAGACAGTGAAAAAACCAGAAGTCTCACTCATGAGATTTTCATACTTTTATTAAATGCAGCTTAGGATAGTTACTATTTACCCACGAAATACTACTTCTAATTTAAACATCGCTTCTCAAATCACCTGTTTTGTGATATATTGTCTTTGGTTAATTTCATTCTCATTTCATTTCCTTGTTAATTTGGAAAGCAAAATCCAGATGTTCTTGCTGATTTTTCTGAATTGCCAAAGTTCTAATAGGTCTTGTTGGAAACCTTTTTAGATCACTTTTAAATTAAGTGTCTTGTGTGATGGGTGGCTGCAGGTAAAAAAAAAAGAAATATGAAAAGCAGGTCTGAACTACTGAAACACTTTAACACACAGGAAAAGTTAAGAACTTGAAGCTAGTGAAATGTCGAAATATAACCTGTGCTTATGTATCCTTGGCCTGATACAGTTGTTCTTTATGTAACATTCCTGTGTTTTAAGGCATTAAAAATGTTCCCAGCCAAAAGTTCCCACTGTTGCCTACAGTGTTTCAGTTGCACAAGAGGCAGTCTGACGGACCAGTACATATGAGGGAACAGACCCTACTGCTGTATGGGGTTAGGCTGATATGGAGTTACTTTTCCCCATGGCAGCCCTCATGGTGCCGTGCTGTGTGTTGGTGACAGAAAGATGTTGATAACACACCAGTGTTTGGCCACTACTGAGCAGTGCTGGCACAGCAGCAAGGCCGTCTTTCCAACACTCTGCCCTCACCAGTAGACTGAGGGTAGGCAAGTTCTTGTGAGGGGACATAGCCAGGACAGCTGACCCAAGCTAATCTAAGGGACATTCCATAACATATGGCATCTGCTCAGCACTGAAAGCTACGAGAAAGAGGATGGGTGGCATTCATTAGTATAGTGTTTGTCTTTTGGAGCAACAACTACACATACAGAAGCCCTACTTCCCAGGAAGTTATTGGACATCTCCTGCTAATGGGAAGTAGAGAAGAAATATTGTGTTTTCCCTTACCTCTGTGCATGGCCTTTACTTTTGCGTTATTAACCCTGAGATTAGCTCAGCTAGTTAGAGCATGGTGCTAATAATGCACAGGTTGTGGCTTTGACCCCTGTATGGGCCATTCACTTGGGAGCTGGACTCAATGATCCTTGTGGGTCCCTTCCCACTCAGAATATTCTGTGATAAACTGCCTTTATCTGACCCGTGAGGTTTTTCTCTGCTTTTTTTTTTTTCCACCTCACTCTGCCTGTATGATAGAGCAGCTTGGTGAGCACCTGACATCCAGATGGGGTCAACCCACCACAACCATACAGGCACAAATCTTTCATGCAGGGCTGCCCATCTAGCAAGTCACAGACTCAGCCCTTCTTCTAGGCTGGTGCACACCCATGTTAAGGATGCTTGCCACTGAGGTCTGGCTGTGATAATGAGTTTTATTCTCCCAATTTTTGGAAAGGAGTATGACAAAAAAATCCTAAACTTGTACAGAGGCTGTTGAACCATGCTGGTACTATCATTCTTTTCTCTACAGTACTTCAATGCATAGCAGGTACTTGAAACCATAGTTCTCTGAACTGGTTGACCTGCAAGTTTTTATAGTTTCAGTAAACAAAACAACATTAGGGAGGAAAGACTTCAAGTCTTTATGTAACGATCTTCTTGATAAGCCTTATATTAGTTCTGTGACCTTCCTGTCTTTAAGGTTTCATTTTTAACTTCTGCATTTTTTGAGTTTCAGGATCTTATTTCTTATTTGGTTTAACATTTTCCTCCAGCCACTACCTACCTGCTTCCTGCTTGTGTTTTTTTTTTTCCATTGGGGTTATTTTCCAGTGTAGCATTGGGACCATTAGGACAGAGAAGACTGTTTAGTTGTAACCACAACTAAAGCCACAAGTTGTAGCCATTTTTTTTTCATTTGTAGAGATCGAAGAAAGGTGTTGGAACTTAATCAATTGTGTCTAAAAGTAGAAGGCCTCCCTCCTTTCCTTTCTTGTTCTTGTTCTTCTTCTTCTTCTTCTTCTTTCTCCCTTTCCTCCCATCCTTCCTCTCTTCTTTTTTTCTTTCTCTCCTTCCCTGTCTGTAGAACCACTAAAGAATTCAGTGAGATTTCTTAATTGATTTTAACTATATAACTAGACATTAAAAGAATTGTTACTCTGTGTAAGGGCAAATAAAACAGATGTTTAGTGAGAAAATTGCCATGGAAACAATACTTCTGTGGCAATGAAAAATACTTCTCACCACAAAATAACTTCACAAATAACTTCATAAAATTGGAAAATTTTTTATTGATAGCATGGCAGGCAAAACCATTGTATTTTTCATCAGGAGGATAGTATGCCTCATTCTGAGTTCTGCATCACTAATTCTTTAATAGGATAACTTTGCATTTGCCAACCTGCTTTTTTAAGCCTATTCTGATGTTAGTTATTCTTAATCATCTAGATACAGGGATTACAAAGCAAAGTGGGCTACATTGTGTGCTTGGTTGCTTGCCACTTCCCAAATTCTTCTGCATTGTTGTTATTTCACAGCAATACTAAGATCAATTTTCCTGGAAAAGAGCAAGCAGCTTGGATCTGCACAATCTTTGCTATCGCAGGAAAGCTATGTCTTCTTTTACCTTTCTTACAATTTTTATAGAAAGAAAGGTTGATTGACAGTTCCTCTACAAGGCACAATAAAGCACTTAAATTGGATAAGCAGTCCTTTGTGAGAACTCTCACTGTACCATATATTCTGCTTCTTCTATCATTGGACTTATGAAATTCCCTTTGGGAATCTCAGTTTTATGTTAGTACCTCCAATAATCATATATGTCCTTGGTTTTTTTGGTTCCTTTTTTTCTGCATTTAATTTTCAAGTACAAATATATAAGCAGATATCTGTGATGATTTGTGTCTATATGTAGCTGATTGATACTGGTTGATCTTGCAAGGTATACACAACTGGGTTGCAGACTGCAACTCTGTTTTGCCTGTAAGGATTGTATGGTCATACTTTGTTTTTCCACAGTGCTTCACTTTTTTAGTGAAGTTAAATTTCAGTGGAATTATCTGTATAGTTGGTCTGTGTAGCTAATTGAAACATCATAGTCATAGAGGAAGGAGTTGATTTTTATGAAATGAAGTAGAACTGTACAGATCACTTGGTCAACAGATTTGTCTAGCAGGGTTTTATGGTTATCTGATGGGTCTTGTCTGACAGACAGACTGGAAGTCTTAGAACAGAAGGAACTAAAGTAAATACATACACCTTAATACATACACCTTTTCTTTTTTGTCATCCTACTTAAGGAGAAATTGTCTACAAGAGCAGTTTGAAGGAAGAGGAAATATTCCTGTCTTTTTGCTGACTTCTGGACCCCAAGATGAATGGGCTTGGAAGTCCTGTATTTAGACCTGTTACTTACACAGCAATCTCCGACTATCTTTATTTTCTTCTTTGGGTAAGTGAAACTATACTCTTGAAAGGTCATGCAGAAGGACAGTTGCTCATAGTTATTGTGCATATTTTTTTTTCTGAGAACAGATATGTTTAGGCTTATGGTGGTAGTGGGAACTGGATCTTATGTAGACATAGCTGGGTTTGGCTCTTAGGGGAAATGTTAGATGTTGATCTGTGTTCTTTCATTAGAAAAGTAGCACTTCGATTCCAAACAGATAGTGGAGGTCTCAAAATGGGAGTCACTAACTGAATCTCCTCAGTTACATGAGAGTGTCCATAACTGAGTGCTTTATCAGGTGCTATACTGGAGAACAATACAGGTTATGCTCCTGTAGTATCTTCTTTACCAAGGACCTGCTTCTCGATGTCTTTTTGTGAACTACTCCCAAGAAGAAGCATGTCACCAGCTTAAGTGCCTTAAAAAATAACTTGCAGAAAACTAGGCAAACGATCACAGCTCAAATGTGTAAATACTTCAAGATGAGCAAAGCCTTTAGGAAGTTTGGGTTCATAGACCAAGACTTCATAGTCTCCTCTAGTCATATTATAGTAAAGCAAATCTAATGTTCTTTTGAACATGAAATTATGGAAAAAAGTTTGAGATGTAAGATGGGACATGCAATTATAAAATAACGATAATTTTGTGGTATTGATAAAAAAATAATTTTAAAGATCTATGTATTTTTCTTCAATGTTTTGTCCATCTATCTAGTAACACTTATTTTAGATTAGTGCAATTGAAAGTGCAATTGAATATCTGTGACATATTTATGTACTGATGGGAAAGAAAAAGCCTAAAATTTGTATCCTGAAGAAGAAATTGAGACAGAACTCTGAAATGAAGGCTTGGCTGAAATAACAGATTGGAGGGGGAGGACATACTCTTATTTACAATTTTGATAGAAAGTGAAATGAACACAATAGCTGAGATCATTGAGAAGGGCCAATAGAGAAGTGAAAAGATAATGAAATCTGTTTTAAATGCAATTTTTAAGATGACTAAGGACAGCATCAAGCCCTGTTGACCATACTGTACAGGGTTTTGTAGCTGACAAATTAAATAGGGTCAGGACCCATCCATCTTGACAGTCAGAAATGCCTTTACTCTACCAGTGGCCTTTTCTAGAAGAGTCAATTCTTTTTTAAAATAGTCTTTATATGCAGGTTTTATGGTGTAAATATGTTCTAATTAGGTATACCTGGGTTGATTGAATGACTCTAATTTATTTGTGCTTGGAAGTTTTTTGGCAGTCTTATTAGTGATGCTTAAAAATACTTGCTTAGAGTAGACTGTCTTCTCTGCTCAGTGGATTTATTAAATACCCTGAGCTTCAGTATTTGCAGTCAGAACTCATTTTAAATGGGTTTCAGAATGTCAGATTGAACATACTCTCCTGCCTGTGATCCAGAGCAGTCACCCATATGAAAGGTTTTCAGCCTCTATTTGTTTGTGCTCTTGGCTCCACTGGCAGTGTAGGTCTTGCACAGTAGATTTAAGCTGACTGTCAAGAAGCAGTTTTCTTTGCTACCTGTTAAAGATTCTGGTAACAGCTTATGCAGAATATGTAGACCATAACTTGAAAACCTTCAATTTAAGAAACTGTTAAACTACCTTATATGACATATTAAACAGTATGTAGCATACCAGACTTGAAATGGGCTTGTAATAATGAGCATCTTAGGCAATAATTATTTTAACTAGATCCCTTTCTTTACGTTACCTGAGCCTAGATCCAGAAAAGCATATGTTTATGTGTGTCTCCACTGATAGTTCATTTGACCCTGATAGTGACCTCCAGCCAAGACATAGTAGCCATTTACATTGCTTATAGCTAAGCTTTATTCCAGCAGAGTCTAGCCTCATTCTGAAAGATGTGAATGTCCTCCCCAGAGGCTAACCTTGCTCCTGTGGACTTTGGAAAGTGAATCAATGCTGACATGCTATTTATAGGCTGCAAATGTAGGTAGTTAATTCCAAAATATAGAAATTCAAGTTGGGCATTGCTTGTCACCTGTGTTGAGATGGGTTCTGTTTCTTCTGATGAAAGATGAGAAAGAAAAGTTATTTGTGGAAACACAGTGTTCACCTAGATGAGGCCATATCCAGAGTGCCAGCAGCTCTGGTGAATACTTGAACATCTGTTGTGATCCTCTTCCCAGGCTGATAAGGAGGGCTCCTTCTTCTTGGGCTGCTTCAGTTTTTCAACTCATCCATTCTTCTCAGAAAAGATATGAGACTTTCCTCGTCCTGTATTTCCCAGAACTGGGACTGACTCTTTTGTTCTTGCAATGAAGAGAGGATTTTTAATTTTTTTTTTTAAGTATTCTGGAATATAATTACTATTTGGGATAGGTTGGTTATTTTCCTTGTGTTTATATAAATAAGTTGTCAGTGTTTCATTCAAAGCCAAAATAAAGCTGAGAGAAGACACAGTCTAATCTAAATGTAAGGACTGCAGGTGCTATTAACTCTCCTCCAGCTTGGTAGCAGATGCTGCTTAAGGGAGATGGGTCAAACATTTCTAGAGATCTAACTCTCCTCAGCACAGGGAAATGCTGCAAACTAGTCCCAGTGCTGCTAACAACTGTTTTGCTCCTCAGGTGCTGGCAGCATTTAGAGCATCGGGGTAAACAAAGCTGCCAGCATTTTCAGCGTTGTTATCTATTTAGAGCAGACCTAATCAATGCTGCTTAAAATATTAGCGGCTGTCTGTGCTCTGTTTGTGCTATAGCTCCCAGCTTTACTGAGTAGTTGAATCAGTCAAGGTTAGGTTTTGACATGGTTTAGAGCTTTTGTAGATTGTGGAGTGTAGTAACTACTCCTTAAGAACTGGGATGATAGTGAGAAGCATAGGAAGTTTGGAAGGAATGCAGGGGGTGTCACATGGTGGGCCCTGAAGAAAACCTGCTCATAATCTTAGTCCATGCAGAAGGCTGCTATTTGAGAATTGTCATCAATTGTTATCAGTGATGTAACACAAGTCTTCTGTAATAGGAGGATAAAAATGATTACATTTTTTTCCAGTTAAAGTTAGTAAATGAACTGTGCTTGCTAACCTTAAGCTAGATAATGAACCAGACTGCATAAATATAGTCTTGTGGCTTTCAGCTGGATCAGAACACACCTTCACAGTTTTAAACAGTACATGGCTCTATTAAAACTCTTTATTTCTATTCAATGGGTCAAATCCTTAGCTTCTAAGACATAAATCATATTATGATCTTGTAAATCCTCACATATGATGCTTTGCACTGTAAGTCACATATGTTTTTCAATATGCATTGTACTGCAAAGTAGAAAACATCTTTTTAAGAGTCAGATATAAGGAAAAATTACTGTTACAAAGCACAACTGGAAAACTGCACCGTGCCTTTTATTGTGCCTTACGTAACATAAAAATATATCTGATCATAGGGTAATAAGGACAGAAAGATTGGTAAAGGCCCTTGGCTATTTTGGTGACACCTTGACTGTCTGCTTTGTTCTGCTTGCTTTGGTTTTGTTTCCCTTTTACTGAATATTTCATACTTTTTTTAAACATTCATGAATATCCCAATTTTATTTTAAGCTTTAGTTTCCTTTATGTTAATTGTATATATTTCAAACCATATTTTGTCATAGACTTATCAGACTGTAAGCTTTAAAGGCTTGATTGGACTTCATTCTTGCTTGTTAAGTGAGATTTTTGGGGAGACTCTATGTTCATTTCAACTGCATTTTTTTCAAGTTTAGGATAACATTCCTAAAAATGGAGATTTAGTCTACACAGAAATTATTTGTCACTGACCTTTTGTGTTGCTACTCTGCCAAATTCAAAGTATTGCAGAGCTGTCTTTTTTTTTTGGTTTTGTTTTTGTTTCTTTTCTTTTTTTTTCCTTTGAGTTTAATTTGTTGCTAAGTTCCCACCACCGTATATGGTGTCATTGTTTCACTTATTCTATGTACTTTTGTATTCTGGCTAGATTTAGTGGAATGATTGAAAACAGAAAAGTTCTAAGCATATTCTGTGGGGTACCAAAGCAGTATTTAGTTTCTGGCAACATATTGTAGGTATTATCTCAACTGTGTTTCAAAACTACTTAATATGGATAGGAGGAAGGAAGACGAGAAAGAGGCAAGTCTTGCTCTTCCTTACATGGTTGTAGAAGACAGACAAGGTTGTGGAAGGAGCAAATAACATCTCTTTTATAGCCTGTGTAAAGGTTTTGGTAAGACCACAGGTTACCTGCTGTCAATTTGCTCATTATGAAATAGATGTTGGAAAACAACAAAGAAATGGGAAACAAGGTCATTAGTTGGTCTGGATGAATGACTATTTTAACTGCCAAAAATGTACACCAGCTGACTTCCCCTCCTCCTTTATTGACAGAGCAACTTACTTCAGGAAGGTGCTGTGAGTAGTAGAATGCTTCCACAAGAAACCCAAAAGCACCACAGAAGGTTGAATAACTGGTTTGTTCTTCCATGCTATGCAAAAAAACAAAAAAAAAACCAAAAAAACCCCCCAAACAAAACCTGGTTCCAAGCATGAAGATCTTCCAAAGGTAAGCTTTGGACAGCACAGAGCATGGAAAAAGTTCAGGAAGAGGAACGCATGAACAAAAACTGGGTAGGGTAATAAAGGTGCAGTGAGGTATTGAGTTTTAAATAGGGCTTGAAAGCAAAGAAAGATGCTTGACTGACAATGAGTGGGTGGCTTCCAAACATAGGAAGCAACATTAAAGAATCTAAAAGCTGAAAGAGACAGAAGGATAAAAGAAATGAAGAAAGAAGTCAAAGCTTAGTGTAGGGACAGAAAGGGTCACTTGAAGTTTTACAGTTGTATTACACTTATTTTTTTTTACCCTATCAGAATCTCCATCTCTTCAGTTTTCTAACTTTTCAGTGTTTTTCTCCACTTTTCTTTCCTTATGGAAGTATGTAGTAAACATTTATTTCAATATGTTTGTGTTTAAAGCCACTAGGCAGTACCAATTCTACTCCCTCTTTCCCCTATTCTGCTAGTGGAAGGAAACTTAAAAGCAATTTTAAGTCTGTTTGTGAAGCCCAAATGAACAAGGTTGAGTGCTGAGACTTGTGACTGAGAACCGGAATAGCAATTCCTTTTTAGCTGGAAAAAAATATACACTGATCTGAGACTTGGCTTGGCAGGTTTTACATTTTCATTAAATATTGATACTCAAACATCATCTTTGTTCACACTGCATGCTGCTTCCTCTAGGTTTTAAACAAGGTGGATTTTTTGCAGATAGTGTTGAAGCCAGAAGCTCATAACAACTTTACTTATTTATGTGTGATAGGAGTTTGTCAGTGTGTATTGAACAATATGGATATTTTCAGGTGTTGTGAATGATGCTTAAAAGCTGTGGGTTTTGTAATATCAGATTTCTGACTCCAGCAACCTTAGAGAATGCTTTTAATTAAAGCAGTCATAGTCTAATAGATAATATGCGTAAATGTAATGCTAGATTTGGTCTATGCACTAAAGTGAGACCTAGGACATCAACATTTGAAGTTGATTTAATCTACAGTCTTGTTCCAGTTGTTTGCATTGTATTTGCTTTCTAGTGAAACATATTCTGATGATTTAAATGAGAAAAAAATGCCTGTGTGTACAGTTCTTAGGTTTGATTTCCCTGTTTTCAGTAAATTACTATATTTTCTTTTGTATTTCTATCAGGGTCCAGGGAAAGGCATAAAGGAGGCTGAGAAGAAAAAAATTTAAGCTGTTTAGAAGTACCATTTTTAGCTATTGTGAAGATAAGCAAGGTCCTGCTTACCTTACCTGTTAGGTTCCCAAATCAGGGTCAGATCTTTCCTTGAAGTGGTTACAATAGGGTAAGTTGGCTGCTGTTGGCTATTGCTGCCCTGTGGATGGATGTGCAGGAACTGCACAACCGCACAACCAAAATCACTCATAACGTGACTGAAAGCAGAATTTGCTTGAGGTACAGTGGAAAGGGGAAGGGCTGCCTCCACTTTACTTCCTCATGTTTCAGCACTTTTTAACTTCTCAGTGATATCAGTACCCTGTGAGTTCATGGGAATGGAAAGTTCAGGATATCTACACAGTCAGCAAATCAAGAGACGATGGATGTGTCATGGTGATGAAGTTTGTATATTGCTAAATAAACCTAGATTTAAGTGGTCCTTACTGCCACACAGAGCAGATGAGAGCATGGAGCTGTATAATGAATACTTACTGCAAGGGTAATATGACACCAAAAAGCATGTTAGAAGGTATAGGAATAGGGTAACTCCATTTTACATCTTCCCATAGTCACCCGCTCAGAGCTCTTCTTGCTTCCACTCTATGCACGTAGTAATTTTGGTTAACCAAATCTCAAATTGTAATCCGTAGCGCTAGAGACACCTATGTCATATCACATATAACCACCTCTGATCCTGTCAGATATCATCCACTTTCTAAAAGGAAGCTGGTTGAATCTTCTGGTCTCATATTACGGAGAAATGCCCAGATTATACAATCACAGCCTTCCTACCAACCCCCTTTCAGAAGGCACTCAAATTACTCCAGCCATTGTCCACTTTCTGCACTCCGCTGGACTGGATCCACTAGTTTTCCTCCTTACACTGGTATTGATGACACTCAAAACAAATGTAAAGTAAACTAACTTAAGAGGACAAAAATAAGTGTATGCAAGATACAGAGTTACATGTTAAGCAAGCTTGATGGACATTAGAATAATTTATCAAAGGAGATAGTGGATTCTCTGTTCAACTCTTACAGACTGTTTTTCTCTTTCATAGAGATACTGTAGTTCAGTCAGAAGTTATGGGCTCCATCCAGAAATTAGTTGGATTAAAACTGATGACCTAGATTATTACTGTGAATATATTTGTTTTGTAAACAGAGTCCACGCAATAATCTGCTTATATCTAGCTGCAAAGAATAGGTAGGCATCAACATAATTGAAAGAAAGTAAACCTAAGCATAAATGCAAATGGGAAAAATCATCCCTGAAGTCAGTAAACCAACTCTGATGTAAACTGGCACAGGTTTGCAGTGAATCACAAACAAGTAATAAATATTGTTTCAAGAAGAAAGAAGACATATGGAATATTAATATCTAAAGCAGGGAGTAAAGGTGAGTTACTATCACCAGCTCATTTTTTTATCATAGCAATGACTGGCCAGGGAGGGAAAAAATTATTTAATAGTTTTTCATGAGTAAGATTTTCCATTGTATCTTTTATGCCCACACATAGCAATCAAAGATGCCATGAGTTGTAAAATGGCTTCTGAGATTGCATGCCACTGGTAGGCTCAGGGCAGAGGTAGATGTATGTACCTGCCGCTGCACAGGACTGAGCTCTGCTGGGTCACCGTGTGAGGAAGCATGCCAGGACACCCCGCTGTCAGGGGGATACTCCTGCCCAAGGCTCCAGATTGGGCCTTAGTGTCCATCACAGGCACCAAATCTTATCGGTGCTAACAGAAGCCCAGCATTTGAATGCCCATTGTGTCAGTCAGCAGATCTGAGAAAAGCAAGAGAAAGAATGCTGAGTGAAGCCTGGATCTTCTGTACCAGGAAGATTGGGCAATAAATGAATTAAGCTTCACAGGAGTCCCAGAAATCTGGGCATCCAAATAAAGGGGGAATTGGCTGTTGAGTGTCTTTCCACTGGACTAAATAACTGATACAGCTAATGCCCTGAAGAACACCACCATCCCTTCCACTTGTTGATATGTGTCTGACGGGGAGAATCAAAGGCAGGGTGAGAGCTGGAGTATCATGCACGGTGCAGGCACGTCTAGCTTGTCTGTCATACATTCTATGTGCTTGGTTTGTTTGCATGTTAGCCTGTGCTCTAGGTTCATTAATTAGGTCATTTCCCTCCTGTACTCCACCCCCCCCTTCTGTTTAGCACTTCTGGGAGATATCTTGCATCTGTTACTTAAGTTGAATGTTTTGTGCTGAGAGAATCCCCTCTGACTGCATGTAACCTGCAAATTCAGCAGCTCAGCTTCTCTTCTTCTCATACTTTCCTGAAATGTCACACAGCATCATTCAGATCTGTACAATGACGGGGCAAGAATCAGTATGAAAAGAGAGTTTTGGTATTGATGTGGTTCTAGTTTCTTTTCAGCTGAATGGAAAAAACCTCAACTATGTTTTTGATGACCTTTAATAGTGAATTAGATAATTTTTCTGTATGTGCATGTGAATTGTACCACCCTGATAGCAGTAAAGTATGGAAATTAATATACGAAGCCAGCTTGACCACTACTCCTCAATAATGCAAACCCAGTTGATTAATCTGGATTTACACTGGTTCATATTGCCAAATAAAATAAAGCTAGATTTTATAAAAACCAATATATCAGATAATCTTATAAAAGTTGTAGCAGGACATATTTTCCTCTATTATCTTATTGTCTGTGTATTTCCCTACTCTCAGAAATGCATCCTAAGCCATGCAATGGCAATGGGAATTTCAATTACTGTGTGCATTGCTGAAGAGATCACATAATTTTGTTTAGACTTGAGAGAAAAGAGTGGTGAGAAAGCAGCACTAGAGTCAAGAGATTATGAAAAATATATTTATAGTCGTTATGTTTGACTGGCATAGACTGTCTAATTGATGGATGCTCAAGGGGAACACTCTCCTTTTCTGGCACAATTTACATGTCACAATAAAAGCTATGAAGAAAGAAGTGAGACTTGAGCTGACACAGAATCGTGAGTTTGAGTGACCTCTAAATGTTCAATACTGCTTTGTCTACAACAGTACACACTAAGTCATATATAAGTTGGTATAATTTCTTGATTGCAATAAGATCTGTGATCTCTACCATGAGACCTAAAGTCCAGGGCAGCATGGAGGAGGGGAGAGGGAGTTGGGTATAAAAGAAGACCACACTGCATGATCACAAGCAAAAAAAATCCAAGTTACTAAGACTTCAAGAGCTCTAATGGTTTCTTTAGTCCTGAGCTCTGGTGCTACAAAGAATAGAGAAAACATGCATCAACTGAGAATTCATTTTACAGATGTGTGAACTCTTTTCTGCAAAATGCAGTTTGATCAGTGTTGACCACACCTTTCCTGTCTTCTAAAAAAAGCTAAAAATATAAACGGGGTTTATGTGGTTAGAAACTGATAACACTTATTTGGTTGCATGGTTACAGGCTGTAAGCATACAATATCTGTTAGGGTAAATGGATTTACATTGTTATCAGCTCCCAGTGTTTTGTGAGGTTATTTCTAGGTATACTTTCTAGAAACGGTTGTGTAGGTCAACAGACTTAAACAATAGTTAGTGTTTTGATGAAAAACTGCTGAGTTTGGTCAAAAAGGAAAAAGAATGACTGAAATACTAAGTAAAGTTCCATATGCTGAAAATAATATTTACATCTTATTGTAATTTCGTTAGGGTATTAGTGGGATTTGGCTCTGCATTTTTTAGGGGAAAAGAGAATGAAAGATGTCTTAAAGTAGCAATTGCAGAACATAAACTGTGCAGAACTGTCCTACAATATTCTAAGTATCTTGAGCTTTCTTTGCAGGGCAGAGTTACCATATCTTTAGAGCATACCTGCACTTGGGCTAACCTGGTTTGGATGTGCTTAGCATTCAGTATACATGATACAGCTGCTTCCACTTACAATCTGAAAATAGACTGAGCACCTTAAAAAAAAAAATAGGCACAAAGAGCAATATAAGAAGTAGAAGCATCCAGTCTTTAAAACAGAATAAATTAAAATAACAAATATAGAAATAGACCTGAATGACCTGAACGGGGTCCTCCAATTATTTATGAACCTAAGTTTCTTGGAAAAAGTCCCATGCAGACAGTTTGGTGGTTAACACAATATCCTGTGAGGGGGAAGGGGCTACTCAACTTCAGCTCCCTACTGGGTACATTGCAGGAATAAAAAGTAATGTAAAATTCAGAAAGTTTCCTGGAAACAGATGATATAGTAATCCTTCAAACAATGTGCTGTGGATTTAGAAACAAACAGAGCAGGAGCTGTTGTGTAAATCCTAATGGTATTCCCAGATTGTTTTTACCCTCATTGCAGTCACTGATAACTTTGTTGGTTGCTCTCAGGATGAATAGAAGCGATCTGAGTGTGCAAGTACTAAGCCCATCTAGCAGAACGTTACTTCTACTTTGGCTTTAATTTGTGAGGCTTTGAGCTGCACAAAGCCTTGCTAGATCCCTACAATTTGCTTCCTAGCAGGGAAAATTCTGACTTGTTATCCAGTTGTCATAATGGGTTGTTCAACCATACAGCTACCAGACTTGGGATGAAGGCATCTATTTATTCAACTTGTCTGTAGAAAGACAGTAATAAAATGGTACTCAGCGAGAAGTGTCCTCTCATTCTTAGTACGGACAAGCACAGTAAATGGAGAATACTACTTTTCTCAAACAGTCCTAAAAGGTCATTTTTGCAGCAGGTCATTATACTATGCAAACTGGCATGACATTCATTGACTGAAATGGAAATAGGCTCATTTATGCAGAAGGTATTATTTGAAAAAGAAAATATTTTTGCAGAAGTCTGCACTGCTGCTAAAACTCTTGGGAAAAAATGCAAGCAGGCCAATAGAAAAAAAAGGCCCAAACATTTTCAGATTATTACATTAATTTTACAAAGTATGAATATGCATACTGCGAAAATGAGTTGTGAAAGATAGACTGATGGCAAAATGATATATTAGATGATGGATTAAAACCAGGTGCTTGCTACATTAAGAACACTTGATATTTCATCATCATCATCATCTATATATTTATCAGCATAGTGACTGAGATGGCATGTAATTTGCTTCTGAAAGTATTCTCCTGCAGTCCTTGGGTCTTCAGAAGCCATTAAAGCAAATTAGCAACAAAAGTTTAGAGATCAAAGATAGGCTGCCAAATAGCTGGGCATGGATTTTCAAACTCATACATATACTAAAAAGAGATAAAAATCTTAATGTGTCCCTGCAGCTGTAATCCATGTCAAACTACAGGTCTGCCAATGGTTATATGGTAGTGGAAATATTTCTGGCCTGCAAAATTTACGCCTTTAAGAGATATTACACATGAAGTTCAGTAAAAGTTAATGTTTTAGTTTTTGAAAATGTGGTAAAAGGGTTTTTTTTCCTTGGGGTTTTTTGTTTAGTTGGGGTTTTTTAAGGCAATCCAGCTGTTACTGGTGCTCTTAGCAGAAAATGGAAGTAATTTAGGAAAAGCTTGTCTGCTGAATCTAGCTCTAGTATATATAAGCATGCAGGTCTGTAGGATCTGCAGCATTAAAGACAAGAAAAACATTTGGCAGAGAGGAGTTATCTGAAAGGGAGGTTACAAACTGAATAATGTTGATAAAGTAAGCTCACATTGTTTATGTCCGCACCATATGGCCTATGTATAAACACAGTAGTTCAATACTTATCTCATTTTTACCCAACATTCTCTTCCTCTTATTTTCATCCTCACTTCCCTGTTTATTTTTTCTGCTAACATTAACAGCATTGTCTATGGACGAGACAGGCATGAACACTGGAGTTTCATACAAAGTTGTAATTCCCCTTACTGGCTTTTTTTATTATTATTTTTGCAATGGTCAGCAACTTGAACTATTCAGAAGTGTATACAATCCTTAAACATGTGAACATAAATTCCTCAAGCCCAATTAGTAGCTGGGTTCATTGAAACTATGCTAAAAGGGAATTGAACCACTCATGCCTAAAGAATAAATCCAGTGGAACAAAGAAATATTGTGATAGGTTATCACTGGACTGGGTTGACAGTGAGCAATTGGACGTTAAATGGTCAATAGTGAAGTTTAACAAAACCATCATCCAACTGAAGACGGACACTGACTCAACCAAATCATATTTTATTTGTTTCTAGTTTGGCTGATGATACCTATAGCCAGCCAATGGAATAATGAAATCCTGTTGCTGCTGCAGGATTTTCCTTTTCTGTGCCTAAGAACAGCTGATTATATTTACTAGCTCTATCCTGTCTCAGGTAGTTCAGATATGCAAACAGAAACTGTTTCATATTATCTTTGTGGAATCCCATGGGCCTCCACTGGCACTGCTAATGCTGCTAAGAGAGTCAATATTGGAAGTACCAGAAAGATGGAAACCTATAGATGCATACTTGTTTTCATATTTGCATATACATTCTCACATATATGAGAAGATATATCAGGCTGACAGATGAAAACATATTTGGCAGCATCAAACCATTAAGGATCAAGCATGAGCCGGCAGAATGCCCTCCCTGCAAGGAAGGTCATCAGCACCCTGGGTTGTGCTAATAGAAGCACAAGCAGTAGATTGATGAAACTGATTTTTCCCCCTTACTCATGAGACCATATCTAGGTATTTCATTCAGTTTTAGGCCTCCCAATACAGGAAAGACATCAGTGAGTCAAGCAAGTTCAGCAGAGGACCATCAAGTTGTTTGGGGCTAGAGCACCTGGCCTGTGAGGAGAGACGAAAGAACTTGGTTCAGCTGGTTCAGCCGAACAAAAGGTTTCAGGGAGACCTAATAGCTACCCTTTACTCCCACAATGCCCAGTACCTACAAAGTATCAAGAAGACAGAGTCAGGCTCTACATGGTGATGTATGGTGGGTGGACAAGAAACAGTGGGAATTTATCAAGGGTTCCTACCCGATAAATATTTTTTTTACCATGAGGACATTCAAACAGTGGTTGTCTACAGAAGTTGTGCAGCCTCCATCCTTTGAAGTTGCCAAGAGCGGACTGGATATAGGGCTCTGAGTAATCTAGTCCGATCTCAAAGATGAATCTGCTTTGAGTGAGAGTTTGTACCAGTAGACTTCCTGAGATCCCTTCCAACTGAAATTATTCTGTGATTTTATGGTTCTTTGATTCTACATGGATGAACACATTTAATATCCTGAACTTTATATTAAACCCTATTTAAGCAAAGTAATAATGGGACACTACTCTTGTCTGTGATTCCAGATGTTTCTTGGAGGAGATTTCTTCCTGAACAAACATCTATATTTGCATGCTACTTGCATCACCAAACAGGTAAGAGTGATGTTAAGTGCTCAAGGTTGCTCAACGAATCTGTGGCATAGGGAGTTAGCTCAGATCTCTTGGACCACACTCTATTTTGAATTTAGCTGTGAAGACATGGGCCTCACAGGTTTTGAATTCTCTCATTCTGTAATATACACACTTGTGCTTAAAATGCCACGCTAAAAACAACCATCTTTAACTAAATATTTTGTTTTGATAAAAAATGCTTCCACTCTTTTAAAAAAAAAATACATAGACTGATTCAGCAATAGGATCAAACCCATATTCTCTTTTAGAGAAGGGCTAACTTGTGTCAATCATTCATGCAATCTCATTTGTGATAGCCATATCATCAAAACATTGCTTGCAATTTATTCTCACTCTGGGTGAGTATCATATTTATTTATGGTTAGTTATTACAATAATATGTGCACTCCAAATAAGATTGTTTCTATGTAGGTGCGAACAAATAGAAAAGATTGTTCTGCCTGTGGAGAGTTTTTATGATTAGCTAGATGTCTGGTTATTAGAGACATATGATGTCTATATTTCAAGTCAAGCCTTTAAATTCACCAGCTGACATTCCTTAGAGGTGACTCTCCATAGAGGACTTTGGGTTCATATATGTTTAGTTTCAAAATTCATCGAAAAAACTTTTCTTCGCCTCACATCATCTGAAAGCCATATGTAAAAGAATGCAACAAAACAGAATTGCAATTGTTTCTTGTTTATAAACTGAGTTCTCTCCAATTATGTGAGCTCCATTAGAGCTTCATTAGAGCTCCAGTAATACTCAAGGTCTTGTCATTTACCCATTGTAGTATGGAGTTAGTTTCCTCTTTCAACTGTCCTCATGTCAGGACCTGATTACTTAACAACTACTCCTGCCCATTTTATTTTCATCAGAGAAATAGCAGATAGCACAGATAGCATGTTGACCATTTTTATTCTGCATAGAATCTGTAGAACCTCCTCCTCACAAATGCTGAGATTGAGAAAACCCTAGTTTGTTGGTGTTTCTTCTTATTATTATTACAGCTGATCCACAACATCTTCTATTCTGTTGACCTATATATTGCCACAGAATGACTTTTCTTCTATTTGCCTCATCAGGTATTTGCTCCTATTCTTGTAAAACCTATCACAGAATAATCTAATTACCTTATCAAGAGTCCCATGTTGAGCCCCATGCTACTCTATTGAGGTGACTACTGTCAACTAAAATAGGTAGTAGGTTAATGCTGGCTTAAGGACAAGTTTTTACAGTGCAATGGAGGTGCTGTGCTAATATATGTTATGTCATTCAACTTCCAAAATACCTGATGTGATCTTTCTTTTCTTTTTCAATTTGAAGAATGACTCCTACCCAGACTGAAAAAAACTATGATAACAATTATCTTTGTTACAACACTTCATGGCTTCTGTCTTAGAAATTAACAAAGTAATTATGGGGAGCTATGCAAAAGAATTTCTCCATGTACTTTGCAAAATAAGTTCAAAGTTACAATTTCAGGTGCAAATCAGTTGATTACGTTAGCCACTCATGCAACAGCTCTTTGGACAAAATAAAACTTACAATTTAGAGGCTTTTCTTTTTATGCAAAGGCACTTTTTCATGACAGGAACAGTATTGTTGTCTTGATTTTGTTATTGAAAACCTACCCTTGAAATTCAAATTAAAGATAATGTGTAACAGAATCATATTGTGTTTGAAGACTAATGAATGTAAGAAATTATTAAAATGGTCCTGGAGATTACTTTGATATCGTGGGTGGAGGCAGAGGTAGAGGGAGAGGAGGGAGAGGGGACTTTGTTTATGTGGAATTATAGGCATTGAAGATGAACCCCCAATATGACAGTGTAGCTAAAGGCTCTGGTGTAGCCTTTAACAGTAGAAACAAAACCCATGAACATGGAGACTCTATCACCTCTCTGCTTGTGCAAGCAATGTCTGCTGGAGTAATGTATCCATTTCGTGTGTCCAGAGGTTAAGAGAAGTATTGGAAAGTGAGAATGAGTGAAAGGAAGAGTTATTGGGAGGATGTGTTAACAAAGCAGTTTTCAGCAGACACATTGTCTGCATTTGAAGTTCAATCCTGAACTAAGGAACATATGGTTTTTGTTCTTTGGGTTTTTTTTTTGTTGCATTTTGTGTTTGTGGGGTTTTTTTCCCCAAAGAAAATTAGATATCAGAATCATTTACCAAGGTGGATTCTTTGTCAGAAATGCTTAAATATAAAATAGTTTTTGAGAGGGATTGTTTGGTTTTTAGTTTGTTCATTTTTGCTTTTGTTTTTAAACATGCTGTAGCTCAAACAGGAGCAATTTGGGAAAAGTCCTGTTGCCTAGCAGAGATCAGAAATATCAGTCATTACACTCTAGCTGACTGTTGTACAATTGCTAATCTGCATAATTTCTGATTACACTAAGGGGAAATGTGGGGGTAAAGAGGGATCTTAATCCTGTCCTTACTCAGCTCACGGGGGTGATGGAACTAAAGAATAGGAAGACACATCAGCCACTAATTGCTATTACTACAAAAGCAATGGCAAGTATTAATATTTCATCATGGGTCTGAGTGACTTTGGATGTATTTTTCTTAGAAGTATAATTCTTGAAAGCCAATAACTGGTTTCAACTTTTCTTAAAACAGAAAAAACAACATCTTCCTAACCTTCTCCTTTCAAAGAGACACTTGAAAACAAGGCTCAGAAAGTGATAGATAAAAGCATGCATATACATAATTTAAAAAAGTCTTGTTTTTTGAGATAGCTGATTCATAAATTTTACATATTTTAGGTTGGTAGTGCTATCACTAATACACTTGATTAATAGATTAATACACTGATCTGAGTACTCTAGACACTATGTCCTGTGCTTCATCTTCGGAGAACGTGGAAAATAGCAGATGTCACCTAGTTCAGTAGCATTAAATCCTAAAATCACTTAAGATTCCTGGTGGGTTATTTTTTTTTTTTTTAGTGCCTGTGAGTGTCATTCAATTGCAAACTACAGAAAAAGTCTCTAGACAAAGTTTCTAAATCCTGTTGAGGCTATGAGCAGCCGATATAGCAGGAGGCAAAGGGTGGATTCTAACAGAAGGGATAGGCTCCTTCAAACACTGCCTGCTGCCTTCCACTGCCTTCTGTCCTTAATGATGTTTTCACCTAGGGCTGGTAAGAAAGCTTGCATACAGCACTCATTAAGTCTGAATAAGTCCAAAAATTTTCACTGCATGTTTGCTTCTTATGCTCCAACCTGGACTCATAAACTAAGGCAATGGCTTCCTAAGGCTGTTTAGTAATTTAACAAGAAGCCAGTTCTTAAGGATATGGGCTTCTCAGATGAGTTAGAGACCTATGGAGCAATCAAGATGAACTAAGGATGAGACTTGAACCACAAGTACCTTACTTGGTCCTTTGCTATTGTTCATGTAGAAAATATTCCTTATCTTAGTTCCTTGAGGTGACAATACATTGAGTTTTAACTCTTAATTACAATTTTAAATAATGTTTCTTTTTTATTTCATTTAATTATCTTTAGATATTAAATAAGACATTTAAAAATTTGAAGACATTTCAAATAATTTTTTTTTAATGAATAGTAATTTAATTCAATTTTAGTTTTCTGAGTTGTTAATTTCCAAATGTTTTTCTTAATGTTTTCAAGTTATTTGTGCGCTTGTTTTTTTGAGTAGATTTTTTTAAATTCTTGTCCGTTGTGGGTAGGACCTATCTTGGTATACTCATCTACTCAGAGCTAGCAAAGTCCGAACAATTTATTTTGTAGTATTACTTATATATATATACAATCATTAGTCATTAATTGCAAACTAGTTTGTACTCCAACTGGTAATGTATGATCCCTAAAAAGAAGTCTGGCTAGCAGAGAGGTGATAGTTTGGAACCTGCAAATTGACAATATGAACACAAGGTAGTCAAAATGAGTTAATCAACTTTTGTGTAAGATACTGTACGATATTTTTAAAATATGTTAAATCTCAAAGTAGATCCTTAGTCAGCCAAGCTTTTGATAAAGCTTGGAGGAGAGAAGCAGTGGACTTACATAGAGCAGTAATTATATGATGTCCATCTTGCTCAAAGGTCAGGTCCCTGGCCTCATGTCCAGTTGCCCTAAGGTTTTCAAGCAGTGCAAGACAGCAAGGAATCTGCTCTTACTATGATCAAATCCCTGTTGTTAGAGACTTCTGGTCCCTTCTCCTTACAACCACAAGATACTAAATCAGGAATAGACAGCTTTTACAGCAATCATCCCCATGGTTCTGCCTAAGTAAACTGTCTTAACTGGAGATTTGGATTATGAGGAAAGCCTTATGAATTCATCTTATTCTGGACAGGTGGAGTGGTCCTCATGAATCTGCTGTAGCCAAAAGCCTGTGGAGCCTTGGGCAACCAGAGAAACATTATTCCTAAGGTGATCCCAGATTGAGGAAGCCCAAAAAGGAAATTTAGGAGTTTATTCTTGTGTAAACCACAATCACAAGTAGCTCAAAATTGTTCAGCAATGTGGAAAACATCGGAGTTGTATTCCCTGGGAGCATTTAAGCTTGGACAGTTCTTTCATATGAAGGCAAGATGCCAGAGAAGTGCTTTGAAGTCAGCACACTTTTTTTAATGCAAGGAGTATTATAAAGTGTGAGTTCTGCCAGTGTCTGCTTCTGCCTGGAAAAGGTGCTACTAACCCTTCTGTTCCCAGGTTCTCCCATCCTTCTCAGCAGCAGCTGCAGACCTGGCTTTCTAGGACTCAAGCAGCCATTTGTTGTCCCTGGCTCTACTACTGCGGACAACTTACTTCTTTACCTGTATGTAGAACTTGCCCCACCTGTAGTGCCATTGAAGATATTCTAAATATTTAAGTAATTCTAGACCAGTTGAGAAACCAGTCAGCACCCCTCTAGTATGCTGTACTCCACTGCTGTTGCTTTTCCAGACTTTTCCTTGTGAGGTTCTTAATTTTACAGAAGCAGAAATTGAATGCTTTTGGTACCAACTGACCTTGACATCACCTAGACTAAGGTTGCTTTGTGCCCTTCGTTTCTGTGGTTTTCTCCACATAATTGAAATTAAAGGTCTGTGCTTATTATTGCTGTCAAACAAAGATCACTCCTTCCTCTATTCATGTTGTAAAGGTTACTCTAACTTCACAGGAGAGACAGAGAATTAAGGTAACTGTGTGGAAAGAACTGGTTCAGAGTGAGAAGTCTCAGTATACAAAAAGGATTCTTCATATTCTATCCTGTATAGAATTCTTGTTTTAAGATCTCTTCCAAGGCAGGATGCCACTTCATCACACATTGTATTCCCAGTAATATATAATTGAATTGCCCATCTAATTATGCTTTGACCACAAGAAACGTGTTATAGGACTGTGAGAAGCCCTTGTTTAACTTTGTGTGTTAACATGGCATAAAGGCAGCTTTTTTATGTAGGAGACAGTTGTGCTTCTATCCAGAAATGCCATAGCTTGGTTTTGAAACATATATTTCTTTCCTATACTAGTGTCCTAAGTGCTGGATTTGGAATTCATAATAGCTGAATTGTTTGTAAATATATGTATGTGCAAATTAAGATACTCATATACTTTTGAGTAGTGGTGGAATTATAAACCTTGATACAGAGGAGCCTAATGGATTTAAGCGTACCTAAGTAATTATTGAAACGTTTAATTCAAAATTTAAATTTTCCGATACTAGCATAATTTTTAAAATTAAGTCCTTTACGCCAGTATTGGTCAGTCAATTTTATGGAGCTATGGTACTAAGGAAGAAACAAGACTTTAAAGAGGGAAGAATGATGCTGTTTGTAATTTCGAAGTGACTACTTTCAAATCCTTGAATAGACCTATTATTTTTAAGAGTAGATCTTCATCGCTTTGCAGAAAACTAGCATCTGTAAAACTTTGCAGTGTGGATATCAAAACACTGATATATCCCAAAGCATCAATTTCTGTTTGATTAGAATTAGTGCCCAGAAAGTTATTGCACATAAGACTATATAACAATCTTGCTCATATATCATTGTATTTTGTAGTAACAGCAAACATTTCTAAAGCATGTTGTTTACATTCTGCTTTTGTACAAACTTTTTGGTAAAAATTTGTATTGTTTCTAATCTGTTAGCTGCATTTACATCACTTTATTATTATACCTTTGTTAGAAAGTGTATCCACATTCACAAAGAGGTAAAGCTATATATGGACTGAAATATTTGCAGAACACTTGAGGGGATTAATTATCCCACCACATTGAACTCGGCTGGCTGAGGTGAAGTAAATGGACAACTCCTACATCTGGACTGTTTAAAGAAGCAGAAATTTAAACTCTTAGGTTTATTTGCATTTGACCCATGCTTAGAATTTGCCACTGTAGTTGAACATGTGATAGCCATGAAGTGTGCTAACTGACTTCTGTGCGTTGGTGCTATAAAAAGCACTGTTCTGTTTCATGGCCAAATTCTCTTCATCAACAGAACATTTTAAAAATTTTGACTGCAAAATTGTACTAGCTTTCACGTTGGAAAAATTTTAGTAAGATACTGGTTTTAGGTAACTACGTATTTCCTGGCAAGCAAGTAAAGCAGGTTGAAAAATTTTCCTCTTGGAAAATGTAGCTTTGCTGAAATAAAAACTTCTGTGGGAAAATGTCAGTTTCAATGTATATTTTTTTATTTTACAATTGGAGTAATCAAAACAAAGCCCTCTACATTTTCAAAGTCACAGTTTGAAACAAAGATACTTTACAGTTCCAAATAATTGTTTGAATGAAAAAACAAACAAACAAAAAACCAGCTGAATTTACTCAGGAACTTTTATTGCAATCACAGGTGCGGTAATTTTTCACTTTGACATTTTCATTTTGAAACTTCTTATAGTTTTTTATCCTAATTTTTTTGATAGTCCAATTTTTCATTCTACTTTGAAGTAGAAACTAATTTCCCATGGAACAAAATTTTGTTTCCCAGCCAGGTCTGCAAGAGACCAATCAGTGAAGATTTTCAAAAGGAATAAGGGAGAAATCCTTTATAACCATATGTATATCAGTTGCAGTTACCTGACTATTCTCCCAAGCTGTTTGAAAACAGCTTGGGAGAAAACAATGTCATTTTCAGATGTGATGTAAATCAAAGTGCGTGTATCTCAGAATATCTTTATAAGCAACACTACACACGTGAAGCTGTTTTAGATTTTCCTTTGTCTGGGTTACACAGAAAACATCTGGTTTTTGCTCACTTCAGAAACCTTCCTTGGATCTGTCACTAAAGTCTGTGAGAACTGGGAAGTATGTAAAGACCTCACCAACACTTTTTGTTACCAAAACAAAACCATCCTCCATGATCAGTGCCCTTAAGTTAATTTTGTTTTCTTGTCTCATGAAGTTATATTTGTCAGCGTGTGTAGTTAAGGACCTAATAATCTGAAAAATCATATCTGAGGAATCGCCTCTCCATGATTTCCACTCTGCTCAGTAAATAACTTTTGTTCACCACAAGCTTTCCAAAATCACGCTCTGTCATATGAGCAATGATCTATTTAACAAATGCTTTGTAAACCGTGACTGAAGATCATTGCAGATGACCAGTTAAATTACTATTATAACTAGAGATGACTGAGTTTTCTATAGAAAATAAAACATTCTCTAAACGTAGCTTTTATTTGTCCTGATCACTCCTATCTAGACTTCACTATCTGTCTCCCAGAAATACTGGATTATTTTTTATTTGAGTTTTAATCTCTGATATTTTGAGTATCTAGATATACTGAAAAATGTTCCTCTAAAAATAATACACCCATCTCACGTATTTTGGGAAGATTAATCAGGAAAGTTGGGAATTCTAACTAATTATGTCAATGTTCATGATTTTGATTGATGGTAGCAGACCAGCACCATTTTGTCTAGGACATAACATCTAACTAATATATTTTCCAGTAAGGAAGTGATGCTAGAAACAATATCAGTAAGCCTGGAATTTACCCAGTGAGGTGTAATGCTGGATGTTATGGAAGAAGAAAATAAATCTGTGTTTGTTTCTGAAGGCCATATAGTTAAAAAGATATATAATGTTAAAGATATCGTGTTTCAGAACAAGAATTTAATTGCAGAAGATTTCTCATTCTTTCCTGATTCATTCTAAGTATCATCTAAAAGAGTGCTATTAGGCATAAATAACAAGGAACTGCTTCGTAAATCATATAATAAAAATCAACAGTTTGATTAGCCAAACTGTGTTTCACAGAATGAATCAGAAAGCAAGACCATTCCCTGCAGATAGAACATGGTCTTAAGAAAGGATTTTTGGAACAGCTTGTGGGATTAAGATTAAATGTCTTATACACACATACATGCCCATGCATCTTGGATGTATCCCAAGATTCAGGATGTAATCAGCGGAAAAGAGTCAGCTTTCCCAAAGTGTTATAAGATGGAAGTAGATAAATGCACGTATGGGCCAGGGAAGGTAGCCTTGCATAAGCTCTGCAGTTTACAGCAGAGTGGCCATCAGTGCATGGCTGGGCAATAATTAGGGTACTGGCTTTCAGGGATAGCATTTATACCTAGACCCAACCCTCCACAGAGTTCATGGATGTTTTGTTTCAGTTCCATACTCACGTATTTCAAGTTGTTGTCTCAGACTGGGGTGGTCAAAAGACTGCTTGAGCAGAGATGTTTTAGAAACATCAAATCTTCAGGAAGAAAGATGTACAGCACACTTCTTTCCGAGACCTTATTACTAAACCATATATCTGCTATGATACTGTGAAGATTTTTATGCTACTGTGGGCTTAAAAAAAAGTTCTCAGCTTCTTATAGCTTTGGAACTTTTGGATTTGCTCCAATTCATTAGCAGGAGGAAGAGAAGAAGCTGAAACTCAGTTTTCACTCTGCTAAGGTGCTCTCTTCCATGGTTTCCATGAGGTGGTAAAGTTCAAAGGGGAAAAGTTATCTAATTTTATTTTTTTGTAAATCTTAGAAAGAAACTGTCTGTATGAAGTAAACCTAATCTATCAATAGGAGCTCTAAAGACAGTACATGGTTGACATTTCTTTTTCTATCACAGGGGTGACATTATTCAGCAAGCAGTTAAACCAATTTGGAAAGAAAAAAACATAGTTCCCTGCCATAATGCAGTAGACTATTATCTAATTAAAAATGATCTGATAAAAACACTTTTTAACATTTGTTACATTTTTTGCCTGTTTATGATCCAGCCAAAGAATTTTTATAATTTTCTGAATGCAACCAAGATATAGCTAACTGTTGTCATATCAGTAAGTAGGAAGAAAATGAACCTCCTCCACATGGACTACCTACACAGATCTGATGGGCACAGTTTGTGAAATGCCTTGGGAATAAAATGGTGTGGTGACTGAGGGCATGCACACGGCTGCTGCAGTTGGATCTGGCCTGGGACTTACACACTCTGTGTGTGTGTGTGCACATATGGCTTGTGTGTGAATCACTGAGGCGTTGTATCTGCTCATGCTCACAAACACATATCCCATTTAAGTCACTGGCTATTTTTTTCCTCACTCTGTCAAGCTGTACTGTGTCAGAGGAACTGTGTGCCTGAGTGTGGTTCTAGCTCTCTAACAGTATAACTTGCATAATCCTCACAGCAGAAGAATAAATGAGGTTATTCTCATTTTTCTTTCCTCCAACTTGAGGGCAGTTTTGTCTGTGTATCATCTTGAGTTCTGATACCTATGTGTTTAGTGATACCTGTTCACTGGCACTAGATGTTTGGCCATTCATATGTAAAGTGAGAAAGTATTTATATAATGCAACTTTCTCATATGTTCACTTTTAATATGTCCACTAATTTTCCTTTTAAAGTAGAATTTCTTTTCCCCTCCCTCCTCTCTGTCTTGGCTATTTGATTGTGAGTATCTTGGAATAGCATTCAACTATTTCTGGATGATGGCAGTGGGCTTAGCACATCATGAAAATTAATACATATATATTTTAAAAAGGATAAGGATCTGAAGAAGTGTCTGAGATACTTATTTCTCACATTATAAAACAGCAAATAAAACAAAAAAAAATCTGTAGTCCATGGAAAACACTTAGTAGAAAAGAGAATGAAGAACATATAGTTCCTTAATCTTTGGACTCTCAAAGACATTGAATTTACTACTCAGTAACTGTTGTCTTGTGATGCTAATGCTGTGATATGCCTTAATGTTATGAATAAATATAGTCATTGAACCCTCAACACTGAAAAAATTAGGCCAGTTCAAGTCAAAAGAAATTTTGCATGATAAGAGAGGATTTCTGCAAACTGAAAAAGGAAATCCCATGCTGCTTCATTTTCATGTAAGTCAAAAAAAAAGCTGAATATAAAATAAAATGTTATTTGGTTGTGGGCTATTTAGGTTTTATAACACTTCCTTCCTAATTTTAATGTACTATGAACAATTCTTCTATCTTGAAAGCATAGAAAAAAAAAGAAAGATTTTGGCCTTTCCAAAATGAAAATTGTAAAAGTATTTAGACTTTCAAAAAATTGTATTGTTTTCTTTTCATCTAGCATTTTTCATTACTTACACTTACAGGTAGCTTCTGCAATATGTGCCACTTCCCTTCACTGAAGATGCCATTAAAAATAATACTAGCTTCACTGGTCATCAAAAGCATGCACCCCCATTTTAACAATGGAGTTATAATTTATATACACTTAAGTGTCTGCAAGGTTTTATAAATCATGTTCCAGTGCAATATATGCAGTCTTTTTAAATGTGTCTAACGCACTCTTTATTGAATTCAAGCTTTCATCACTCACCAATCTGCCTTCTCACTTGATTTTTATGCAGTGCTTTGTTAATAACAGGACCATTTTCACGTATATTTGTTATGAATATGTCTTCTGAGATATTTGATAGGAAAAAATGCAGAAGTTTAGGATAGATCTACCTCTCTGGGAAACTTGTTCCAGTGTTTCACCTCCCTCATTATATAAAATTTCTTCCTTATATCTAGTCTGAATCAACCCTCTTTTACTTTAAAACCATTAGCCCTTGTCCTATTGCTACAGACCCTATTAAAATGTCTGCACACATTTTTATGTGCTCCCTTTAAGTATTGACACGCTGCAATGGGGTCTCCCTGGAACCTCCTCTTCGTCAGGCTGAACAACCCAAATTCTATCAGAGTTTCCTCACAGAAGAAGTGCTCCATCCCTCTGATCATTTGTGTGTATCTAACAGGTCCGTGTTGTTCCTGTGCTTAGCACCCCAGATCTGGATGCAATACTCAAGGTGTGGTCTCAGAAGAGCAGAACAGAGGGGCAGAATCACCTTCCTCAACCTGCTGGCCACACTTTATGCAGCTCAGGGTATGGAAGCAATCTTCTAGTGTTCATAGGATTCACCCACTTGAATCCACAGTGGCTCCAGCAACTCATGATGAAGAAAACTGTACAGGGCATTTATGTCAGATTTGACAAAATTTCTGCTATCTATTCAAATAGGTCACAAGTTTTAATGGTAAATTTATGAACTGTGAAGAATTTGTTCCTTATGGCTGTCAGTAGATCTGCTCTTCTGGAAAATAAAAGCAGTATTTAGTTAAGGATACAGCTTTCCTCTGGGACACACATGTACCACTTTGTCTGATTTGACTGGAGCTTACGAAGTTGTACTTAAGGATTAAATGAGTCCTCTAATAATTAATTAAAAGGATTTTTAGGTTAACTTTAAACTGTTCCAGTTAAAAGTTCAAATGCAGAACGATTTATGATAACAGACTGAGCAGCAGAAAGGCATCAGTTTCTTTTGTCACCTGGTATAGTAGTCACAAGTACACACATAGTAACTCTCTGCTCAGGTTAAAGGGGAAAATACATTAAATATAATTTCTCTATCTCCTCACTGCTGTGCTTGTAGGAAGGTTGGCTTTGGTTTTCCATAGGAAATTTCAGCTCAAGTTAAGTCAGCATCTTCTTATGTCTTTACAAGACCTTTTATGCTACAGAGGCATTGATAGCAGGGGCCAAGAGCTAAGGAAAAACCTGTCCCACATTGTAGTGGAGTGAGTTGGGATCACTGAATGCACAATCTCTTCTGCTATTTCCTGCATCACATCTGCAGATGTAACATCTGTGTGTCTGTTCTCCTAATGGTGCATACAATTGTATAGGCCAGACTATAGTCTAATGTTAAACTAACTTTGCACTGTTAATTAAAAATTCATGTCTTTCCAAATATGATAACAGGATTTTATTGCCGGTGCAGAAGTATTTCACTCCAAGAAGTTAATTTCATAAGAGGTTTTGCAAGTGATCCCTCAAGTTCCTGTCTAGTGTTATATATTTTTATACTTTCTGTGCTTTTATACTCCTTCATACTGACTTTCTGTTTACCTAATAGAAAGGTATTTAGCTTTTGGAGCTTTATGGTTTTTGGCATACTAAAAGAATCCAACCTGCTTTATTAAATTCATGATTGAAGGAAATCACTATAAGCCTAATAAGATTTATGTGTTTCCATTCAATGTCAGCAGGGAGTCAGATTAAATCAAGGCTGAAAGTCTCAGCTGCATTCAAACCCTTGATCAAGCTACTAATGCTTCAGTTTGAAAAGTATGACAAGATGTTTATATGATTTAAATAGTCCTATGTTTTTTGAGATGGCTGATATCATGAAATAAATTATTTTTGCAATAAAAGTATGTATTTCTTATAATCATATTAATAAAATGTGATGTCATGGTTTAACTCCAGCTGGCAGCTAAGTACCATTCAGCTGCTTGCTCACTTCCCCACCCCCACAGTAGGACGGGGAGGAGAATTGGAAAAAGGTAAAATCTGTGAGTTAAGAACAGTTTAATAATTTAAATAAAACAAAATATATATAAAATAATAATAATACTGTTATTAAAACCAAAAATAATAGTAGTAAAACCAGTAACAACAGTAATGAAAAAGGAGATAACAAAAAGAGAGAAATAAAACCCAAGAAAGACAAATGATGCACAGTAAAATTGCTCACTGCCTGCTGATTGATGCCCAGCCAGCCCCTGAGCAGTGTTCAGCCCCTCCTGCTAATTCCCCCCAAGTTTATATACTGAGTATATGTTCTATGGTATGGAATATCCCTCTGGCTAGTTTAGGCCAGCTGCCTTGGCCATGCTCTCTCCTGGCTTTTTTATGCACTTGCTCCCCAGCAGAGCATGGGAAATTGAAAAGTCTTTGACTTAATGTTAGCACTACTGAGCAACAACTAGAACATCAGTGCGTCATCAACATATGATTTGTCAAACTTTTCAACAAGGTGGTTTAATGAAAAGAATAATTTATTTTGTTTTGTATGGTTACCTGTTATAGAGGTTGTCTATTACTAAAAACATAATACCTGATATATAAACTTTTCTTCAAAGCATTTTACAAAAGAGATCTGTCTGAATATCCTTTTCTGTAGATATGGAATGCAGTATCTTTAATATTGCAGATATTTAATGACATCCCAGAGTTTCAACATCTATGCTGATCCAGGGTGACTAAGGAAGACCTTTTGTCTTATTCCATAAATAAGGTTAGAGTACATCTAAAGAGGAGGAGCCATTTAACACACACTGAGTGTTTAGAAGAATTTTCTTTTACCATTTGAAGATTAAGTAGCATTAGCTGGTATGCTTTCATGAGGAATGGTCCAAAAGCTGCCTGTGAATGTCTACAAACTGACTTGTGCTCTTCATTTCTCCATCCAAGGTGAGACCAGTGCTGTACCAATGCTCTTAGTACCTGCTGCATACATGAGACTTGTAGTCAAGGATCAATGTTAGACCATCTGCTGGATTTAGAAACATAACTTTTATAATTTTAGCAGTATGAAAAGTATCTTCAGTTTACTCCAATTTATGCAAAATAGACTTGGATTTTGGGCCACTAACAGACTACTGAAGTAAAACAGGGATATGACATGAAATTTGGAACCTTATTTTCATGAGCTTCATGTGATGACAATATTGAAATCAGTTAATCAAACTATGTTTCTGATAAAGCACATGTTATGAAAGACAAAATTATTAACATACCTTTTGCCTCAATGCCTGCAAACCAGACAGTCAGTCTGGTAGCTAAAAACTGTTGATAATGGATCCATGTGTAATCAAGTCAAAAGATAAGCCAAGCATTAAGGAAGAAGGTGGATACGGAAGGTTAAAAAACTTTCCTAGAATTTATGCAGAGTAAGTCCTTTTCTAAACCATGCTTTTCTTCCTGCATTAACTGAGAGATCATTGTTGGCTTTATAGGTTTACAGTGCTGTGCATCTTCTTCCAAAAACTGATGGGCACTGCTATAAAATGAATGAACAAATCAAACTTGGCTTTGGCAACAAGGTCTTTTCTAGTCCTTACTAGGACTAAATGACAACCTATGACACTGAAAGCTGGCAGGAAAGCGTTTTTAGACATTTACTAGAGTCATCTTTCTGAAATTTTAACCTATATCCTATACTGAGCTTCATGCGCAGGCATCAAGCACTTGCAGTAGCAAATAGTAAAGATCTAACCATGTGGAGTTAGAATTTTTCTATAGTGAAAGAGGTAGAGAGTAGAATAGAAAACTGCTTTCTGGGTTCTCACATAGAGTAGAGATAACCCTAACACTCTTCCAAGCAAGGTGGATGTGGAGTGTAAGAAGATCACAGATTGACACTTCATTGGGGTAGATCACTAAACATGGAAAGACTGACTCCTACTAGGTTCAGAGACATCATTGTTGATAATGTCATGAAATTGCCTGAATTATAATCACACTGCACCTTGATGTCCTGGGAGATAAATACTTTCCATTTGCTCGTAGTAAAGTGATAGCTGAGACCTTGCCTTGTAATGTTTTGGGTCCCTGAAAGCTATTTTCCCCTGAATGAACACCTGAAAAAAAAGGTGATGAGCAGATGGACAAAATAATTCTTCAAAATATATCACTCAGGACTGTGTAGTCAAAGATCCTCTAATGGAGTGAAATGCTGTGGGCTGATATAAACTGTCAGTCTTGTCCTCTACTGCTACTTGGCAGTTTGTTGTGGCTGTATAATGCTATCAGTCTACTGTACTTGGAGAAGGTTGATATATAGAGATAAAAAGTTTCCATTTTTAACCAAATCAGAAAAAAGTAATGGCAGTCTTAAATACAGTCACCTCTTTAATTTCAAACTCTATGGGTACACAGTTTTGTTTGACTAATGTGGGCTGTAAAAATTTCAAATAATGCAATGACTGAAGCAAGAAATCATTAACACATTGCATTCTAGACGGGTGAGTACTGCCTGACCAATTGCAGCTCCCTGGCAATCAATTCTATAATGATTCAGGAGTCTTAGTTGCAAAAGTGTCCTAAATATGTTAAATTGTCCTCTAGGAAGTGCAAACATGCAAAAATGATTTATTCGATATGCAGAAAGCAAGAAATTATATATGTATAATGTACATAATAGCATTACAGAAAAAGTGCCAAGGGTAAAGGGACATATGTTGAAAAGAAACTCCCTTTTTTTTGTGAGTAAATCAGTAAGGGAGTATTTTGTAAACCCATCCAGTGAACTGACTGAGCTTTCCAACATTACTTTAGGCTACTGAGCACAAAACAAAATTCTTACGCATCTACTTTGTTACAGGCTACGAAATGTTGTGTTTGCATAGAACTCATTTAATGATGAAGGTCTGGTAGAGGAATTTCACTTCCTACATCAATATCCTATTAACACGAATGTCTTTTCTCAAGCAGCACTGTTGGCTAAGACTCTGCAGCAACCAGCCAAGCTCACACAAGTGAGATAAGACTTCTGAATGGCAGGTGTCAGCAGTGTAGGCAGCTGCGTGATGTGTAACTGCTGTGGAAGGAGCTGGCTGGCTGCCAAAATCTCCAAGCAGCGATGTGCTTGAGGTATGTGTGAAACACTGAATTTTGTGCTTCAGTTGCAGGGCTGCTCTGATCCATTTTGTGCTCACATATGAAATGTGTCTACAAGTACCAGAGTTAAAGCTAAAGCAATGTGAGACCAAGAAGCACATGTGCGTTCATAGCACTGAGCACCCTTAAATAACTTGAATGGACTCCAAACTTAGAGGAACTCGTGTCTGCTGTGATACAAGTGCCAAATTAAGGGCTAGACTGATAACTGGCAGTACAAAGGCATGATGTGGGCTCTGACATACTCAGTGGCTGCCATAAGTTTAATGCTAACCTCTCCTATCCAATAAACATGGGAACCCAGTGGCTCCCATGAATGGATAAAGAGGAATTGGAGTCTGTCAATCCTGTTCCTGTCTCTTTAGAATCATACAGGCACTCAGACTGTGCTCAAGGGGTTTTCAGATGCTAACTGCTAATTTACAAAGAGATAGGAAACTACTGTGACTGTCAAATAAATAGGAATGACACAATAATAGCAATAGGTTCTAATATGTCTTGGCCTTAGCTTATCTCTGGCAAATGCTGTCTGAAGGAGTTCTTGCAGAGCAGTTTTCCTAAGGAAAGGTTCTGGAGTGTTACTGGCTACTTGGATACAAAGCCAAGCCTCCTTAGTGACTGTAAATCAGTCCCATCTTGTTAATGGCAGTAAAGCTTAGCTAATTTATGCTAGCTAAATACTCAAACCTGCCAACAAGCACCTGGTTAAACAGGTATGTTTAACCTGCTGGAGTTGGTCTGAAACAATTAAAGCAGTAACCACTCCATTAGATGTGGAAGAGTTAGCGTCACCCAGTTCAAGTCCATTTCTCTCTTCACTGTCAGGGGCATTAGGGTCCCAATGTTCCTTTCCCCTTCCAGTAAAGCCTCTGATGGAAATATGAAGGCAGAGTATTCTAGATACCAGCAGCATGCTGTAGAAGCAACTGAGGAAGAAAGTTGAGGGTTTGCTGAGACCTTGTCCTGCTGTGCCCTGTGCTGAATGATGTTATGATCCAAACTTCCCCCGCTATTGCCTTCACAGTCCTTATTTTTCCCTTCTTGACCTACTGTATTTTGTTGGTTTCTTTCCTTCAGTTCTTGAACATATTTTCATTTTGATTATCATTACCACAAAAAAAAGAAGAAAAAAAAGACAAAAAAAAACCCCACCTGATTTTTGCTACTGCTGCTAACTCTGCTTACATACTGCATGCTTTTCCTCTTTGTATTGTCTACTTGGACTGTGAACTCTGAGCACTGTTTTCAGCTAAGTGCTGTACAAATAATAGAGACCCAAACTTGGTCTGTCCTCAGGCATTACCATAAGAAGAAAGGCATTTCAATTAAGTGCGGTATTGTAAAAATGTGCCTGTTCTTAATGAGAGATTGTCTTTCCTAGCCCCTACCAAAACAAACAAAGCAGAGAAAGACCAGAATATTCATCGTGAATAATGCTTCAGCACAATCTTACTATTTCATTGCCTTCTGCAGTCTACCACCCACTTATTTTCCTTACAAAATACATATTTTTTAACAACAGCTAAATATTATCAAGAAACTAAGCAAAAGGACTATTATAGTGTGGCTAGTTGTGCCCTTGCAGGACTGATGACAGAAATGATAAGAGAAACATGCCAAGAAATTAATGTTTAAAATAACATATCACATGAAGGAATAGTTAAAAAACAGAATACGCAAATTTACAATGTAACTTTTTGGAGACAAGACAGTTTATTTTCCTGGTTTTGGTTTGATTTTTTTTCCTTGTCTTTCTTGTTAGCATCTTTTTTTCTATCTTTACATGGGATACTACTTTAATACACTAATACCAGCTTTTTATCAGGATTTTATATGGGTGGTGAGATGTCACAGAAGATTTTGGTTGCTTGATGTTCATGACAGTGGCTGCTACTGTTCTCCCAACTGCAAATTTTTTTGTGGAAAGCTTTAACCTGGGCAATATAATAAAAAATAGCCACATAAATGTGACATGCTAGTGTACTTATTCAAATGGAAGGGGAATGTAAGTGTGGATGATTTTTGCAACTGAATTTGATGCAACTCTCCTATCTTTATTTTATGGATATATGAGACATCTCACCTAACAGTAAATACCCACACTGTAGATATCTCCTTTGAGTAAGTTATGCTACTCCTTTTATAGTCAATGGAAAGAACTGCCTTATTTTAGCCATTTCCTTTCAGATGAGATAGATTACACTCTGTAAGTGCCTATTTCTCCCTCTTGACTATAAAGGCCACTTAGCCTACAAGCTCAAATGGGGACGTTTACATTATAGATATTTGCATTTTGTCAACTGACTAATTTTTTTTAGTGTCAGGTCTGTAAGGAGAGAAGAAAATGCATCTTCTGAAAGGCCTCACTCGATATGCACACATTGCTCCTTTTGTGCACGCCAGGCTTGGACCAGAACTGAGTCATGGCTTCTGAGTTTGAAGCAAAACTGAATTAATTTCTGGGAATGGGAAGGATAGTCAGAGCATGGTGTGCAGCACAAGAAGGAACAGGGCAAGTATGGGAAATCTGGAGGACTTGGCTTAGTGGTCCCACCATCTCACTCCTCTCAGCTGTCCTTGCAGCACCACTTGCTCTGACACTTCCCCTGGCTGCAGCAGGCAGCCTGACCTCCAGCTCTCTGGCACATGGAAGCCATGCTCTGAGCCCGTGGCCTTTCTGACACCTCTGTTGGTTGTTGCTTCTGGTGTTTCTGATATGAGCTAGTTTTGGCCTGAGAAGAGGAAAACCTGCTTCGAGATCAGGTGTTCTCATGGATAAGTCCTCTTTCCTTTGTCCTCTGTCCAGCTGCAGTTTTTATTTGCCACTTACTTGAAAGACTCTGATAAGTGGCTAATTAGTGGAAGATAGTACAGGCAGGCATCTGTCTCCCTTAGGAATGAAGGAAATGAAATATTGTGAAGGAATTTACTTCACTTCAGAAACTTAATTCTATTTAAAGACCTTCTTGTCATTTAAATACCTAATCTCAGAGGTGGGATGTGGCTTGAGGGATATGGGAACAGTTAATTCCTGACTGCCACTTGCTCCTTGTGAGGAGTAAATCCTTCATGGTTCTCTTTCTCAATGTCTTTCTCTCTCTCTCACTCAAAGATGCCTGAATCTAATATAATGATCAATATTAAGGATTATATATTTTAAGGATTAATTAATTAATTAATTAATTATTACTATTTTGTGTGTCTGTGACACAAAAACCACCACGGAAATTTTGGTGGGAATTAAATTATGGGTGAAATTCACAGAATAGTCTCAGAGGTGGCAGAAAGGCCCAAAATATTTGTTTCACTAGTTAAAGAATTATGTATACCATCTTTCCAGTCTGTAAAGACCTCTTATTTTGCAATTATTTTAAAGATATTTTTATTCAAATAAAAGAGATTCCACAAGCAAAAACATAAACAACATATTTGGTTTCTGAACCATTCTGAACCAATCTTTTCCTCCAAACCTAAAAGACCATTATTCATAAAATTGTAATTAGAAAAACTGGAGGCAGATGAGAGAAACACTTTTTTCCAGGCTCCTTGGAGACCAGTGAAGCTGTTAGGAGCTTGCTTAAATGCAGAACTGGAAAAGGTCGCTGCCTACCCACACAGTATAGCTGTATTTATCTGAATGTATTCCTATTATTTCCTTGGATACAATTAATTATTTTGCATCTATGGTGTTCTGTGGCATACCATTACATCACATTAGTCTTGTGTTTGGCATCAGGCTGATGCAATGTGGTACATTAGGAGTTCTACCAGAGCTGTTTTAATTAGGTAAGGTATTTTATTCATTTAGTGAATATTTGCTTTGAGTTGCCTATGCAAGGCCATAAAGTACAAGCTAAATGCTCCCAACTAAATGTCAGATGGGGTATCCTGCACTCTGCTGATTAATTGTATAATATTTAGATAATTTAGCTAATCTGTTGAATGCATATTGCATAGTTAATGAAAGAATTCAAGGCTGCAAGCAGACTTAAGGAATGAATCACTGTGTACAGTACAGTCTTCATTACTCACTGAAGAAATGCAGCATCCATAATTACCGAGTTTGAACTGGGAGAGGTGCAAACGGCAAGGCTACCCTGTCAAACTCTGCTTGCTCATTATTTTCTGCCCGCTCAAGAAGTCACACACTACAAGGTGAACAGATACTCTGGCTGCTTTTCAGTAGGGCAGAGACTGATCCCTGAGGTACTGAGGGGGAATGGAATTCATCAGTATTGTTCCCTTCTCTAGAGCACTGCAATGCCCATGAACCTGGCTGTCCACTTGCACTGCTGCCCCGGGTAAAATTTTTAGGCGGTAAAGGAAAGTGGTAATGCTTGTTCAAGCAGAGAAAGTTCTTGGAGGTTCTAGAGACTATGCACACCTGTGGAGTTTGGGTTTTTTTTCTTCCCACACTGCATGAACAATGATTAGCAAACAGAGGTTGAAAAGTCCAGACATTATCATCACCACCTATTGTCACAACTTGAGTAGTTCAATCCATTTTCAGGGTGGGTTTTTTTTCAGCCTATTAGCAGCAATTAAAGGTATCAGTTTATCAGGTGACTTCTAAAATGACCATGAGTTTTTTTCCATAACTCTGAGGGCTGGAGGTTTATTGAGTTTCTCTGGGATGGTGGAGGAGAAAAGGTTGCTTGTGTCTTTTTTTAATTTTTTTTTTTTAAGGAAAAAATCTGGGAACATGAAATAGAATCTTCATTGAACTCTAGCTCATTGATGTGTTGTGATCCAGCTCATTCGGTCTGCTCTGGAAGCTTTAAGCTTGTAGCAAAACACTTTATGAGGGCTTAGGTGAAAAGCAAATTAGAAATGGTAAGGAAAAAAGATGGGTTAAGAAGGCAAAAATTAAATCTATTTAGTTATTATGATTTAGCTGATCAGGCAACTCCTCACTCACAGATTGCCTGTGGAAAGAAATTATGTGAACAGTGTGATGCACTATCACAAACTAATTAAAAATAGTAGAAGCTCTCCTCTGGGATGCAGCCAGGAGACTGCAGAGCAACATTCATCCCCACATCTCTCTCACAGCACTGTTCTGCACCATTATCAGTGCTCAGGAGCATTGGGTGTCATCCTGCCCTCGTCTTCCTTGGTGGGAGGAATTGTGAGTGCTCTCCCTATCTGACTCACCCGAAGTCAGCTGGGATAGCTAATAACCATCTACTCTTGTTTTTTAAAACTGGTTCTGGCTGAAGCAGATTAAGAAGCATGTGAGCTATCCCTCTGTCCGCTAACCCTCCAACAGAGGAGTGGGAACAAACATCTGAGGTGGGAGTGATAGTGTCTTATCCACTCCAGACACTTTCTGAGTTAATTTCCGTTGGGGTATGGGGGATATATAGCAAAAAGCATACATATCCTCCCCTTCTTTAAAAAAATCCTTTATGTGGTCAGGACCTGAGTTTTTTATCTCATCTGAAAGATAACACCTCCAGGAGAGCATCTTAGGAGAGCAATTTAGTACTGAGTCAGAGGGAATAGAATGAGTCACTGCAGTTCTTACATTTTTCTTGGAAGTTTCTCACTAAAGCATTGCCCCAATCTGACACTGTTAAGTAGATGACATCAGGGAGACTGGAGTTTATGCTAAATTCAGAGTGGGTAAAGGCTAGGATCCTAGGAAAATCTTTTTCAAAGAGTGGTCAATTTTTTTTTGTGGGGCATTTAAAACGTACTTAATTGGGATATATTCATCATGCACTTACTGTAAAATCAGTAGACAACTGCAAAAAAACCAGAATAGACGACTAACCAGAAATCTTAGGCTGCTAAGTAGGATACAGCATGTGTCACATTGCAGATCGTTCCTTCCTTTAGCAATGGCACACAAAGTGAACTCATTATAATTGAATAGTAACTGGCTAGAAAAAGTACCAGTCTTTTTTTTTTTTTTTTAATCTTACTATGCAGCTACCCAATTTTTGCAGTAAAGCTGCCTGCAATCCTGTGAAGGATCCCCTCCTCGACAGCAAGACATCAATGGCAGCGCCAGGTTGTCATTGTGGAGTGGTGCTCTGGTGATTATCAGTGAATTGACAATGATTAGTGACTCACTGTTGCTCATTCTTAATCCAACCCACTCCACCACTGCTTGTACTGCCTTGTGGGAAGCAAATCTAAGCATATGCACAGGAAGAAGCCTCAGTGTTATTGTGCTGGCTTCCTTCCAGAAACCTCCTTTGCACTGTAACTGCCTGTCTGCTACCCACGGAGTTTGCCATCCGGCAAAAGATTTTCTTCCAGCCCTACAGGGACTTCAGAGGGTAGACACTGTACATTAATGATGAATGGTGAAAAAGATAAAAATTATTTAAGCCAGTGAAGCATGAGATCTACATGTATGTATTATGAAGCTATCACATATCATGAAGGAAAAATAAGCTGGTAAGAATAACTGCAGTAAGTCTCCTGAGGAATCTCCCTATGCTGAAGAGATCACCTCCCGTGGACCACAATGATACCTACCTCAGCATCCTTAAGAAGAGACCCAAACCCAGAAAGGTTTATACAAGCTTCTTTTCTTCTGCTGCAGGCTTGAAGCTGCATGACATGCAGATCACTATAGACGAGCAAAAACTGTGTTTGCTGTGCCTTACCCTCAGTATGCTACTCCAAGACTGTTCAAAACTCAGACCGGGTTGAAGAGTGGTGTGGCTTCTGCCTGGCCCATGTGCCTTGGCTCACCACAGTTAGATACATCAGAACTTAAACACCTTGTTTAAGGCCAGAAATCCCCTCAGCAGGAATCACAAGTGTATGAGATCAAGAAAGGAGAGTAGAAGGGCAGATCAGAAATCAAAAGGAGTTCAGCTGCAGAAGGACTTTTAACAACCTGAGCTGGCAAAGCTGGAAATGAACTTGCCAGTGAAAGTATCTGATAGTCACTATGACTGTCTCAGTTCTCTTAAAATGCTATAAAATCTGTCCCTTTCCTACTATCCCCTTCTGCCTCTGTTGTGCCTACATATTTCCTCCAGGAAGCTGTCTAATAAAACCCGAGCCTCCTCTATGATTAAGCACTCAAGGTCCAAGCAAATAGAAGCCAAATGTATTTTCCATAGGCTATTCTTTAAAAGATGGAGGGAAACAATAGCTGCCTATACAAATGCCTGCCTTTCTAGCCTAGCCCTCATATTTGAAGCATTATTTCTCAGAAACCAAACTGAAGGCAAAAGCATGCTTGGCAACTATATGCTCAACAGTATTATTCCTGGAAAGGAAAAGCATTTCTGATACTTGAATAAATTTATAAAACAAGGCAAAGTGTTCTACAATCTCTTTGAGAAAAAGAGGTAGGTCTGCTAGGGTCTCTAGTCTTTGACAAAATATATTTTGTCACTTTTGCTCTTATTGCTTTGAGCTGTCTCCTGGCAAACCAAGCAAGTTCTGCTTACTGCAGCTATACATCTCGAACAAACATAAAGTTTTTTATATGTACTGTTTTGATGGATGGAATGAAAGTTGGCATTTCAAGACACATTTCGAGAGTTTACATCCAGAGTTCTAAGCGCACTGGTGTATCCTAAAAAAAAAATGGTTCTGCCTTAATAGTATGGAAAATCTCAGCTCTGTTTAATGGGTGGCCACAGGTAAGGTGGCATCCACACAGCTGCCTGCCAGGCACTCTGTGCAGGTGTCCAGACACAGAATCATAGAACGGTTTAGGTCCTTGGAAGGGACCTTGAAGATCATCTAGTTCCAACTCCCTTGCCATAGACAGGGATGCTGTCTATACGCCCATGTTGCTCAAAGTCCTATTCCACTTGGCCTTCAACATTTCCAGGGATGAGGCATCCACAGTTTCTCTGGGAAACCTGTTCCTCATCACCCTCAGAATAGAGAATTTTTTTCCTAATAGCTAATCTAAACCTGCCCTCTTTCAGTTTAAAGCCATTTCCCTTCGTCCTTCTCCAGCCTTCCCGTAGGTCTCCAGGTACTGGAAGGCTGTTACGAGGTCACCCTAAAACCTACTCTTCTCCAGACTGAACAACCCAAACTCTCAGACTGTCTTCATAGGAGAGGTGCTCCAGCCCTCTGATTATCCTCATGGCCCTCCTCTGGACTTGCTCCAGCAGGTCCATGTTCTTATCTTCTTATGTTGAAGACCTCAGAGCTGAATTAAGTACTCCAGGTAGGGACTTATGGGAGCAGAGTAGAGGGGGAAAATCAACTCCCTCAGCCTGCTGGTCACACTTCTTTTGCTGCAACCCAGGACATGGTTGGCTTTCTGAGCTGCACATGCACATTGACAGGTCATGGCATCCTCAAGTCCTTCTCCTCAGGGTTGCTCTCAGTCTCTGTCCAGTCTGTATTTGTGCTTGGAATTGCCCCAAATCACATGCAGGACCTTGCACTTGACCTTGTTGAATTTCATAAACATGGGTGTACTAATCAGGGCAGCATGTCTACTTCTGATCAGTGATACCAGTGGCTGGTCAGCAAGCACAGAGTAGACTTACCAGCCGTGGCACAGAATGTTGGAATGGAATGGAGACCTTGACTTTGTGCTGCATAAATGAGACACAGCAGATCATGCTCGCTGCTAGGCAGGAGTCAGTCGCAAAACTTGTATAGTGTGTGAAGTGTGATGGGTCTGCTGAAGGCTCCCATGGCTTACTGTGGCTGGCTTCTCTGTACTTCTTCATTAGCAGATGGCATGACTGAGAAACCTCAGGCTCCTGCTTTAGACATCACTTTCAGACCACTGTTGCCTAACTCCAAGCAGCAACAAGTGTCCCGAGGACGAGTGCTGTGTTTGTGCTCCTCGCTCTGGTTCAAGCAGGCTCTCCTCCTGCTGAGTTGAAACCAAGGGACAAAACGCCCATTGAAGCTAATGGGAACATGGGCAAGCCCACTTCCCATATGGTGCCTGTCAAACACGTGCTTGAGAAACATCTGATATATTTTTATTCTAATCATGTGTTTCATATAAAGATTGAGATTTGTAAGTCCTGAGACTGTAGACTTTAAGTAATTCCCAAGTTCTTTATAAATATCTAGCTTTGTTCTTTTGTGACAGAATCACATGCCAGCGTGAGAACTCATATGATTTTGGGTGCAACTTAGAGAAACCATCTGCTTTAAGATCCACTTATAGCACTCCATGGCAAACCCTGTGATTCCTCTCAGAGCAATATTTCTTTTTACAAACCTGAAGTAGAGGTAATTTTGATTTTCTGATGAATAATTTAGAAATATTAAGGCTGAATCTTATAACTTTTTTATATTTCTGTTGCTTTTATATGGCTTTAGAATATTTGCGACCATGGCAGCTTAGTAATTGTGAAGCCGTAATGCTATCAATCACCTTTGTTGTAAAATGTACTTATATTTGAAACATAAACGGAAAAACTTTTATACAAAATTTTAGCTGAGACCATCACCTTTACAGTTAAAATACTTCCTGTAATAAAGCTGCTATAACATAAAATAATTGGAATGATATTAGATCCTGATATCTCTTCTCCACTGATTAATATCTCGTTAGGTGGTTCATTTCAATTTAAATAGGTCCCTGAACTTCAGGTAGATAACGAAAATGCTAATATGACATTATAGTGGACAGGATTTATCTGTTATGAAACAAGCTTACTGTTTTATGTCACCTTGACTTTGAGAAAATGTATCACATTATAACTGAAATTGTTCAGAGTACAATGGAGCATAAAAGAAAAATGATTCTGAACAAGGCACAGGCACAAGTTGACTTTTGTGCTTCCTAAGGACAGAGGCTCAAGAAAAGTGTGGAACATCATCTTTATTGGTTTGTGTTTGCTCTCTGGAAATGTCTGGAAGCCCTCCAAGACCCGTGAATTGCACTTGAGTGAACTAGATGTGGATAGCATGTGGTTTAGGAAAGATGCAAAAAAACCCCGATATCGTTGCAAAACTTATTTAGGATATAGTAAACTGCTGACAGTGTCACCAAAGCAGAGACTGTCTTATGTTTTCTTATGTTAATAGTAACATTCAGGAAATTTTTTCTTTTTTTACTGTTTCATAATTGTTAAACTTCATGTATCAATTCTATTTTACACATAACTTTGTGAGCAATAAAGGGTTGATAGAGGACAGGAACAGAACTGCACAGCAGCTATGTTATTTATAGGAAGCCAGTGTGAATTTCATATAATTTATTCTATTCAGGATAAAAATCGATATCTAACTCCAACAGCTAAGAACCTAACTTGAGTGGACAAAAATCTTCATTTATTTCCACTGCACCCACAGTGGTTTCCCACTCTGCTGCCTAAGGCTCATTCTTCACAGTTAATAATAAACATCATTGACTAAATGATGACTGCAGTTCCTCTGCTAGAATCACAAGTGATCACTTATGTTCCAGCCAGTGCTGTTCTTCATTCAGCGCCTTCATTCAGAGTGCACTCTGCATTACCAAACCCTCTGCTTGATCACTGGCTTCAGTCACCATCAAACTCATGTAAAGTAGAGCTGTAAACATTTTCCAAATAATTGTGGGACATCTAATAAACTTGAGTGTTATCCTTGTGCTTCAGTTAGTCACTGCCTATTTACCATAAGGAGAAAACAGAAGGACTTTGACCTCTAGAATAGAATTTCAGGGATGATCTCATCCAGAACATCTGAAAAATGTGTCACCTCAAGCCACTAACCAATTTAACCTTTACTGTGTTTCATACTTAACAGGGAAAACAATTCCCTCTAACTGTATCCTAAGGGTACAGGAGAGATACTGATATCACTTACAGTGTATTTGGGCAGATAAGGTTTCATTTTAATCTTTGGTGTTTGAAGATACTAAGTCTAATGACACTGTATAAATATGGTGATCTCTTCTGTGTTAATTTCCAAAATGCTAATTTGGTAATGCAAAAAGTGAATGGTGATGAACATCTGAAAGTAGTTAATTCATCTACTGTTATTAGAAAATGTTGGCTTGATTTCTCGGTGAATAGGTGGCTGAGAAGTCCTGGACTGTTAATCAAAATAATTGTGAGTAATCTGAGAAAGTCTAAAGGTTGTTTGAAAGACTTCATTATTTTTTTTCCAAAGTGGATTGCAGCAAACTCTTCATGTGCTGATTGTTAGTCCTACAAATAATATAAAATGCCTGTAAATCCTGAAATGCCACTTGAAGCATTTCTTGGGGTTATGGTTGCAAAGCATCTATTTTAAAAGTTAATGTTAATCAAGGCTTAGTTATGAGTGAGTGAAAAATGTGCCTGAATGGCAACTCAGTATATCTCCTTAATTTAGACAACTTGTGTCCTGCTTCCATTCCACTGAAAATATATCTCTTCCTTGATTATTTTCTTCTTTCTTGTAATCTAAGAAATAGTTTACCATAGAGGCAATAAACTTTCCATGATAAATGCAATAAGAAAATGTTTCAGTTCAAAATTTATTTATCTTTCTGGCAATGCCAGGCACACACCAGCCACGTAACATAATATAATGACATGCTATGCAGCAGAATGGGAGTCGCCTGAAAAAACCATGCTCTGGTTGTGTAACCTCTTGAGCACAGTCCCATGAGTCTGTGCCTACCTCCTTGTATTAAACCTATGCACCAGAAATACTGTACATTATGTTTCTGTCTTGAGTAACTTATTAATGAAGGCTGAAATAATTAATGATGAATGTAACAGAAACACAGCATAGGTACCGAGGTTAAAAAGTTTATTTTATTTCTCATTATCTGTACATCTCTGATATTAATTGGATAAACTGCCAAATCAAGAATTGGGTAAGTATCATCCAAAACCTATGAGTCCTGCAATATTACAATTACATTTTTGTCAGTGTGAAAGATGTGTGGTAAGTCATCAACATGATTACTGAAGCGACAGTGTTGCAGGTAGCACCAGAAGATCCATTCCCTGTCAATAATTGGATCTTTAGGACTCCCTATTATTAAGCAGGGACACTGTCTAAAGAACAGCAAAATAATTATGGTTTTTTAGTTCAGACTGAGCGCTGATGTTATTCTTCTCAAAGTGAGTGTGAAAAAATCTGGTTGGTAGACAGACTTCATCATGGCTTCAGTTCCTGCTCAAGTGTTGGCGGAAGGCGCTTAGGATAACTCAGGAAAAAATTAGCAACTCAGTGAACCAGGTTAAGAACCTGGAGAAAAGGGAATCATTCTTATATCCACCTCTAAAAAAATTCAAGAAAATAAAATCTTTCCTGTTATTAAAAATGAATTTCCCAAGAGCATCTGGGCTTTCTAGATGTTTAGCATGTGGATGACTCACACCAGCTTTATGCTAAGATATCATGCTGTTATTTCAAAACTGAAATACAAGCTTTGACATTTTTATATGTTGCACAGAGATCCATCGTCTTTCTCATTATTAGATATTATTCCAGCTTTTAAAAATCTAGAAATCTCGGATTAAGCATGATGCTGATTTTCAGTCTAGGAATGTCTCTTATACAAAGATTTTTCTCTGACAAGGAATTTGGCAGAGGAATTGTATTTTTAAAACCTTTATTTATCTTCCTTGACCAGACTCTCATATTTGCTGAATTGTACTTGTTGTAGAAATTGAAATAGGAATAGAAAAATTTTCCAGTTAGCTCAGGACTTAGAATGCACCAAAGGCTGTCCTGAGCTGGGCCAATTAAGATGGTCTTTCCAGAACTTCTCTGCTCACTGTGTTCTTGCTAGAAGACAATTCAAAATTCAGCTCTTCCACAACTGGCTAACAAGCCTTAACTGCTTAGAAACATAATTTTTAGAGAGGGTGGGAGGGAAGAAAAATTTTAGGTACCTTATGTACATATATATATATGTACATTTCCTTGTTTTTCAGAACTTTCACCAATATGAGTGGTTTATATAAGAGCTGGGGCTTTGTGTGCTTGGTCAAAAAGCAAAATAAAATGCCCTCCTTAAAGAGTTTACATCTGCAAGACTTCATTTTGGCTTCCGTGACTATGTGTAATTTTCATGCGTAAGGAATTATATGTGCACAAGGAATATATACTAAAACTCTCAGTGATTTTAGCATATATTTAACTCCAAGTTATGACTTGGAACAAAATAAACTAGGAGTCTTCCTGAATGACTAATACTTGGAAGGAGAAAGTAATCTAAGCCAAGGAAGGGAAAGTGTATTGCTGAGACCCACCTAATGCTTGTGATATAATGGCCCATCTTCGCGAACGATGATTTGGGGAAAGGTCTTTTACCTTTCCAGCCTGCGCAATGGATTTTTTTAGGTGAGACACAGCCTGCGCTGAACTGAGCCCACCCTTTAATCCTAAGGTTCATCTGCCGGGGCCAAGCAAGCTTGGACAATGGCAGTGAGGTCCTCAGGACGTAGGTTTGTTTAGAGTGTCCTCATAGATGGATGGCCACACAGGGCTAACGACCTCCATCAGGCCAGGAGACCGGGATTTGAACCCGTGGTTGCAGCAGTGAAAGTCCTGCACGCTAACCACTAGGCCACCAGGGGTCTCAATGCTTGTGATAAGCACATAAAGAATGAACTTGTTATTTTTGCTACAGTGAAGGATGAAGTTTCACATAAAGAAAAACGAAAAACTTGGGCCCAGAGGTTTCCAGATCTTCAGCTAAGAGTGATCCTTTGGTTGTTGTAACAGAAAGACCAAGGCTGAAGTATCTTCTGCAACTGCATCTGGGAATCTTTAGGTTAACTCATTTTAGACTGATAACTAGATGATCTCAGGATAAAGAAGAAAATGGGTATGTATCTCAATGATTTAGTGCTCAGATGGCATTATAAAATGTGTACATATATACAAAATTCAGAGAGAATGATTTTCAAATCATTCAAATCACAAATACAGGAATTCAGGTGTCTGTGTACATAGAATAAGAAGCTCTGGACTTGCTATACACTACTTTTCATGATAAATTCTAATTTTTCTTTAAAACCACATAGGCTCGTTAATTTTATATTTCCCTAGGTTCTCTCCAGATAGAAGGAAGGCTACTTTTTACTGTAGCTGTATTTGTATCTAGTATAGATATCAAATGATTTGTATTTATTATATAAAGAGTCATGATTGTAGCAGCGAGATCCAGGAGTACAGAGTCTATTAAGCAATTGTTAAAATATATTTTTTGTCCTGTTCCCAGAAGACCTTGCTTTTATGCACCTGAATGCAGGTGTCTAAAAGAGATATAGGTGGGAGAAGAGACCAAAATCCTCTCAAAAAGCTGCACCATTCATTGTCCTACCAAAGTAAACTAGAACTACTTAGCTACACTTTAACAAGATGGATGGACTGGACATGCAGATATAATAATTTTAACTTCATAATCCCCCTGTATGTGGTCATCATTATTTTTCTATATCTCTGTAAATGTTGTAGTTTAAGCCCAGCTGGCAACTAATACCCAAACAGCCACTCAATCAGTGGCCTCCCCGGTGGCATTGGGGAGAGAATTGGAACGATGAAAGTGAGAAAAATTGTGAGTTGAGATAAAGAGAGTTTAATGTGACAGAACAGGAAGAAAATAATAATATTGATAATAGTAATAATAATAGTAATATACAAAATAAATGATGTACAATGCAATTGCTCACCACCTCCTGACTGATTTCCAACCAGTTCCCAAGCAGCAGTGGCCCTCAGCCAGCTCCCCCCCGCCCAGTTTATATGTTGAGCGTGACACCATGTGGTATGGAATATCCCTTTGGCCATTTTGGTTCAGTTGTCCTGGCCATATCCCCTCCCAGCTTCTTTTCCCCCTACAGCCTTCTTGCTGGTAGGGCATGAGAAACTGAAAAGTCCTTGACTTAGTAGAAACTACTTGGCAACAACTAAAAACATCACTGTGTTATCAACATTATTTTCATACTAAATCCAAATGACCACACTATACAAGCCTTAACTATTCCAGGCCAAAGCAGAACAGTAAAGAAGGTAATTGAATAAGAGAGGGACAACAGTCCCTCTCCTGGGGAACAGACTGCATTTTTTGAGCCCTGAAAATCCCTTTGCCTTCTCTGCTTCTCTGCCTGCTATCCATTGCAGGCCATTAGGTGTACAGTTCCCTCTCAGTAGCTAATGAGACTTAAATAAACATACTGAGAGGCGAACATGGCCTCTACACTTTAATAAATTATGCTGATTCTGGTTTCAATTACACTAGTGTAAATCTGGAACATCACCACTGCTTACAGTTGAATTACTCTAGATTTATATCAGAACTGAATTTAGCCCATAGATTTCAGTTTTTTAACCCACTGGAATTTTGTCATTGTGATTTAAGCTTTTAAACCCCAAATATAGAGATATTTTAATAGATCAGGTTGTGTACCTATTTTTTTTCCTATCTTTTTGCATACTACTAGTTTTATTTTTATATGTTTTTAAACTTTACTCTTCCAATAATCAAGGAACTGGTAATATTGTACTGATAACTGATAACATTAGATATTATAATTAGAAGATCAGTGCTTCTTTTCTCAGAGAAAGCCCTTTAACTCTGCCCTTGAATTTTTGTACTTTTGACTGCAAGTAATGTGCAGCCTAAGTTTATAAGCACAGTTTGACATCCTGTTCAGAATTAAAATGCAGTGGTTTGATGGATGGAAGAAGTACAGTGCATCTTAAACTAGTCAGAGGAACAAAGTACTGTTTTGTTCTGTAAAGCAAGTAGTATCAGATATACAATGATACGATGATCATATCACCGGTGTTATAATGAATGATTTGTTCAGAATCTGCCAAAAATCAATGGAAAAAAACAATTAAGAGGGCAACATAGACCTTTAAGTGCAGCAGCTTTCTAACACAGTCTTCCCTTTAGGTCAAAATAGTAGTAAATGACAACACTCTGTATAGAAATTGAGTAGCCTTCTTTTAAGTTGTTCTTAGCTCAGACAGAATGTGAGTACCAATAATTATGTAAAGAGGAAAATTTCTATGTATTTTAATTCTAAGATGGAGATGTCAAACATGCATGAAATATCATGATTTTAATCTTGTTGAAACTGATTGAGCTCAGTAATATTTCTGGAATGTGTTAGAATTTGTTGAAAAAGAGGAATATTAATTGACATAGTAAAGGTATGAGTAAGCAGGAACCTTGGATTGTGGGAGTCTTGAGAACATAATATATGAAGATGATCTAAGTTGACTTTGGGTTAAATGCAATGGCCAATCTTGATGAAGCCAAGCCACTGATCTTCAGTAGTGCTGAGGACAGGAATCCAAACATCTCATAATAGTTACCCATATTTCTTGTTATAATAAGAAAATCTGTGTAGGAAGGGGGAGGGGGAAGAAGATATAAAAACCTGTTCAACAGAAGCCGTTTAAAAGACAAGATTTGCCAACTATCGTTACCATAGTTACCTTGCATTATAATTATAGGAGAAGGATCTGTGGTGGACTTATTTAACCATGTGTGGGATATATCGGTGATTGGATGATGACCCCTCTTCTATGAAATAAAGACTAGACATAGCCTCTCCCAGCACATCAGGCTCATGAAAATGAATTATCAAGCTCATTAAGAATGTCAACCTGTCAGTGCAATAATGATGAATTATATTTATTTTGAGATATCTGGTCACATTTCCTGGAGATGTGCAATTGAAAATTTCTTAAGAATAGGAAAAAAATTGTCTGTGTGCTTTAGTATTAATTTTCAAACCTAGTAAGTCAGGACCCATTTTTCAAGAGAGCTGATACACATTTCTATTGAAGAATTAAAGTACACTGACAAGTCTAGATTAACTATGAGAATTGGACTCTGTTTGTTAAAGTGATATATATAAGACTTCATGGTTCTTTGTTCTTCCTATTTGTAAACTGGTCATCCCTGGGACATGTATGCTCTCTTCCTATATTTCATCACTTGCAAGTTACACTGGTGCAGACCTGGTGTGGGGCTTAGAAGGTGCAGAAGTTCTGGCATTGCCATACCCTGTTGCATCTAAACTCTTTGGATTCTTGTGTCTGGTACAATCTATGGACTACTTGTAGGTCATTTGTCTTGCCATTGTTCTAACATTTATACTGGGGACACTGATATACAGGACTGCACAAGGCAAAGGTACATGCTAACTCATGTACCTAGGAACTGCTTACTCATAGAAACTCAGAGATGCAAACAATTTGAACTTCTTGTATGCCCTGGAAAGAATTTACAGTATCAAGTCTTTAATCCTTCATAATCGATTGGCTCCTCAAGTTGATATTTTTTTGTCTTTCTGAAAGTTTCCTCCTATATACCATTATGAAAACCCAACAACTTAGTAAAACACATAACCTTACCTAGTTGAGAGGGGGATTGTTTTGTAGCCTGATGGGTTTTGAGTCACAGCTCTGTTGGCCTTTTCAGATGCTTACATATATTTACATTGTGGTCAAACAACTTATCTTGCTAATAGCTGTATTTGTCTACTTCTGGGGCAGATTTTGCAGCCTCCTTTGAGCTGGCAGCTGCCTCTTCCAGCAGTGACATCAGGACCTGAAATAAGACTTAAAATTACAGTAGGTATAATGGCAAAGGTTGGAATGCATCCCTTCGACTATAAGCATAAATAATTATTTTTATGGTTCTCACATTGCCTTATTAGTCTCCATAACATCATTAAAACAATCCAGAGAAGCAATCCATGGCAACCTCACTATTCTTCTCAAATTCTATCCTTTCTTTACAGAGTGACACTTATTGCCCAGAGGGATTATCTAAGGACTGGAAAGACCCAAATATTCCATACCTGCTTCATTATCATGGAGTCTACAAAATCTCTGAAGTTGCTTGATACTATTTCTGCAATCTTCTACAAAACCTAACAGACTAAATATGTGCAAAAGTTCTGTTAATTAATTTTCAGTGGGGGAAGCTGCAGCTTTTGACTGATGCTCCACATTAATGAATGACTAAATTTAAGTCTGATGAACCTTCTCTTCAGGTATCAGCCATGATAGAGCATGGAAGAACATTTCCTTTCACATTTTGAGTAGCCTCCATTTTACTAAACCAAAGTGGTAAGTATCACAGATTCTTCTGTGCTAAGGGTAAGGCTGTTAAGATGTAACTGCAGATTATCTTTATTTTGAAGTGAGTTTTCTTTTTTTTATCCCAGTAATGAATATGAATAATTTATTATTGCTGTAAAGCCAGATGCTAAATTGTTTCACAAGCAAATACTTTGCCTATATAAGTGAGATAATAGGCCCCTAAACTCATTTTGCACATGTTAATATTGCCTAATATTAACATACTAACACGGAGTAAATATGTTTGCAGCCATATGAACGTGTGGAGGCATATGCACAAAGTACCTTGCTGATACAGTTCTGGTCCAAAAACTCACACTAAAGAAATCAGCCTCACTGAACTCTGTGATTTAAAGAATTAGAAAAATTATTTTTTTATTTCTTTCTAATAAGAATATTTTAAAAATTCATGTTCAGCATTTAATTCAGCAGTGCTGTAGCGTGTGAGAAACGCGTAGTAGTTCATTGGTCTACTCTGGGGAATTATTAAAGAAGAATTTGCAAGTCCAGAATCTTAAATTTGAAACTTTTCTGTGGGGATGATAGTGTCCAGTTGCAGTTATCCAAGGACAGAATATTCATTGCGGTGAGCCAATGTCAAACATCCGACAGCTGGAATCTCAGTAAGATTTGAATCTTTTTTACAGTTCTCCGTCTTCTATTTTACTCCTACATCTGCAGTTTTGAATATTCAAGCACAAGTTGAGAGAGGGAGTACATTATTTTGGGCTACTGGTATTTAGTTTGAAATTGTCAATCAGCCTACAGTCAGTTTACAGTGAAGAACAAATACTGCCACAATCTGAAAAAAGCACTCATTACTGTTGATATAAAATTAATCTATACAGAATGATACTAAATTAAATGTTAGTAGTTCCCAGATTCTGTATTAAATTTGGGGTTGTGTTAAATTCCTCAGAGTTCTGCAGTAGTGTAAGCAGAAGTACACATGGTGCTAAAGTAAAATTGACTTCCCACAAAATCATTTTTCTTACAGTTTTCTCAAGGTCAGTAGCAATTTGCCTGCATTGAATTAAAAAAGAATACAGTTTTGTTTTGTCTTCTCTGTATCCTTCACACAGCTGGATTTAGACTTAACACTCCAAAACTGCTGCTCACATAAAACAGGAACATCTGCGCATGCTCAATCTGTCAACTAAATAAACTCAACCTTCAGAAACTGTTCAAAGAAAACTGAAAAAATTCACACACATCCAGTAGCTCTGGTGTTAGCACCAGCTCTGAAGGAAATATACGTGATATAAGAAAATTTATAGAATACCTCTAAATAAATTAAAATTTCCCAAAGCATTGGAGATATGGGGACGCTTCTACATAAACTTGGGAATTAAAAACTGAAGAACAATGTCATTGCCAAGTTGTTGAGAAATGGGTAGATTATTACCTTCTCTATTTCAATAAGTAAAGGGGATTTTCAGAAGAAAGATTAGATATCACAGTGACTTCAGCTAAGCTGATGGCTGAAACTTGGCCTGAGGAATGTGCCACGTTGATGTGGTGGCCACCTGTTTTGTTAGTGGTGGAATGGCTTATAAGAAACCTTGCTGAACCACTGATAGGCAAATGGGATGCTTTGAAACTGGAAAATGACAATTTACCAATACAGAAAAATTGCATTTCTTTGGGGGAAAGAATTTACTCAGAGAGCAACTCTTAGTATCCAGTGTGAAATTTCTATTCAGAAGGAGAGAAAAGGTCAAAACAAAACTTTTTGGCATCTCAGGGCGCTGTAACATCTCTTTTGCCTGACCACTGTTCTCTTGAATCCTGGAAGAACACAGTACACTGTGTATTTCCTGGCTTGTTTTTTAAAAGTGGATTATATTTTTAATGCCAATTTAGGAGAAAATAATCCTGAAAACATCCTTTTTCTTTCAATACTTGTTGGATTGTTGATGTTGCTGTTCTTTAATTTTCAGGTAAGTGCTTGCTTAAAATCATAATTGAAGCTTTTTTTTTTTAAATGATTAACGTATATTCGTTTGATAAATTTGTTAGAGATATGGGAAGCAGAACATTCTCATGCATGTTTTTGAATACACAGTATTTCCTCTTTCAAAAATAAGCTTAATTTCAACTTCTATTCAGGATGATATATTTAACCAGTTTCATTTGCATATTAAAAGTAATAAAATATCTGATGATGCCCAAACTACTTAGTTTAAAAAATACAATTTCCTAGAATTTACCAAATTACTTCTTCCTGTGTTAGTAAAGCAATTACTCTATTGTAACTAGTAGAAATCAGACAAAGTAGTAACATCAATGTGAAAAGATTGAGCAGGTCTTTTGAGGGCAATGAGTAGTTAGCAATGAACAGTCTGATATGCACCATCCTACTGCTAGCTATGCAATGAACTCTGCCAGAAGCAACCTCTCTGAAAACCTAAACAGAAGCCCTTTGTGGAAGAGAAGTCATTGATAATGATAAAGGTGGAGCAGAACTATCATTACTGGTATAACTGAGAGGTGGTCTCTTGATTTATGTGCCATAGTGCGAAACTGCGGAAGTTCTGCTTTCAGAGATTGTTTCATGAAGGTTAATTTCTTGTGTGGATCCTTTTCTTGTTCAATTATTATTGGACATGTGCCCAAGTCAAGATTGCATTTGGGCAGGTTTAGTTCTTTGAAGGACATTCTGTGAATATATTTTAATGGGAAGAAATCCACTTATTTCTTGCTACTCAGATTCATGTTCATGTCCTAATATCTGTAACCAAACCAGCTGAATAGTGAAATAGCTATACACTTAATGTCAAGGTTTTTTGGCTTGTTCGTAAGATTTTAATTTTTAAGCTTTTCAGTATAATTTTAAATGGTAACAAAGAACCTTTGCATGGGTAAGGTAGATACATGCTGTTTCTAGTCGTGTAACTACAACTTTGGAAAGTGATCATCATATTTTCACTGAATGCCTATCTGGACTTCCAAAATGAACAAATATAACTTGATCTTGAAGAACTGCTTGGTATGTGAATCTTCTGTTGGCCTTTCTTCAATACTTTGATATGCATTGAAATCACAAGTCACTTTTGGCTCCAAGCTACCATCAACTAAATTACATATCAGTATAATCATGCTGCATCAACAGTACAACAATACAAACACAAGATCACCTTAAATACTGAACAGAATCACTTCATTTGCACTTACAGTTCATCTCACAGTTTTTTTTTTACTTTTGTCTTCTACAGGATATGGGGACTCTAAGCTACTCTGCTGGTTGTGAAACCATTTTGAGCAGCACTGTGCTTCTCAATGCTGAGTCATGTGAAAGAAATAAATTGATATAATCCTTTTCAGCCTTGCCTCTTGACAGGCATACACTTCAGGGGAAGGTGCACATTGTCCACATTTTTTGAAGTCAATAATTTTTATGTAGCTTTCTGCATTTTGAAGGAAGGGATCATTCCCATTTCCACTTGCATTTTAACATAATTTTGTCACTAAGATTATGGCACTTTACTGATAGGCTTTGACCTGCTAAACAGCCATAAGATTTGGTACTGTACAGTGCAGCTTCAACATCACTGATTCTAAGAAGTGGAAAATACCGCCCTTCCACATTTGCAAATCCAATCTTTTATAAAGCAATGGGAACTGCCTGTACATATCAGAAACAGAAATTTCTCCCGAATTAAAATGACCATATAAAAAAATCTTAGAACACAGAACGTATAGAAAATGTTTATTTGCCTTTTGGCTCCAATGCACCAGTTCAGACAAAGGACAGGAAGGCAGTGACTATTTGCTGTCACCATTTGTTAGTCTGTGTGAAATGTGAGAGTAAGTGCCGCCAGTTAAATTTTCTGACTAATCCCATGCCTGTTCAGCTACGGGAGTTGAGAATGTGTGTGAATAATGAAATATTTCCCATGCTCAAAATCAAGTGTGTGGTTTAGTACCTTGATGAGTCAGGTGTCATAACAGAAAGTACTATAACTCTTAATGCTTGTTGGCATGTCTATAGGAAGGCTCAGCCAAGAGGACAAAAAAGGAATGGACTTCTCAGTCCAAGAAGCTTGTTGGCAGCATAACGTGGGAGCTTACCCTGTCACTGCCCATGCGGCTCTGGAAGATTAATGGTTATTTTATTCTGACTGCCTTCAAGTAGGAAACTGTACTACAGCTTCTTTAAGAATGGATAAAAGTTTGTGCGTACATGCCTGTATAAATACACAATTACATATAAAAAATGCATACACACATGCACAGCACATACATACACACTCTCATAAGTGGTTCTGCTCCTACAGGGATTCCAAAGAAAATTAAAAAAAAGGTTTCACCAGCGTTTCTTTGCACCATACAGCTATCATTCTCTCAATCAATCTTTTCACTTTTTTTGGGGGGGATGAAATTTTTTCATTGCAAAGTGAATCTAAAACAAAGCAGAAACATTAAGAGTATTAAACCTTGTGTCTAATCAAATGTTTCTCAAGGGATTTATAATTACAAATTTTTTTCACAAGAGGATTGTGTGGAAAGAACCTCTGATAAATTCCTATAGTTAAAAGGAAGTGGAAAATATTTATTTTATGATTTCCAAAGACAGGGTTTTCAACGACTTTTTTGTTTTGTTTATAGGTCTCAAAGCGCACATAGACAGACAAGAGTTTAAAGTTCTTTCCCATGGTCTCCAAACCCAACAGTTTATTCCTTGTTTTGAAAGCAGAGGCCTAACTCACAGCTCAGAGGAAGGGTAAACCTGAGTATGCTCTGGGAGAAGTTAGTTATTGTGATTTTGTAGCTGAGCTGGCCCATCACCCATATGAGCAAAGAGAGAGGCTCATCATAACACAGTTTGTCTGGAAGTTGTGCCCTAGTTAATGCTTCAGGGTCATTGGCAGGCACTGGACCAGCTGTGGTGTATATCCAAGTGCCTGTAGCCAAACTAGGGGGCTGGAGTGTAATTTTCTTTGCTCTCAAAACATTTGAGGACTCCTGTGCTAGATTTTCATTGAAAGCTCAGTGCTCACTTGTTTTGCAGCATGATTTTCTTCTCGTGCCCCAGCACCTCTCACTGCCTGCTTGGTTAGCAGCCAAAGGCCACTTACCACTGCCTAGAAAGGTGTATTAAAAAACTAGAGCTTCACATTTATAAGTGTGACTTGGTGGTAAGTATTGCCTCAAAAAATTCCATTTCTTAGGGAAGGACAACCACTGGGTTGTGCTGGGAAAATCCTTATCTGTTGTCTAATGGCAAGTTCACAAGGGTAGTGAACTGCCTTAATGTAATTAATATATACCTAAGCCATACATAGCAAGTCAAATGTCATGGGACACCCATTTGATGTGTTTTATATTTAAAAAGAAAGAAAGAAAGAAACAACTTTGTCACTATACCCACTGTGGTTAGTGGTTATATATTATTGTTATGCCAATAAATAATTGGAATAATAAGTGATGCATTTTGATGTTTGGACTCAATAGTCTTAGAGGTCTTTTCCAACCTTAATGATTCCATGATTCTATTCTGAATAAGTTGAAAAATATGTTCCTTATGTAATAAGCTAATATTGACAACCATAGATAGCATGTTGGGTGTGCAGCTAAGATACTCAGAAAAAGACTAGTTGACTGAAAACATGAACAGGAAGACCATCCTCTCTGAAAATGGATCAGCTCAGCTCTGAGATACTCTACATTAGGCTGCAGAAATCTAGATGTCCTGAAAAATTAGATATTTTGCAGTTCTGTTTTTTTGGTGTGGATTTTTTTGCCCCCTTTTTTTTTCTTCTAATGAGACAAAGGGAGAAACTGATTTGCAAAACAGACCATTGTTCTTTCGATGGTTCATGAAACAACCTCAGATCTCCCTCTTGTACCTGCTATACCTAGGACCACCACATAGAACCACTAAGTGCATGCCCAGAGTGTAATAGTGAAAGGCAATAAGTTCATTCCAAATTCTCAAGAATTTGAAACTGCCGAACTACTCTACATTTTTCTCTGTGCTTTTGTCTCCTCAATTGACCTCTTATACCATCTTAAAATATTTAATGTCTATCTAAATTTAATCTAACCTACAACAAATAAGACTGTGAAAAAAGAGGAACTCATATTTGTACTATTACACTAATAGGCTTAATAACAATAATCCACTAACATCTGCAATCATAAATAAAAACTTCATTATCATTTCAATACAGTTAATACAAAACCTCAAGTTCGCCAGTACACCAGCTGTGTCCTGGTGCTCGACAACAGAAAACAGCAATTCATGCAAAATTACCAGTCTTTGTTACTGACTCTTTTTTCTGGCTCCAGTCCCAAAATACTCCTGCTGTTCAGGTCTTTTGTTTCCTCTCACTGTAAGTCTTTTATTTCCTAGGAGAATACAAAAAATCATCCCCAAGGATGCCTTCAGTAGACTTCTCACCTCCAGTATCATACCTCCAGCTTTTTATTCCTCTCAGTTAAGAGACTCAAGTGTTTGGTCAACGGTCTCTACTGATTTGGACTATGTGCTTCTTTTTCCAGCACTGCTGGCATTGCTCTAGACATGTCCATAATGTTCTCTAGAACCTCTAATCACCTTGGAAGATTGGAGCATCAGGAAAACATATGCATTTAACAGTAGTATTTTCTGACAGCTGTCCTAAAGGATGGTAAAATGTTCAGAAAAGCAAATCAACCAATACCTAATGCTTCTCTTTGAATTAGTGTTGATCTCTGTTGAGCTAGAAACTTAAGGCCTTAACCAGGAGCAAAGCCTGAATGTGTTGGGCAGTGTGCACACTTTTCTAGGAAAAGTTCCTCAGAAAGAGTTTACCACTTAAAGACATTAAGAAGCAAGAGATTAAGAAGAGGAGATAGGTTCAGGATTAAATATTTTTCTCTTGGATTTGAGTCAGTAAGTCAGAACTAGTTGCATTGCACTGGACCTACTGGTTCAATCACTGGAAGAAACTTTCCAGAATGCATTGTAAACCTGCCTTAAGGAGGTGACAATTGGTGAGTTAATGATGCTGAAATATCACTTGGGTCCCTCCCAGGCAGATTCTCATCTCTGCCAAGTAGCCAGTTAGAGAAAAGACAGTTAATGTTTCAGACTCCTGGGTTAGCCTTGCATTTCCTCTTCATCTCACTCAGTTGACCAAAACATTTGCATGTTTGCTAACTGAGATAATGGGTGTCTTCCCAGCAGTTCTATTGGGAGGAGAGGGAGGGAAAAGGAAGTAAAAATATTTGTCTGTCAGTTGGCTGCATCTGTTATTCCCCAAAGCCTGCTGAGAATACCAAAAGAGGAATGAACATCTCAGATAATGCCCTATTACATAGCAGACCACAGATCTCTCAAGCTGCCATTAAGAAGAGATTCAGCCCTGGCAGACAACAGAATAGTCTAAAATAATTATCCATTGTGATAGGGTTGGCATCTTTCCTGAAAGCATCCTGCTCTGTACCTTGGTAGAAAGAGGACATGAACTCCCTTAGATCAATGTGCTGGCTACACACTCTCTGCTTTTACATTGAGAAGCTCCAGTGTTTTGATGCCCACTGATACTCTGACTAATAGTGTCCGAATGAACAATCTTTTAAGAACACAGGTTTCCCAGGTGACAGGATACATGTCTCTTTACATTGATCGTTTAATCACTCATTAGTATAGAGAATAAAGAGAGCCCACTGGTGTGTGGAGCACAAGTTTGTAAACAGAGTGGTTTTCTCACTGGCCAGGTGAAAAGATTTGAGATGTAAACCATTTAAAGGTGTTTTAACCTCACTGGGAACCTAATAGCATCGTATTTTGATATAACTTTTGAAATAAGTACCAGAATTGTGTTTGGGAAAACAACTTGCCTGTAAAATGGGCAAAACACTTGTGACTTGAACTTATGAAGGGAGAGGAGCCAGATACTATACTGCAGTCAGCCATTGTTCTGTTAGACAAATCACTTCCTCAATGCTATCTCCTCATGTCATTCCTTATCTTGTTTATTTGCTTTGCAGACTCCTTACAGCAAGACAAATTTCCTAGTAAGTGTCCCTACAATGCCTAATATTTTCAGACCTTACTCCTTGTTCATTGTCATGAGGTTTTCAGATCTAAAGTGACTTGAATGGATCAGGTTCAAGGGTAGACTGTAAATGTCTTTAGTGCTGGTGTGCCTGCACTGAAAATGTAGTCCAGTTCATATAACTGGTACTCAGTAAAAACCTGAAGTTATAAATTTGGCTTTTAAGGTTCAGCTTTGGAGCCCCTGAAGCTTTTATTTTGTTGCTGTGTATAGAGATATTTTCATTTTAGCTTCAAGTTCACATTTTCAAGCCCGTAATAATTTATCACAATGCCCAGGATTATAAACCTTTAATTCCGGGAACTTCTGTTAATTTTTATATTCAAGAAATAAAATCCAGAAGATGTCTAACTCTAAACCACTTCTGGACTTGTTATGTGACAAACGTGGGATTTTTCATTTTGGTAACTCCCTAACTAAAACTAGTCCACAAAAATCAACTTTATTTCTTCAACAGTGAATTTCAGGAATGAAGGATAAAAAAAGTTTTCTTCTGTTTGATTCAAGCTTGTCAGACCAAATCTTTTGGTTAACAGCTTTATGACTGTTCCATTCTGCTATCTTTGCTATGTCTAAAGGTCATCTCTTTACCCCATAATACAGATTTATTTTGTTTGCATAGCTGATTCAGTCTTTCCTTCCTGAGTCAGGTGTAACAATCTCCCTTTGACCTTCTCTGTAGGTGTTGTAGACAAAATCTTGCACAAGTTGTTAAGCAGTAATACTCGCACACTTTCAGCTTTGACTGTGGATTCAATAGAAGTAAGAGAAAAAGCGGCCAGCGGCAGCATAGGGATATGGAATCATCCCACATGAGTGGGATGCTTTCCTGACCTCTTTGGGAATAAGGACTCCTCTCCTGAGAATACCGTGCAGCTACTAACATTACTTAGGCAGAGATTAGCACTTTGAAATACCATGTATTTGGTAATCTTTATATAGACCGAAGAGACAGCTTGAAGGATGACTATTCTGATGTTAGCCTGTCATAATGACACTCAACAAACTTGATATTTATCCCCTTTTTTCATGATTTCTATTATATAATAGTAATTAAACAGTCAGCAGGGTGTTTCCAACCAATCGAAACTATGGAAATCACTTAGTCTTCACTTGTATTTCCAGATGGAGGATCAAGAAGATTGCTTAGATATACCATGGGCATTCAGTGTCCTGTCTCTTCAGCAAATCACAGGCAGACTCCAGTTTTTGACTGAATGAAGTAATTTTCAAACAGATGGTACCCACAATACAAATGATGACCTCAAAATATGAACCTAAGCCTACTGTTCAAGAAGGGTGGGTAGTGCAGTGTAACCCTACAAAAATCAGTCTATTCCTTCTCTGTGAGATTGCCACTAAAATTCTGTTATGAGTAACAGAAATTTAAGGTATTATTTGCTTAGGACTCAGGACATCTGAATTTAATTCCCTGTGATACCTCTCATGTCCACTGGGATACTGAGTAAGTGTAGATCCAGCAAGGGACTTCAGTGCCCTGCAAGGCAACACCCAGGCATATAGAGTGCAGAGCTTTGTGTCTGGTACTTAGGCTTTCTATGTAGTGACCTGCTATAAATGAGATATTTTTAGTTTTCCTATTAATCACAAAGACTTAGATGCCTGACTGCACTTTAGATCTTTGATGCCTAAGTTATGGTGGCAGGTAAAATCCTCCATCCATTCAAGTACTGCCCAGAGTCTACCTCAGACATAGGGGCCTACATTTCTTTGAAAGAAGGTGGCAGAATTTTTTTTTCTGTATCTCCTACACAACAAAATGATAAATAAAACCACAATTTTCTCAGTGGCCATCATTCTCTCCAAGTTCAGATTTTAAGACAATATGACTGCAATTATTTGACTCCTTGAGAAAATCTACCTTTTAAATGTGAAAACCTAGCACTAAGTTTCTAGAAGACACTTTTATGTGTCTTAAATTTTCCTCAGCTCTTTAGGTGAAATATCTGGGTGAATGGTGTCAAGTATTGTATATTACTGTGACTCCACCGTGTTTTTACACTCACTGATGCACATTAAGGATCTGGATAAGTGTGTCTGTTCCAACCCTTTGCATTAGCAAGGCAAGGATTTTCTTTGAGGTCATGAGTCCTGCAAAATGAAGAAGCAAAAGCTTGAACTATCTCTCTCATAGATCACTGTGTGTTTGCTAAAGCCTCCTACTTGGTATGAGACCATCCTAGTATGATTCTAGCAGAAAATCAGTGGCTATTTCCAACTTGCTATGTTTTAACTACTTCATGGGGCTGTTGCAGGCTGTTCAGTTTGCAAGAGCATTTCGAAGTAGACACTAAACTCAGACTGTTTTTGCAGCAGAGCAGCCCAAAATGTTTTCCAAAGAATTTTTCTGGTGCAGTAACCCTCCCTCTTCTGAACATTGTTGGAGCTTCCTGTCTTCCATTCTGCCACGTCTCACCATCCTTTCCATTCTTCTACCTGAGGGCAAAAGGCATGGGGAGGGTGAAGAAAGAAAGTTTATCCTATTCCTGGCTTGAACAATGTATGCATTGTTTACTTCTCACAGATGTCAACACCTTAACAAGGAAGTTTCAGCATTTAGGGGCAAGGGCAAATCACAGTTCCACAGTGCATATAAACCCTAACACAGCTGGACATACAATCTTCAACTTCCACATTTTTGTAAGTGACCAGTTCCTGGAACCACCTTGCAGAAAGGACATCTTCTTCCCAAGGGCATTCTAGCAAGTAAAACCTGGTTATAGTGGGTTCCTGTTCCTGAGCTAAATAAATGCAAAAGCAGTGGGTATTGAGTAGAAAAGCTGTCCAGGGATCTGATCCAATAGAACCACTGGATATGAGGGTCAATCACTTCTGACCAGTAATCCTGTGCTCTGCTGTCTTGCACGTCAGTCATAAGGATCATGTAGAAACAATATAATTTTTTTAAACAATGTGATATGTTGAAAGAAAGCTTTTTAATGTCTGCATGTGAAGAACATAACTTACAGTTCCAGTCCATTCAACATTCCTTATTTTGAAATTGTGCTACACAATGAACTAGTGGATTTTTATGCACATTTACACATAATTGTCTGGACTTAAAAAGGTACATTATTATTTTATGTCACTAGCTATGACCAAGCTTTGATCTTACCATTGGTCTGCACATTTTTCATTCAAGTTTTGCTTGCTTAGAGATGGACCTTGATTTTTAATGGGCTTATCTATTCTATTTACAGTTCCAACAAACATACGTGAATACATATGAAACGCAAAAAGGGATTTTTCTGTGGCTGAACAAAGAACCTGCAAACTATGGAAACTGATGAAATATGGAAAGGAAGGCTTATTTTAAAGGGAGCTTGTAAGAGTTTGCATACCCAACACTTACAAAAGTATGCTTTTGCATAGTGCATGCTCTATATGCATTAACTCCTGTCCCAGTTCTAGGCGGGTTACAACATTTCCTGAATAATGACAGTCTGTAAAAATAAGTTACCTTTTTTTCTAAAATCTTTCATGGATATCAGAATTTTCCACAGCATTTCTGTAACTGAGCTGTACATGAATGGTACCGACAAAAAGCAACTGTTAAGCAGACAGTCCACTGATATTTATGTTAGAACTCATTTGTGTTACATTGGAGAAGGTATTGGCAGTCAGGGAAGAAAGACCGAAACTCCTTTCAAAAGAGCTCTGTCACAGATCATGCCTATTAGCCTGACTGTGATGTGATTATTCCTGTTCTAAGTAATATTAGCAGGTATTTCGTGGATATGAAAATAATAAAAAATAGAAATAAAGATATTACATTAGACATTCTTTAGAACAGAGACTCATTTTTGGTCTCTTTTTGCTACCTTTAAGGAGTCCTTGTTCATTAATGTGGTTTGTGGTCAACAGGATTTTTAATTAAAAAATAATTAATTATGTAGCATCTTGTTCTGGTTAACTTTTGTTCAGTCAGGTAGGAATTGAAAGATGCAGAGAGGAAAGATTCAGATTTTGGCCAGGTACTTTAGTCCTGTTTGTTGACGGATTCCCCCCTCCTGGCTTTCCCTAAGATTCCAAGGTCTGGTGGTTTCTTCAGACCCCTCCCCTAGTAAAAGTTCTGCCCATCAGAAAGAGTAGAAAACACATTGCTATACTTAGTAACTACTCACAGTGAATGAACACAGGTCAATTTTTTGTCAATATTTGTGTTAGTTGTTTGTCACAAACCTTGTCACAAATCTACAGAGCTTATGTAATGAATTAAATAAAGGAGAGAAAAGCATTATCAGGAAGTATTCATAACCAGAAAAAAGTCCAACTTCATCACATTAATGCCTCAGCTCTATTCTGTAATTTTCACAACACAGTATCTACAAATTTGGGTTGCGTGCTCTTAGTCTTTCTAGCCACAACACTCTGATTTATGACAGCATAGATTTCTCATTGGAACAGATGGCATACTGCAGCAGAATTTATTAAAGCTGCATTTCCCGGATTCTGTTCTGTAGCACTTTTGCTCTTTCTCCTCCTTTTCCTAACATGACAGAGCATCGTATGGCTCTGACACTGAAATTAGCACAAAGGCATGTGTGGTTCCTTGCAAATCTGCTCTGCATAAATAATCATTCAGATTACTGACCTGCTAAGGCTCCTAGCTGGCAATCACACAGCAAAGCCTGTAATTTCTCCTATTTGATGCTGCTCCACCATTCCCTTATCCTGACTTCTATGTTGTTATGCATCTCTCACGTCTGACATCAGAGAAAATAATCAGCTGGGGCTTAGGAGCATTATCATTCTAGGTCTTATATGTAAGTATTTTGGGTTAGTAAGAAGATAGATAGGTATCAAAAAAAGGATGTGACTTGACAAAATTAGGCCAAGTTACAAGTGTTTAGGTTTTCAGAAAGTATCACGGTTTCAGTTTTTCCATAAATCAGGTTTGTAACAGATGGGTAAAATGTAGGTCAGATGCAGCAGACATCTTTGTAAGCACTTCCTTTTATGACTTCTTTGATAATTTCTGTCTCTCTTGCCATATGATAAAAGAAGGTTTAAATCAGTCCGTGCAGACCACTTCCAATAAGACAAGGCGTATTGAGAGGGCAACCCTGCAACATGAAGGGCAGGATTCTGGCGTTCACTTGTGCTTTGAGCCAAGTTCATCCTGGATGCACACTGTATAAAGCAGCAGCATTGGAGGCAGACAGAATTTGCAACCCTGTAAAGAAGTACTGTGACACATATTATACACAAGACCACACACTGAGGTGAAGCTCTTGTAATTACAGGGCATCAAAGGGTCAATCAAGGACGTAGTAGCAGCAGCCTTGACTTTGAATTTCCCACCTCTTGTTGACCATCTCAGTACTTGAGGTTTACATGTCTGCCTACATATTTTGAAAAAAGCTAAATGGGACACAGAGCCACCTCCTCAAAACAATAAGGAATTCTCAGTAATTTCCTTTTAATGGCTCACAGCCCATTCAGTAAACATATATATACTGGAGAGTTTAAATGATTGGAGTTTTAAATGAGGTATCCCTTGGAGCTGTGAGTGCCCGCTGTATAAACACATCACTGCTCTCAGGCGTGAGGGATGTAGCTGCTCCTTTGGAGCTGTAACAGCCGCTGATGCTGATGCGCCGGCTGCACACGCTGCTGGCTCTCATCTCATGACGTACACAGAGCTCCGTGAGGTGGCTCTGCCCCTGCAGCTGCTCAGTGCATTGCTGGGCTCAGAGGTAATAGAGATGGCTGTTAGTTATTTGATTTAGCTTTAAATGTAAAAGATAAACATGCACAAAAAGATTCAAAATAATCTGTTGAGTTACCCCTTCTTCATGAATACCATTCCCTCCAAGTATTTTCTTCACATCTGATATCTTTTCCTAAATTAGACACTGTGTTTCATGTTTTTACATCACTGACTGGGTGTCACTAAGATTTTAATTCCCAGTAAAAGGTGAGTCAAACTCAGAAATTATTTTTCTCATACATTTCCAAGTTTGCTTAGTTCTGAGCCTGAGACCAAATTATTTTGAATATTATCATTATTTTTTCAATAGACTTTTTTGTTTATGTACTCTATTTAGAGAAGGCAGCTAGTAAAGCTCTTGCATATGAGCTTAATTCAACAGAAGCCATTTAGCTTAAAGGTATACTTAAGTACTTCACTTTCTGACATCTCCGGGTAGAGCTGATAATAGGAACTTACAGTTACTGATACAGAAACATGTACTGATTTAAAAATCTGAGTCTTAGAATACTTTGCAACCTGTATGGAAAATAATTTTTAAACTCGAGTTGTCTCCGTGGGCCAAAGGTGGGTAAGAAATGACCTTGTTTCCCTGCTGCACTTTAGGGAGCCACTGCTGTCAAGTGCAAGTCAGACCTACAGTGGAACAAATGAAGCCTAGGCTATGTCTTCCTCTGCAAACATTACAGTAAGAGGAGTACAACAGGAAGCCTCTGGCTGGGGCCTAAGGACAACATCCACTGGAACTGAAATCAATGGTAATCTTTCCATGGCACAAAATAGCTTTGGATAGGATCCAACAGGAAAATAAATTTTAACTCACTGTGGAACTGAATATCTTTGTTGTCAACTTATTTGTTAAAAGGAGAATGCAGAGTCTTGTTTCCCCTCAAGCAGCAGAAACTTCTTAAAATCACATTTTTTGGTGATAATTCTAAGCTCTCCTCTGGGAACACTCATCCCATAAGTCTTTTCAGGCATTTCTGAAGAATAGCTACGTGTACTTGTTCTGGCTCTCTTTCTGATTCTTCCTTGCTCTCTTCTCTCGTTGCACTAATAAGTTAATTTCCTGGCTCTTCTTATAATACGTACAATAATAGTCAGAGTCAGAGCCATTTTGCCATGAACAAGTGAGCTGGATGTGGTCATAAAAGCCTTTGAGGAGGACACTACTCTTGTTTCACCAAAAGTTACACAGAGGTGTTTGTAGCCTTCTTATCATACTCTAAAGAAACCTTGCAACTCCTCATATCTTTGTAGAGATTTAATTTGATTTATCACATCTATATATTATGTGGTCTTCCTTCTAGATCACACAAAATCAGAGAAATATGTTTTGTCTCTCTTTGGCTTTTGACAATAGACTTTCTTGGAAAATACAGATGTACTGGTGAACTGTTCTTGACTGAAAGGGCCAATCAAGTAACAGGCAAAATACTCCTCTTCATTGCAACTCCAGGCAGAAGGTTCATTTGATGTTATAAGTAGATTGGGATATGTACTGATCAACTATTGGGATATCTTTGATAGAAAATTGCCCGTATGGAATAAATTTGTCACAGGATAGCTACCTCACTTTTATAAGAAGCAGAAGAAGTCACACTGTGACTAGTGACTGTGTCTAAATCTTTAATGATGGGCCATTTATTCTGGTTAAATACAATATGAAAACTCTGCAATAAACATATGTTTAATGACTCATATGTTGTGGATGGAGAATAACAGCCATTTTGACTTTCTCCACCTCCAAGACGGTTGCTAGAAATTAACCCTTTCTCCTTTTCACATTCTCACTGCTGTAGCACACAGTAAAAAATGCACATGCCTCCTTGCTTGATATCTCCCTGAAATTATGCATAGTAATGAATTATCAAAGCAGCACTGCTCTGCTTGGCAGGAACATTTTTCAAAATGAAGGTCTGACATACCATGGCCTAGAAATTGTGCTCTGGTTTCCAATTAGTGCTGAAATGGATTTGACAAGGTGCAGAGGCAGGATTGGGCCTGCAGTTGCCAAAGTGGTGTCTCTTTCCTAGTGCACCCACAACACCAGGAGGGGCAGTGATCTGCCCTGTGATCAGTCTCACAACCACATGGCATGTTACCTGAGTTTCCACTATTTAAAAAAACCCAAACAACCCAAACTCCAAAACCCCTCATATAGAGAATGGAAATTATAGCCTGACAAAAATGACATTTGTCCGGATTGGCTATCTCCAGAATGCAGCCTGTTGGTCATAATTGTTGAGTCATTAATTTACTTTCTGGGCAAGCAATTAGCACTCTATTTCCTGGGAAGAAAATTTCCCTTTGGATTGCAGTGAGAGAGGGTGGGCAAATGATGACAGGTTTGCAGAAGCTGGTCAGCTGCCTAATCCTTAAAAAAGTTTCTGGCAAGATGTGCTTTAAGAGGAACACTTGTATGTCCATAAACATCCATACACATGTTCACTTACACACCACACAGAAATGTCAGCCACAATCCAGGCCTCACTGCTCCCTGTGCTGTAGATTTCATGCCTAAAAAACTAATAAACTCCACAGCTTACGCCAACTGAAAGGTGATAAATCTACACAGATCAATGATATTTGATTTATACTGACTGAGAAAAACTTACTTTCTCTTCCTTTATTGAAGTTTTGCTTGAATAAAGATCATAAAGCAATTTTTTATGACAATGTATACGTATTATCTTATTTGAGCAAGGATAGAGAGAAAGAGAGAAATAAAAAAACACACTTTATTTTTCTTCACTGTTTGTTATACATTTCATCTATCTCTGTTATTGTAAGTGACAATTAGCAGACATTAATAAACTAAATGTTTCTTATGGTGCATTTTATTTCTTTTTTTAGTGACTACTACTACAATTTCACATCCATTTCAGACTGCAGAGCATTAATAAAGTCAACTGATGGAACAAATTCCACTTTTTATAATCTTAAGCTCTGAAAAATTTACTAAATTCTTGTGTCCTTCAATCTCATGTGACTAGTACAGTCAGAGGAAAATATAAAAACTGCAGCTGGGCAGATAAGATTTAGACTTAAGCATTACTTCATAACAACACTAGGAAGAGCATACAAATGTAAAATTGAGTTTGGATGTTGCTCAAAGCAGAATGTAAAGTGGTGGGAAGAGCCTGGGAACCCCCTGCTGCTGGGCAAATCTCTTTTCTTAATGCAGTTGCAGCACTTAGATAATCAAAATAATACACTATACATTTCTACTTCAGTTAAACAGGAATAATTGTGAATAAACTTCCTACAAAATTCTTTCCACCACTAAGCATGGCATTTCATACTGAAATTTGTCACCCCACAGTCTTTAAAGGCCTTCAGTCACTTGAACATTTTCTGTAACGGCTTGGGTCTGAAGGACAAGTGTATTTCCTGAACATATGGTCCATAGCATTGGAAAGGGTGGGAGCCTGCCCTCAATATCTCAGGGCCCAGGGTAGATGATGCTGTACCCTATTACATTGTGATTTGTGGACAAATGTGCTGGGCCAGGTTCTCATCCCATGCAGGTCCCCAGGACATCAGCAGAACCTCAGGCTCCACCTGTAAAGCTGGCCACGTGGTTTAACACCTTCAGATATCAGCCCCAGGATTTGTTTGGGGGGTGATCTTCTAATCTACTGGGGGATTTCTCTGGATAAGCAACTAAGTGCTCTTCCTTTCACACCTCCCTCTCCACCTCCTTTTTCTTCTCCCACTTGTCAAGTGCAGAAGGCAGGTTTGTTGGCTGGAGGGGAGGTAAGGAGGGGAGGAATAACACATGTCTCTAGTACTTGTCTGATCCTAGAACTGACAATGCGGAAGGCAGAGCCACACTCTCTCTGATTTCTTTAGAATCCGTAGCTAACATTCCCCAGCAGACAATTATTCACTTGGGAGCTTTAGGAAGTAGAAATGGTCTTCCGGGGGTCAGTCGCTCGAGGTAGGTGAGAGTAGTAAAAAAATTAAGACAATGTTCTGGCTCTGTTTGCCAAGCTATTTCCTCTATGTTGATTGTTTTTACCTGTTCCTGGAAATGCAAAGGGCCCAGAGATGGTTGTGGACATGTCCGTAATATGCTGATGTCAGCTCTCCTTTCAAGTTCATCCAAAGCTAGAAAGAAGAGTAACCTGAGAATTGATTTTCACTTCTGCTGAGCTATGAAATATGTGTCAGATTTGAGCTTCAAAGAAACTGCTTATTCACCCACACAGGGTTCCACTTTTTTATATTCCCTTTGCATTTTAACTACACCCAGTGGACTCTTCTTCCAAACAGAGAAATCAGAATGAGTACCAGCAGCTTTGTGACACATGTGCTGTGGTAAACAGCCCTTGTTTTTTCTTCTTCTGCTTTATAAAACCTGAACTGAGTGCTTTTCTCCACAAAGTATTAGTATTTGGTCTTCTTAGATTTTTTTTTAAATTGATATATATGTTTGTGGATAACTATTGACTAGGCCCTTAAGAAAAGGTTTTCCGGTCACAATGAAAAGTCTCAGTGGTGCAGTTGCTCATGTTAGAGAGTATTAATTATTATAGAGTAATAAATGAGAACCATTATCTTAGATGATCTGTGGTTCGCATTTCTTGAAGATGAACTAAACACCTACATTAAATGGCCAATATTTCTAAAAAGAAATATAATCTTCACATGTTTATATTACTCTGAAACTTTGAGAAAAATGTGTAGGACAACATTCAGGCCAGAGTCCTGTCTGGAGCAGCACAAAATCAGGGAGTGTGACTGCAGTAAAATTGACCCTTATTTTGAAGAGGAGAGTTAATTCTTGGGCATCAAGGCAAGGTAACAGAGTTATGATTATCCAATACTTTGTGATTATCATAATACTCATCTGTCACTGCAATATTGTTGACCAGCACGGAATCCACTTACCATACCACCTTACAGCCATCAGCATGGAGCACAGTAGATCCCAACTAGGACACATATCAACATCTATTGTGGCTAAGGAACAAAATGCTTCTCCTATCTGCAGGAATTATAAACCAGAGTGTATCATCTGCCTGGAATAGTAAATCCTTGCTCTAGCAGATTTCTTTCCTGTAGTCAGGCTCTGTAGGCATGCAGCAACGCATGGAGACTTGTGGATAACTAGACCTGCTCTTGCACAAAACTATCTCATATTGAACTTGTAGCCTGGAGCTGTTGAAACAAGAAGGGCGTATAGTGTTTCTTTCACGTGTCGATGTGAACAATACTTCACACATGAGTTTATTTGCACAAAGTAACTAGGAAGGATGTCAGCTTGCCTGACTGAGTTGAGCTTCACAGATCAGCCATATGCTTAAGACTGCCTCTGCAACTGGGGCAGCTAGGGTGGGTAGTTGAGTTGAGTTCTTAGGCTCACTCTCAGGAACAGGATAGTGGCTGTGGCCATAGATATTCTCCTTTTGTGTCTTTGTTCTCCACGTACCCTCTGCCTATCTTGTCTGGTCAGGCTATAAGGAATTTGGGGGACAGGGATTGTTTCTCTCGATATGTAGAGTGACATGGTACACTAGTTTGAAGTCATCACCAGCTCTGTACATGCCCTCAAACCAGAATCAATATAGTAACACCAGCACAGTATTTGCCCATTAAAACTGGAAGTTAATCTGGGAAAACAGCATACTGACAAAGCTGTGTTGCCTCTTAGTTCCTCGCACTCTGATGTGCCATATGGCTACAGCCCATTTAATTAAACAATGTTTAGGCTAAACGGACCTTGGCGTTGAACAGAACTGCTATATACTACTATAAAATAAAGTAAGGACAACATCAATTGGCGTCCAAATTACTTAGAGCAGAGATAAGGAATAAGGTGAACATCAGTAATTGTTCTGGATGCCAAATGTGATACCATCATGGTCCAGGAAGGTTGAAGTTTGGGGAAGTAACTAAACAGAAGGAAAGAGAGAAAGAAGAGAGAAAGAAAGAAGGAAAGAAGGAAGGAAGGAAAGAAAGAAAGAAAGGAAGGAAGAAAGAAAGAAAGAAAGAAAAAGAAAAAGAAAAAGAAAAAGAAAAAGAAAAAGAAAAAGA